>NC_137459.1:49856867-50073530 GCF_964235325.1 Thermobia domestica
GAGCGCCCCTGGCGAGATCAAAATAATACGTATATAATACAATAACAAATAGAATGTTATCAGCAGTGCCCCCGGGGTAATACTCCCCCCCGAACATTGCTTCCGATAGAGACACTGGTGATGCTCCATTTCCAATGCTACATATGTTTGATTTTAAATACTTCAGTATCGTCTCGAAACTTTACACGAACATACTGCCTAGTTTCGAGACCATCTCAACAGTTAGCGTATAAATATATCCTTTCCGTCTATGTCTGTAATAACGAAAATATTTTGTTCACGCAATGCCAACAGAAATTATTTTGATAAAACAAAGCAACGTGATAAGAAAAAAAACGCAAGATAAAACAAGGTCGGCGGGGATTCGAACCCAGCCCTGCTACTCAGAAACCAGACACTTTACCGCGAAGCTAACTTACTACGTTGAATTCTGCTTGTTCTATTCTCCTCAATATACCACATAAGAGGCCAAATGAAGGCAATTCAAAAATATGGCAATTTTGAATTCAAGATGGCGACTTATCCAATGATTTGTTTCATCACTTAAACTGAACTACGTCCTTAATAACATAGCGAAACCTGGCTTACCTACCAAGAGCACAACTTACAATTTTCATGGTTACAAATTTTTGAGCCGCCATTTTGAATCGAAGATGACGACTTTTCCAACATGTCGGAATTTTCCCCTCACATGCGCTGTACTCTACACACTTGAACGCAATTTCGTGATTCCACCATATCTACAAATTGTGTAGAATTAGACGCGCCCTTATAATATTCCTAGCACTTTCTTACACCGAACATGACTATTTTTTTCAAGTTTAAGGGCGGATTCGCAAACTACGCATCAGAATAAACATCATCTCGAAATTTCTACCTCCTAGATACAGCCATTACAAATTTCACATTTTTTCGATTTGCGCCGCGAAACGAAAACGAATTTTAATGCTCTTTTTTCTATCATAAACTATGTTCCTAGCTTCACTGCCTGACAAAATATGACGTTTCTATGGTGTGCGGAACTACTCTAAAAACCAGCATTTCAAACCGACGAAAAATTTCGACACTTCATTTACATGGAAAATGTCGCCTTTTTCGTGATATCGGAATTTTCCCATTACTCACATCCCATGACGAACAAGTATGCAAAATTTTGTGTTTGTATGTTTTGTGGAAGTATGCAAACAATTAAGTGTGTTTCCGATTATAGAGGTATATAATTCCACGGACGCGGGCCAGCTACGTACTAGTACTATGTGAGCAGTAAGTAGGAAATCCAAAATCTAACGAATTGAGTAGTGTAGGGGAACGACGTAAGCTTACTGTGCAAAAGACCTGGGTTCGATTCCCAACAAGTCTTTCTCTCACTTTTTCTTTCTTTGAAAGTTTATTTTTATAGCATAGGTGATTGAAAATAAGCTTGACTCTATCATATACGGCATTTCATTCCAACCGGACCCGCAACTAAAACTATTAAAACGAAAGGGGCACTTTCCCACGTATCTTTTATATTATAAATATGTACGCTGCCGACGAGACAATTTTCAAGAGGGGCCCATTTGTGTGTGTGTGTATGAGCGTGTGTGTGCAGTGGCGTACGCAGGAATTTATTTCGGGAGGGGTCCAAACTCAATATCTGTGTATTTTATATTGAAATTCCTAAACTTGTCCCAAAAATAGGCTACATTTACACAAAAGTTGGAATTTCGGGGGTGGTCCGGACCCCCAGGAACCACCCCCTGCGTACGTCCCTGTATGTGTGTGTATTTCCTTAAAATTAATACTTTATACTTTCTATTTGTGGTATTCACTCCAAATTTGGTATACGCAGGTATCTTAACGAGGGACATAAAAGGGGAGAGAGATACTTTGCAATCGTTTCCGGTTTGAAGTAGACACTGTTGTCGCGAGACAAAATGTATTGTTGTCTTGTATGGAAACTATATCGTGAAAAAGATGCCCATTGTTTCTTTCAGACTCTTTTTGGGGAACACCGCCTCCTCAGAGCGCCCCTGGCGAGATCAAAATAATACGTATATAATACAATAACAAATAGAATGTTATCAGCAGTGCCCCCGGGGTAATACTCCCCCCCGAACATTGCTTCCGATAGAGACACTGGTGATGCTCCATTTCCAATGCTACATATGTTTGATTTTAAATACTTCAGTATCGTCTCGAAACTTTACACGAACATACTGCCTAGTTTCGAGACCATCTCAACAGTTAGCGTATAAATATATCCTTTCCGTCTATGTCTGTAATAACGAAAATATTTTGTTCACGCAATGCCAACAGAAATTATTTTGATAAAACAAAGCAACGTGATAAGAAAAAAAAACGCAAGATAAAACAAGGTCGGCGGGGATTCGAACCCAGACCTGCTACTCAGAAACCAGACACTTTACCGCGGAGCTAACTTACTACGTTGAATTCTGCTTGTTCTATTCTCCTCAATATACCACATAAGAGGCCAAATGAAGGCAATTCAAAAATATGGCAATTTTGAATTCAAGATGGCGACTTATCCAATGATTTGTTTCATCACTTAAACTGAACTACGTCCTTAATAACATAGCGAAACCTGGCTTACCTACCAAGAGCACAACTTACAATTTTCATGGTTACAAATTTTTGAGCCGCCATTTTGAATCGAAGATGACGACTTTTCCAACATGTCGGAATTTTCCCCTCACATGCGCTGTACTCTACACACTTGAACGCAATTTCGTGATTCCACCATATCTACAAATTGTGTAGAATTAGACGCGCCCTTATAATATTCCTAGCACTTTCTTACACCGAACATGACTATTTTTTTCAAGTTTAAGGGCGGATTCGCAAACTACGCATCAGAATAAACATCATCTCGAAATTTCTACCTCCTAGATACAGCCATTACAAATTTCACATTTTTTCGATTTGCGCCGCGAAACGAAAACGAATTTTAATGCTCTTTTTTCTATCATAAACTATGTTCCTAGCTTCACTGCCTGACAAAATATGACGTTTCTATGGTGTGCGGAACTACTCTAAAAACCAGCATTTCAAACCGACGAAAAATTTCGACACTTCATTTACATGGAAAATGTCGCCTTTTTCGTGATATCGGAATTTTCCCATTACTCACATCCCATGACGAACAAGTATGCAAAATTTTGTGTTTGTATGTTTTGTGGAAGTATGCAAACAATTAAGTGTGTTTCCGATTATAGAGGTATATAATTCCACGGACGCGGGCCAGCTACGTACCAGTACTATGTGAGCAGTAAGTAGGAAATCCAAAATCTAACGAATTGAGTAGTGTAGGGGAACGACGTAAGCTTAGTGTGCAAAAGACCTGGGTTCGATTCCCAACAAGTTTTTCTCTCACTTTTTCTTTCTTTGAAAGTTTATTTTTATAGCATAGGTGATTGAAAATAAGCTTGACTCTATCATATACGGCATTTCATTCCAACCGGACCCGCAACTAAAACTATTAAATCGAAAGGGGCACTTTCCCACGTATCTTTTATATTATAAATATGTACGCTGCCGACGAGACAATTTTCAAGAGGGGCCCATTTGTGTGTGTGTGTATGAGCGTGTGTGTGCAGTGGCGTACGCAGGAATTTATTTCGGGAGGGGTCCAAACTCAATATCTGTGTATTTTATATTGAAATTCCTAAACTTGTCCCACAAATAGGCTACATTTACACAAAAGTTGGAATTTCGGGGGTGGTCCGGACCCCCAGGAACCACCCCCTGCGTACGTCCCTGTATGTGTGTGTATTTCCTTAAAATTAATACTTTATACTTTCTATTTGTGGTATTCACTCCAAATTTGGTATACGCAGGTATCTTAACGAGGGACATAAAAGGGGAGAGAGATACTTTGCAATCGTTTCCGGTTTGAAGTAGACACTGTTGTCGCGAGACAAAATGTATTGTTGTCTTGTATGGAAACTATATCGTGAAAAAGATGCCCATTGTTTCTTTCAGACTCTTTTTGGGGAACACCGCCTCCTCAGAGCGCCCCTGGCGAGATCAAAATAATACGTATATAATACAATAACAAATAGAATGTTATCAGCAGTGCCCCCGGGGTAATACTCCCCCCCGAACATTGCTTCCGATAGAGACACTGGTGATGCTCCATTTCCAATGCTACATATGTTTGATTTTAAATACTTCAGTATCGTCTCGAAACTTTACACGAACATACTGCCTAGTTTCGAGACCATCTCAACAGTTAGCGTATAAATATATCCTTTCCGTCTATGTCTGTAATAACGAAAATATTTTGTTCACGCAATGCCAACAGAAATTATTTTGATAAAACAAAGCAACGTGATAAGAAAAAAAACGCAAGATAAAACAAGGTCGGCGGGGATTCGAACCCAGACCTGCTACTCAGAAACCAGACACTTTACCGCGGAGCTAACTTACTACGTTGGATTCTGCTTGTTCTATTCTCCTCAATATACCACATAAGAGGCCAAATGAAGGCAATTCAAAAATATGGCAATTTTGAATTCAAGATGGTGACTTCTCCAATGATTTGTTTCTTCACTTAAACTGAACTACGTCCTTAATAACATAGCGAAACCTGGCTTACCTACCAAGAGCACAACTTACAATTTTCATGGTTACAAATTCTTGAGCCGCCATTTTGAATCGAAGATGACGACTTTTCCAACATGTCGGAATTTTCCCCTCACATGCGCTGTACTCTACACACTTGAACGCAATTTCGTGATTCCACCATATCTACAAATTGTGTAGAATTAGACGCCCCCTTATAATATTCCTAGCACTTTCTTACACCGAACATGACTATTTTTTTCAAGTTTAAGGGCGGATTCGCAAACTACGCATCAGAATAAACATCACCTCGAAATTTCTACCTCCTAGATACAGCCATTACAAATTTCACATTTTTTCGATTTGCGCCGCGAAACGAAAACGAATTTTAATGCTCTTTTTTCTATCATAAACTATGTTCCTAGCTTCACTGCCTGACAAAATATGACGTTTCTATGGTGTGCGGAACTACTCTAAAAACCAGCATTTCAAACCGACGAAAAATTTCGACACTTCATTTACATGGAAAATGTCGCCTTTTTCGTGATATCGGAATTTTCCCATTACTCACATCCCATGACGAACAAGTATGCAAAATTTTGTGTTTGTATGTTTTGTGGAAGTATGCAAACAATTAAGTGTGTTTCCGATTATAGAGGTATATAATTCCACGGACGCGGGCCAGCTACGTACCAGTACTATGTGAGCAGTAAGTAGGAAATCCAAAATCTAACGAATTGAGTAGTGTAGGGGAACGACGTAAGCTTACTGTGCAAAAGACCTGGGTTCCCAACAAGTTTTTCTCTCACTTTTTCTTTCTTTGAAAGTTTATTTTTATAGCATAGGTGATTGAAAATAAGCTTGACTCTATCATATACGGCATTTCATTCCAACCGGACCCGCAACTAAAACTATTAAATCGAAAGGGGCACTTTCCCACGTATCTTTTATATTATAAATATGTACGCTGCCGACGAGACAATTTTCAAGAGGGGCCCATTTGTGTGTGTGTGTATGAGCGTGTGTGTGCAGTGGCGTACGCAGGAATTTATTTCGGGAGGGGTCCAAACTCAATATCTGTGTATTTTATATTGAAATTCCTAAACTTGTCCCAAAAATAGGCTACATTTACACAAAAGTTGGAATTTCGGGGGTGGTCCGGACCCCCAGGAACCACCCCCTGCGTACGTCCCTGTATGTGTGTGTATTTCCTTAAAATTAATACTTTATACTTTCTATTTGTGGTATTCACTCCAAATTTGGTATACGCAGGTATCTTAACGAGGGACATAAAAGGGGAGAGAGATACTTTGCAATCGTTTCCGGTTTGAAGTAGACACTGTTGTCGCGAGACAAAATGTATTGTTGTCTTGTATGGAAACTATATCGTGAAAAAGATGCCCATTGTTTCTTTCAGACTCTTTTTGGGGAACACCGCCTCCTCAGAGCGCCCCTGGCGAGATCAAAATAATACGTATATAATACAATAACAAATAGAATGTTATCAGCAGTGCCCCCGGGGTAATACTCCCCCCCGAACATTGCTTCCGATAGAGACACTGGTGATGCTCCATTTCCAATGCTACATATGTTTGATTTTAAATACTTCAGTATCGTCTCGAAACTTTACACGAACATACTGCCTAGTTTCGAGACCATCTCAACAGTTAGCGTATAAATATATCCTTTCCGTCTATGTCTGTAATAACGAAAATATTTTGTTCACGCAATGCCAACAGAAATTATTTTGATAAAACAAAGCAACGTGATAAGAAAAAAAAACGCAAGATAAAACAAGGTCGGCGGTGATTCGAACCCAGACCTGCTACTCAGAAACCAGACACTTTACCGCGGAGCTAACTTACTACGTTGAATTCTGCTTGTTCTATTCTCCTCAATATACCACATAAGAGGCCAAATGAAGGCAATTCAAAAATATGGCAATTTTGAATTCAAGATGGCGACTTATCCAATGATTTGTTTCATCACTTAAACTGAACTACGTCCTTAATAACATAGCGAAACCTGGCTTACCTACCAAGAGCACAACTTACAATTTTCATGGTTACAAATTTTTGAGCCGCCATTTTGAATCGAAGATGACGACTTTTCCAACATGTCGGAATTTTCCCCTCACATGCGCTGTACTCTACACACTTGAACGCAATTTCGTGATTCCAACATATCTACAAATTGTGTAGAATTAGACGCCCCCTTATAATATTCCTAGCACTTTCTTACACCGAACATGACTATTTTTTTCAAGTTTAAGGGCGGATTCGCAAACTACGCATCAGAATAAACATCATCTCGAAATTTCTACCTCCTAGATACAGCCATTACAAATTTCACATTTTTTCGATTTGCGCCGCGAAACGAAAACGAATTTTAATGCTCTTTTTTCTATCATAAACTATGTTCCTAGCTTCACTGCCTGACAAAATATGACGTTTCTATGGTGTGCGGAACTACTCTAAAAACCAGCATTTCAAACCGACGAAAAATTTCGACACTTCATTTACATGGAAAATGTCGCCTTTTTCGTGATATCGGAATTTTCCCATTACTCACATCCCATGACGAACAAGTATGCAAAATTTTGTGTTTGTATGTTTTGTGGAAGTATGCAAACAATTAAGTGTGTTTCCGATTATAGAGGTATATAATTCCTAAACTTGTCCCAAAAATAGGCTACATTTACACAAAAGTTGGAATTTCGGGGGTGGTCCGGACCCCCAGGAACCACCCCCTGCGTACGTCCCTGTATGTGTGTGTATTTCCTTAAAATTAATACTTTATACTTTCTATTTGTGGTATTCACTCCAAATTTGGTATACGCAGGTATCTTAACGAGGGACATAAAAGGGGAGAGAGATACTTTGCAATCGTTTCCGGTTTGAAGTAGACACTGTTGTCGCGAGACAAAATGTATTGTTGTCTTGTATGGAAACTATATCGTGAAAAAGATGCCCATTGTTTCTTTCAGACTCTTTTTGGGGAACACCGCCTCCTCAGAGCGCCCCTGGCGAGATCAAAATAATACGTATATAATACAATAACAAATAGAATGTTATCAGCAGTGCCCCCGGGGTAATACTCCCCCCCGAACATTGCTTCCGATAGAGACACTGGTGATGCTCCATTTCCAATGCTACATATGTTTGATTTTAAATACTTCAGTATCGTCTCGAAACTTTACACGAACATACTGCCTAGTTTCGAGACCATCTCAACAGTTAGCGTATAAATATATCCTTTCCGTCTATGTCTGTAATAACGAAAATATTTTGTTCACGCAATGCCAACAGAAATTATTTTGATAAAGCAAAGCAACGTGATAAGAAAAAAAAACGCAAGATAAAACAAGGTCGGCGGTGATTCGAACCCAGACCTGCTACTCAGAAACCAGACACTTTACCGCGGAGCTAACTTACTACGTTGAATTCTGCTTGTTCTATTCTCCTCAATATACCACATAAGAGGCCAAATGAAGGCAATTCAAAAATATGGCAATTTTGAATTCAAGATGGCGACTTATCCAATGATTTGTTTCATCACTTAAACTGAACTACGTCCTTAATAACATAGCGAAACCTGGCTTACCTACCAAGAGCACAACTTACAATTTTCATGGTTACAAATTTTTGAGCCGCCATTTTGAATCGAAGATGACGACTTTTCCAACATGTCGGAATTTTCCCCTCACATGCGCTGTACTCTACACACTTGAACGCAATTTCGTGATTCCACCATATCTACAAATTGTGTAGAATTAGACGCGCCCTTATAATATTCCTAGCACTTTCTTACACCGAACATGACTATTTTTTTCAAGTTTAAGGGCGGATTCGCAAACTACGCATCAGAATAAACATCATCTCGAAATTTCTACCTCCTAGATACAGCCATTACAAATTTCACATTTTTTCGATTTGCGCCGCGAAACGAAAACGAATTTTAATGCTCTTTTTTCTATCATAAACTATGTTCCTAGCTTCACTGCCTGACAAAATATGACGTTTCTATGGTGTGCGGAACTACTCTAAAAACCAGCATTTCAAACCGACGAAAAATTTCGACACTTCATTTACATGGAAAATGTCGCCTTTTTCGTGATATCGGAATTTTCCCATTACTCACATCCCATGACGAACAAGTATGCAAAATTTTGTGTTTGTATGTTTTGTGGAAGTATGCAAACAATTAAGTGTGTTTCCGATTATAGAGGTATATAATTCCACGGACGCGGGCCAGCTACGTACCAGTACTATGTGAGCAGTAAGTAGGAAATCCAAAATCTAACGAATTGAGTAGTGTAGGGGAACGACGTAAGCTTACTGTGCAGAAGACCTGGGTTCGGTTCCCAACAAGTTTTTCTCTCACTTTTTCTTTCTTTGAAAGTTTATTTTTATAGCATAGGTGATTGAAAATAAGCTTGACTCTATCATATACGGCATTTCATTCCAACCGGACCCGCAACTAAAACTATTAAATCGAAAGGGGCACTTTCCCACGTATCTTTTATATTATAAATATGTACGCTGCCGACGAGACAATTTTCAAGAGGGGCCCATTTGTGTGTGTGTGTATGAGCGTGTGTGTGCAGTGGCGTACGCAGGAATTTATTTCGGGAGGGGTCCAAACTCAATATCTGTGTATTTTATATTGAAATTCCTAAACTTGTCCCAAAAATAGGCTACATTTACACAAAAGTTGGAATTTCGGGGGTGGTCCGGACCCCCAGGAACCACCCCCTGCGTACGTCCCTGTATGTGTGTGTATTTCCTTAAAATTAATACTTTATACTTTCTATTTGTGGTATTCACTCCAAATTTGGTATACGCAGGTATCTTAACGAGGGACATAAAAGGGGAGAGAGATACTTTGCAATCGTTTCCGGTTTGAAGTAGACACTGTTGTCGCCAGACAAAATGTATTGTTGTCTTGTATGGAAACTATATCGTGAAAAAGATGCCCATTGTTTCTTTCAGACTCTTTTTGGGGAACACCGCCTCCTCAGAGCGCCCCTGGCGAGATCAAAATAATACGTATATAATACAATAACAAATAGAATGTTATCAGCAGTGCCCCCGGGGTAATACTCCCCCCCGAACATTGCTTCCGATAGAGACACTGGTGATGCTCCATTTCCAATGCTACATATGTTTGATTTTAAATACTTCAGTATCGTTTCGAAACTTTACACGAACATACTGCCTAGTTTCGAGACCATCTCAACAGTTAGCGTATAAATATATCCTTTCCGTCTATGTCTGTAATAACGAAAATATTTTGTTCACGCAATGCCAACAGAAATTATTTTGATAAAACAAAGCAACGTGATAAGAAAAAAAACGCAAGATAAAACAAGGTCGGCGGGGATTCGAACCCAGACCTGCTACTCAGAAACCAGACACTTTACCGCGGAGCTAACTTACTACGTTGAATTCTGCTTGTTCTATTCTCCTCAATATACCACATAAGAGGCCAAATGAAGGCAATTCAAAAATATGGCAATTTTGAATTCAAGATGGCGACTTATCCAATGATTTGTTTCATCACTTAAACTGAACTACGTCCTTAATAACATAGCGAAACCTGGCTTACCTACCAAGAGCACAACTTACAATTTTCATGGTTACAAATTTTTGAGCCGCCATTTTGAATCGAAGATGACGACTTTTCCAACATGTCGGAATTTTCCCCTCACATGCGCTGTACTCTACACACTTGAACGCAATTTCGTGATTCCACCATATCTACAAATTGTGTAGAATTAGACGCCCCCTTATAATATTCCTAGCACTTTCTTACACCGAACATGACTATTTTTTTCAAGTTTAAGGGCGGATTCGCAAACTACGCATCAGAATAAACATCATCTCGAAATTTCTACCTCCTAGATACAGCCATTACAAATTTCACATTTTTTCGATTTGCGCCGCGAAACGAAAACGAATTTTAATGCTCTTTTTTCTATCATAAACTATGTTCCTAGCTTCACTGCCTGACAAAATATGACGTTTCTATGGTGTGCGGAACTACTCTAAAAACCAGCATTTCAAACCGACGAAAAATTTCGACACTTCATTTACATGGAAAATGTAGCCTTTTTCGTGATATCGGAATTTTCCCATTACTCACATCCCATGACGAACAAGTATGCAAAATTTTGTGTTTGTATGTTTTGTGGAAGTATGCAAACAATTAAGTGTGTTTCCGATTATAGAGGTATATAATTCCACGGACGCGGGCCAGCTACGTACCAGTAATATGTGAGCAGTAAGTAGGAAATCCAAAATCTAACGAATTGAGTAGTAGCATACTGTGTTTGGTTGTTGAAGTGAGTAGACGTGTCTTCGCTCTCTGCAACAAGCTCTGACGTGTTTACCTTCAACGGTGCTTTCGTTAGCATTCAGTTTTGCTGTTGTTATTTTTCGTTTTTTTTTCTTCTGTTATTTTTGTGAGTGAATTCGTTGAATGAACCATGTCGTTAAAAAGGGTCAATACATTAAAATATGATTTTGGTGGTGTTTCACAGCGACCAAGTACCTTGAGTTTGCATCAGTGGCTCAGTGATTCTTTCAAGTTTTCTGTTGATGATGTCTTGAGTATTGAAATGGATGTTTATCGTAAATTGTTGTATGTGAAACTTCGTACCGAAGAACTTTGTGAAAACGTTTTGCGTGCTTCTGACGGAACTGTGTACTATAGTGATACAGATGGTCAACATGCGGTACCAGTTTTGTGGGCTGATGTGCAAATTGTAACAGTTAAATTGCTTTGTACACCAATGGAACTTGACGATTTTGAAATTAAGAAAGTTCTTGGGTCTATGGGATCATCTCTAAAATTTCTGATGAACTATATTCCGTTGATCATGTTTACCCTATACGAACCGGGCGTAAATTAATACGTATGGAAGTAAAAAGGCCTATTCCATCTTTTGTTGTCATCCAAGGACAAAAGTTTTGTGTCACGTACCCCAACCAGATCCGAACATGTCTCAGGTGCAATGGGGCTCATATGTACTCCAATTGTCCCCTTCGAGCTTCCAGTGATCCGAACAGTTATGCAGGGAAGGTAGCTCCTATATTTCGCAATAACGATCCTGCAGAGCGTCTTATGCCTAAATTTGACAGTTTGCCCATTCCTTCCCGACACTGGAACAAACCCACCCCTAGTGTATCGTGCTCATCTGATGCAAATGTACCTACAATAGACGCTTCTCAATTTCCGGAACTACCAAGTACGAATGTTTCCTGCGAGCCGAACAATGCTAAGAGTGTTTCCTCAGAAACGTCCGCAAGTGCGTGTTTTAGTTGTTCCACTGAAAAGCAAGATGGTTCACAGCCGTTACTACTCCCATCTGATGCACCTTTATCAAATTCTGTTTCTGATCTCGAAACAGTTCCTGGGGGACAAGATCTCTCTGCTTCGCCGATTTCTACAACAATTAATCGTAATGAGAGTGATTCCCAAGCAAAGTGTGGTTCTCCTGAAGAAAGGTTTCATGCTCCCTCCCCCCCATCTCAGTCTAGTGAGTCGGAGGTCGCTTCTCCTATCATGGAAGTAAGTACAATTAGTGACGACAATCGAAATCGACGCAAGCGTACGAAACGTAATGAATTGAGCCAAAAGCTATTTAAAAAGTCTGAAAATGAAACGAATGCGTCTCTTCTGTCTCCAAATACTGACGTTATGTGGTAATATGGTTCTTAATACAGTACATTTGCTATATTTTAATGAATTTAGTTTAAGTACCTTAAAACACGTTAGTCTCTTCTATAATACGTTAGAGTGATATGTATGTCATTTAGATGTTTTAAGCTTTCTTTTACTGTTTCTCTTGTCAGAAATTATGCCGTTATATTTACTTTCTCTGCTCATTCTTTTGTGTCGGTGGTTTTCTGTGCTTACCAGTGTGATGATGCTTAAAATTGCTACGATTAACATTAATAATTTGCAAAGTTCCGCCAAGCAGTTTGCTCTTTGTGACTTTTTGCGCATAGAGGGCATTGACATTGCCCTTTTACAAGAGGTTGGTATTTCTGAATTAAATATTAGTCCGTCCTATGTTGTAGAAAATAACTTTGACAATAGTGGCACAGGTACAGCTATTGCTTACCGACATTCAAAAAATTTTTCTTCACCTGTGTTCCATCCATCTGCTAGAATAATACGGGGTAATCTAGGAGACATCAATCTTGTAAATATTTATTCTCCGAGTGGTTCACAAGCTCGCACTAGGCGAAATGCTTTCTTTTCCCAGGACGTTGCTCTGTCGCTTGGACCCAATGTTGACAGGTTAATTTTGGCTGGAGATTATAATTGCGTTTTAAGACCTGAAGATCAAACGCCGGGATTTAACTACTGCCATGCTCTCCAGGAATTAGTTACTGGACTTAATTTACGAGACACATGGATCTGTCTGAAGCCGCAAGCACGGGATTTCACTTATCTATCACACCAGAGTGCGTCACGCCTTGACCGCATATATATATCTCCCGTATTGGTGCCATGCATTAAGCAAGTTGAAATTGTCCCCACCTCCTTTTCTGATCACTCAGCTTATATTGTATCCTTCAACGTTCCTGATCTCACTGTTGAACGAGGTCGTGGTTATTGGCAATTCAACACATCGTTATTGGAAGACGATCAATTTTGTGCTGAGTTTCAATCCAAATGGCATTACTGGTTTACACAACGTCAATACTTTCCCACTGTTAGTGATTGGTGGCATGCTTATTTCAAACCACGATTTGCAAGTTTCTGTCGGTGGTACTCAGCTGAAAAGTCCAGAGATCTTCGTAATTTGCTTTCCTTTTATACCAGGTGTTTGCGAGAAGCTCGCTGTGCTGCTGTTTCTGACTTATCTATGTTTTCTCAGGTTAAGCGCTATCAAGCTTTGCTTCTCAATTTGCATCGCCGCCGTGTAGCTGGCATCAAGGTCAGAAGCAAGGTTCCCATAATAGATGCTGATGAAGAGCCATCATTACATCATGTCCTCAAAGAAATCAAACGAGGCCAAGGAAAATGGATCCATCAAATCATAGATGACGACGGACACCTTCATAAGGATGTTGCTTCCATTAAACATGTGTTTTGGATGCACTACTCCGAACTCTATAGTATTGCAGACACTACTACAACGTCTGGGGAATTATCTGCTTCACTTTCTGGTATTCTTGATGATGCAGCACAGCAATCTCTTGTTCGAGCTTTTAGTATTGAAGATGTACATCACGCTGTTCTCGCAGCTCCGAAAGGTAAATCTCCAGGGCTAGATGGCATATGTGCAGAATGGTATGTTAAGTTTTTCCCTCTAATTGGAGAAACACTCACCTGTCTCGTTAATGAATATTTCAGTAATAACCCACAGAGACTGTACAGAAGTCCTGGTGTCACAGTATTTATTCCTAAGCAAGCACACCCTACAAGTGTTACTCATTATCGACCCATCACTCTCCTGAATTGTGATTACAAGTTGCTTGCTCGTTGTTTGAACAACAGACTCTCCCACTATATTGATCTTCTCGCTGGACCATTTCAATATGCACGAGTGGGAGTGAAAAAAATATATCACGTACTTCAAACTGTTCGAGATGTTATTGCAAATTTTCAGACTCACACTACTAGTCATGCTTTGCTATCCTTAGATTTTAACCAAGCCTTTGATCGTGTAGATCACAATTACTTGTGGTCAGTATTGAACCATATGGGCGTTGGAGACTTATTTGTCCGTTGGATTCGCGTCCTGTATGGTGACGCTCAATCGAAATTAAAAATCAACGGGTTCCTGACTACACCTCTTAAACTCAAACGCAGCGTTAGACAAGGATGTCCATTAAGCATGACTCTTTTTATAATTTCCATCTGTCCCTTCCTACACAGCATTGCGCAACGTATCCAAGGCCTTACTATCTGCAATGTTCCTGTTAAGGTGTATAGTTTTGCTGATGACGTGCATGTTTTCCTTCGTGATCCCCAGGATTTAGAAGTAGTTGAAGATTGCGTTCACAAGTACTCTGAACAGTCAGGAGCACGTCTTAATCGCTTGAAATCTAAACTTATGCCATTAGGAAATGGTTCTACTCATGCATATACCAATTTTCCTCAGATAGTGAAGGTTATGAAAGTACTTGGTATTTATTTTTCCTGCAACTTGGATGAGAGTATAGCAAAAAATTTTCAAGATGTCTTTCTGAAGGTTCGCTCTGTTTTACATCAATATACATTTCGTTCCCTGTCGTTGATATCTCGTGTCTACTTTGTGAATACATATGCATTTTCCAAGTTGTGGTACGTCTGTCAAATTTTGCCTATGCCTACATTTTACATTCAGAAGTTTACGAGCATTGGTAACTGGTTTGTGTGGACAGGTACGATTTTTCGAGTACGATATCCAACTCCATGTTTCCCATATGGTGCAGGAGGGCTCAACTTGATCCATGTTGCAAGTAAAACGAAAGCTTTATTCTCCTACAGAGGATTCCAAAACATTCAAGGTATTGGAGATCAACTCAGCACGACCGTTCTTTCGTCTCTCGTAGCTACCAATGACGGAGTACTACCTGTCAACTTATCTCAGATTCCTCCCGACTTTTGGTATTTTAAAGATGTAATATGTAATTATTTTTACCTGTCTGCCCGTGGCCATCAAGCCTTACCTCACAGAGTGAAACTTCTCTATAACTTATTTCTACAAGAACAACCAAGCCAATGTCCTCACATAGTTACAAAATTCCCATCTGCGCATTGGCAACGTATTTGGGGAACAATTTCATCTACTGTTGTGTCAACCTCAGCCCGCTCTTTATGGTACAGACTTGTTAATAACATTATAGATACTAAGGCTAAACGACATCACCTTCATATTACAGATGACAACCAGTGTTCTCTTTGTGGACAAGTTGATACTATAGAACACCGTCTCACCACCTGCAACGGGTCGACCTCAGTTTGGAAAACCTATAGAGAAATGGTTCAATATTTGTGTAAAATAAGCATGGATTCTATTACTGTTCAGATGCTTTTGTTTCCTGATTTTAAGTTTTTTCCTAATGAGAAGCAAAACTCTGTTGTATGGCTCACTGCTCATACCATTGAATTTATTCTGTCCCCTAGTTCTCCTCAAGCACATCACACGTACAAAGATTTCCTGTGTTTACGATACGGTAAATTACCACCACCAAGAAAGAAAAAGCTCTTTGCGCATTACCTGAATTACCTCTTGTATGGGTATGCACTATAATTGACTTGTAAATTTCTTGTTACTTGCTCTACTATATATATTCACTTTGTAACTACAAACTGTACCAATGTGTAGTCTTATTTTTTTTTCTGAATTTTGCGCTGATATGTAATATGAATTATTAACAATAAACAAGTGAAAAAAAAAAAAGTAGTGTAGGGGAACGACGTAAGCTTACTGTGCAAAAGACCTGGGTTCGATTCCCAACAAGTTTTTCTCTCACTTTTTCTTTCTTTGAAAGTTTATTTTTATAGCATAGGTGATTGAAAATAAGCTTGACTCTATCATATACGGCATTTCATTCCAACCGGACCCGCAACTAAAACTATTAAATCGAAAGGGGCACTTTCCCACGTATCTTTTATATTATAAATATGTACGCTGCCGACGAGACAATTTTCAAGAGGGGCCCATTTGTGTGTGTGTGTGTGTATGAGCGTGTGTGTGCAGTGGCGTACGCAGGAATTTATTTCGGGAGGGGTCCAAACTCAATATCTGTGTATTTTATATTGAAATTCCTAAACTTGTCCCAAAAATAGGCTACATTTACACAAAAGTTGGAATTTCGGGGGTGGTCCGGACCCCCAGGAACCACCCCCTGCGTACGTCCCTGTATGTGTGTGTATTTCCTTAAAATTAATACTTTATACTTTCTATTTGTGGTATTCACTCCAAATTTGGTATACGCAGGTATCTTAACGAGGGACATAAAAGGGGAGAGAGATACTTTGCAATCGTTTCCGGTTTGAAGTAGACACTGTTGTCGCGAGACAAAATGTATTGTTGTCTTGTATGGAAACTATATCGTGAAAAAGATGCCCATTGTTTCTTTCAGACTCTTTTTGGGGAACACCGCCTCCTCAGAGCGCCCCTGGCGAGATCAAAATAATACGTATATAATACAATAACAAATAGAATGTTATCAGCAGTGCCCCCGGGGTAATACTCCCCCCCGAACATTGCTTCCGATAGAGACACTGGTGATGCTCCATTTCCAATGCTACATATGTTTGATTTTAAATACTTCAGTATCGTCTCGAAACTTTACACGAACATACTGCCTAGTTTCGAGACCATCTCAACAGTTAGCGTATAAATATATCCTTTCCGTCTATGTCTGTAATAACGAAAATATTTTGTTCACGCAATGCCAACAGAAATTATTTTGATAAAACAAAGCAACGTGATAAGAAAAAAAAACGCAAGATAAAACAAGGTCGGCGGGGATTCGAACCCAGACCTGCTACTCAGAAACCAGACACTTTACCGCGGAGCTAACTTACTACGTTGAATTCTGCTTGTTCTATTCTCCTCAATATACCACATAAGAGGCCAAATGAAGGCAATTCAAAAATATGGCAATTTTGAATTCAAGATGGTGACTTCTCCAATGATTTGTTTCTTCACTTAAACTGAACTACGTCCTTAATAACATAGCGAAACCTGGCTTACCTACCAAGAGCACAACTTACAATTTTCATGGTTACAAATTCTTGAGCCGCCATTTTGAATCGAAGATGACGACTTTTCCAACATGTCGGAATTTTCCCCTCACATGCGCTGTACTCTACACACTTGAACGCAATTTCGTGATTCCACCATATCTACAAATTGTGTAGAATTAGACGCGCCCTTATAATATTCCTAGCACTTTCTTACACCGAACATGACTATTTTTTTCAAGTTTAAGGGCGGATTCGCAAACTACGCATCAGAATAAACATCAACTCGAAATTTCTACCTCCTAGATACAGCCATTACAAATTTCACATTTTTTCGATTTGCGCCGCGAAACGAAAACGAATTTTAATGCTCTTTTTTCTATCATAAACTATGTTCCTAGCTTCACTGCCTGACAAAATATGACGTTTCTATGGTGTGCGGAACTACTCTAAAAACCAGCATTTCAAACCGACGAAAAATTTCGACACTTCATTTACATGGAAAATGTAGCCTTTTTCGTGATATCGGAATTTTCCCATTACTCACATCCCATGACGAACAAGTATGCAAAATTTTGTGTTTGTATGTTTTGTGGAAGTATGCAAACAATTAAGTGTGTTTCCGATTATAGAGGTATATAATAATTCCACGGACGCGGGCCAGCTACGTACCAGTACTATGTGAGCAGTAAGTAGGAAATCCAAAATCTAACGAATTGAGTAGTGTAGGGGAACGACGTAAGCTTACTGTGCAAAAGACCTGGGTTCGATTCCCAACAAGTTTTTCTCTCACTTTTTCTTTCTTTGAAAGTTTATTTTTATAGCATAGGTGATTGAAAATAAGCTTGACTCTATCATATACGGCATTTCATTCCAACCGGACCCGCAACTAAAACTATTAAATCGAAAGGGGCACTTTCCCACGTATCTTTTATATTATAAATATGTACGCTGCCGACGAGACAATTTTCAAGAGTGGCCCATTTGTGTGTGTGTGTGTGTATGAGCGTGTGTGTGCAGTGGCGTACGCAGGAATTTATTTCGGGAGGGGTCCAAACTCAATATCTGTGTATTTTATATTGAAATTCCTAAACTTGTCCCAAAAATAGGCTACATTTACACAAAAGTTGGAATTTCGGGGGTGGTCCGGACCCCCAGGAACCACCCCCTGCGTACGTCCCTGTATGTGTGTGTATTTCCTTAAAATTAATACTTTATACTTTCTATTTGTGGTATTCACTCCAAATTTGGTATACGCAGGTATCTTAACGAGGGACATAAAAGGGGAGAGAGATACTTTGCAATCGTTTCCGGTTTGAAGTAGACACTGTTGTCGCGAGACAAAATGTATTGTTGTCTTGTATGGAAACTATATAGTGAAAAAGATGCCCATTGTTTCTTTCAGACTCTTTTTGGGGAACACCGCCTCCTCAGAGCGCCCCTGGCGAGATCAAAATAATACGTATATAATACAATAACAAATAGAATGTTATCAGCAGTGCCCCCGGGGTAATACTCCCCCCCGAACATTGCTTCCGATAGAGACACTGGTGATGCTCCATTTCCAATGCTACATATGTTTGATTTTAAATACTTCAGTATCGTCTCGAAACTTTACACGAACATACTGCCTAGTTTCGAGACCATCTCAACAGTTAGCGTATAAATATATCCTTTCCGTCTATGTCTGTAATAACGAAAATATTTTGTTCACGCAATGCCAACAGAAATTATTTTGATAAAACAAAGCAACGTGATAAGAAAAAAAACGCAAGATAAAACAAGGTCGGCGGGGATTCGAACCCAGACCTGCTACTCAGAAACCAGACACTTTACCGCGGAGCTAACTTACTACGTTGAATTCTGCTTGTTCTATTCTCCTCAATATACCACATAAGAGGCCAAATGAAGGCAATTCAAAAATATGGCAATTTTGAATTCAAGATGGTGACTTCTCCAATGATTTGTTTCTTCACTTAAACTGAACTACGTCCTTAATAACATAGCGAAACCTGGCTTACCTACCAAGAGCACAACTTACAATTTTCATGGTTACAAATTCTTGAGCCGCCATTTTGAATCGAAGATGACGACTTTTCCAACATGTCGGAATTTTCCCCTCACATGCGCTGTACTCTACACACTTGAACGCAATTTCGTGATTCCACCATATCTACAAATTGTGTAGAATTAGACGCGCCCTTATAATATTCCTAGCACTTTCTTACACCGAACATGACTATTTTTTTCAAGTTTAAGGGCGGATTCGCAAACTACGCATCAGAATAAACATCAACTCGAAATTTCTACCTCCTAGATACAGCCATTACAAATTTCACATTTTTTCGATTTGCGCCGCGAAACGAAAACGAATTTTAATGCTCTTTTTTCTATCATAAACTATGTTCCTAGCTTCACTGCCTGACAAAATATGACGTTTCTATGGTGTGCGGAACTACTCTAAAAACCAGCATTTCAAACCGACGAAAAATTTCGACACTTCATTTACATGGAAAATGTAGCCTTTTTCGTGATATCGGAATTTTCCCATTACTCACATCCCATGACGAACAAGTATGCAAAATTTTGTGTTTGTATGTTTTGTGGAAGTATGCAAACAATTAAGTGTGTTTCCGATTATAGAGGTATATAATTCCACGGACGCGGGCCAGCTACGTACCAGTACTATGTGAGCAGTAAGTAGGAAATCCAAAATCTAACGAATTGAGTAGTGTAGGGGAACGACGTAAGCTTACTGTGCAAAAGACCTGGGTTCGATTCCCAACAAGTTTTTCTCTCACTTTTTCTTTCTTTGAAAGTTTATTTTTATAGCATAGGTGATTGAAAATAAGCTTGACTCTATCATATACGGCATTTCATTCCAACCGGACCCGCAACTAAAACTATTAAATCGAAAGGGGCACTTTCCCACGTATCTTTTATATTATAAATATGTACGCTGCCGACGAGACAATTTTCAAGAGGGGCCCATTTGTGTGTGTGTGTATGAGCGTGTGTGTGCAGTGGCGTACGCAGGAATTTATTTCGGGAGGGGTCCAAACTCAATATCTGTGTATTTTATATTGAAATTCCTAAACTTGTCCCAAAAATAGGCTACATTTACACAAAAGTTGGAATTTCGGGGGTGGTCCGGACCCCCAGGAACCACCCCCTGCGTACGTCCCTGTATGTGTGTGTATTTCCTTAAAATTAATACTTTATACTTTCTATTTGTGGTATTCACTCCAAATTTGGTATACGCAGGTATCTTAACGAGGGACATAAAAGGGGAGAGAGATACTTTGCAATCGTTTCCGGTTTGAAGTAGACACTGTTGTCGCGAGACAAAATGTATTGTTGTCTTGTATGGAAACTATATCGTGAAAAAGATGCCCATTGTTTCTTTCAGACTCTTTTTGGGGAACACCGCCTCCTCAGAGCGCCCCTGGCGAGATCAAAATAATACGTATATAATACAATAACAAATAGAATGTTATCAGCAGTGCCCCCGGGGTAATACTCCCCCCCGAACATTGCTTCCGATAGAGACACTGGTGATGCTCCATTTCCAATGCTACATATGTTTGATTTTAAATACTTCAGTATCGTCTCGAAACTTTACACGAACATACTGCCTAGTTTCGAGACCATCTCAACAGTTAGCGTATAAATATATCCTTTCCGTCTATGTCTGTAATAACGAAAATATTTTGTTCACGCAATGCCAACAGAAATTATTTTGATAAAACAAAGCAACGTGATAAGAAAAAAAAAACGCAAGATAAAACAAGGTCGGCGGGGATTCGAACCCAGACCTGCTACTCAGAAACCAGACACTTTACCGCGGAGCTAACTTACTACGTTGAATTCTGCTTGTTCTATTCTCCTCAATATACCACATAAGAGGCCAAATGAAGGCAATTCAAAAATATGGCAATTTTGAATTCAAGATGGCGACTTATCCAATGATTTGTTTCATCACTTAAACTGAACTACGTCCTTAATAACATAGCGAAACCTGGCTTACCTACCAAGAGCACAACTTACAATTTTCATGGTTACAAATTTTTGAGCCGCCATTTTGAATCGAAGATGACGACTTTTCCAACATGTCGGAATTTTCCCCTCACATGCGCTGTACTCTACACACTTGAACGCAATTTCGTGATTCCACCATATCTACAAATTGTGTAGAATTAGACGCGCCCTTATAATATTCCTAGCACTTTCTTACACCGAACATGACTATTTTTTTCAAGTTTAAGGGCGGATTCGCAAACTACGCATCAGAATAAACATCATCTCGAAATTTCTACCTCCTAGATACAGCCATTACAAATTTCACATTTTTTCGATTTGCGCCGCGAAACGAAAACGAATTTTAATGCTCTTTTTTCTATCATAAACTATGTTCCTAGCTTCACTGCCTGACAAAATATGACGTTTCTATGGTGTGCGGAACTACTCTAAAAACCAGCATTTCAAACCGACGAAAAATTTCGACACTTCATTTACATGGAAAATGTAGCCTTTTTCGTGATATCGGAATTTTCCCATTACTCACATCCCATGACGAACAAGTATGCAAAATTTTGTGTTTGTATGTTTTGTGGAAGTATGCAAACAATTAAGTGTGTTTCCGATTATAGAGGTATATAATTCCACGGACGCGGGCCAGCTACGTACCAGTAATTTGTGAGCAGTAAGTAGGAAATCCAAAATCTAACGAATTGAGTAGTGTAGGGGAACGACGTAAGCTTACTGTGCAAAAGACCTGGGTTCGATTCCCAACAAGTTTTTCTCTCACTTTTTCTTTCTTTGAAAGTTTATTTTTATAGCATAGGTGATTGAAAATAAGCTTGACTCTATCATATACGGCATTTCATTCCAACCGGACCCGCAACTAAAACTATTAAATCGAAAGGGGCACTTTCCCACGTATCTTTTATATTATAAATATGTACGCTGCCGACGAGACAATTTTCAAGAGGGGCCCATTTGTGTGTGTGTGTATGAGCGTGTGTGTGCAGTGGCGTACGCAGGAATTTATTTCGGGAGGGGTCCAAACTCAATATCTGTGTATTTTATATTGAAATTCCTAAACTTGTCCCAAAAATAGGCTACATTTACACAAAAGTTGGAATTTCGGGGGTGGTCCGGACCCCCAGGAACCACCCCCTGCGTACGTCCCTGTATGTGTGTGTATTTCCTTAAAATTAATACTTTATACTTTCTATTTGTGGTATTCACTCCAAATTTGGTATACGCAGGTATCTTAACGAGGGACATAAAAGGGGAGAGAGATACTTTGCAATCGTTTCCGGTTTGAAGTAGACACTGTTGTCGCGAGACAAAATGTATTGTTGTCTTGTATGGAAACTATATCGTGAAAAAGATGCCCATTGTTTCTTTCAGACTCTTTTTGGGGAACACCGCCTCCTCAGAGCGCCCCTGGCGAGATCAAAATAATACGTATATAATACAATAACAAATAGAATGTTATCAGCAGTGCCCCCGGGGTAATACTCCCCCCCGAACATTGCTTCCGATAGAGACACTGGTGATGCTCCATTTCCAATGCTACATATGTTTGATTTTAAATACTTCAGTATCGTCTCGAAACTTTACACGAACATACTGCCTAGTTTCGAGACCATCTCAACAGTTAGCGTATAAATATATCCTTTCCGTCTATGTCTGTAATAACGAAAATATTTTGTTCACGCAATGCCAACAGAAATTATTTTGATAAAACAAAGCAACGTGATAAGAAAAAAAACGCAAGATAAAACGAGGTCGGCGGGGATTCGAACCCAGACCTGCTACTCAGAAACCAGACACTTTACCGCGGAGCTAACTTACTACGTTGAATTCTGCTTGTTCTATTCTCCTCAATATACCACGTAAGAGGCCAAATGAAGGCAATTCAAAAATATGGCAATTTTGAATTCAAGATGGTGACTTCTCCAATGATTTGTTTCTTCACTTAAACTGAACTACGTCCTTAATAACATAGCGAAACCTGGCTTACCTACCAAGAGCACAACTTACAATTTTCATGGTTACAAATTCTTGAGCCGCCATTTTGAATCGAAGATGACGACTTTTCCAACATGTCGGAATTTTCCCCTCACATGCGCTGTACTCTACACACTTGAACGCAATTTCGTGATTCCACCATATCTACAAATTGTGTAGAATTAGACGCCCCCTTATAATATTCCTAGCACTTTCTTACACCGAACATGACTATTTTTTTCAAGTTTAAGGGCGGATTCGCAAACTACGCATCAGAATAAACATCACCTCGAAATTTCTACCTCCTAGATACAGCCATTACAAATTTCACATTTTTTCGATTTGCGCCGCGAAACGAAAACGAATTTTAATGCTCTTTTTTCTATCATAAACTATGTTCCTAGCTTCACTGCCTGACAAAATATGACGTTTCTATGGTGTGCGGAACTACTCTAAAAACCAGCATTTCAAACCGACGAAAAATTTCGACACTTCATTTACATGGAAAATGTAGCCTTTTTCGTGATATCGGAATTTTCCCATTACTCACATCCCATGACGAACAAGTATGCAAAATTTTGTGTTTGTATGTTTTGTGGAAGTATGCAAACAATTAAGTGTGTTTCCGATTATAGAGGTATATAATTCCAATGTAACACATGTTCTATATTATTCGATCCTATCGACTTCGTCGCCTTCACGAAAAGTAGTGAACTTGGCTTAATCAGGTGACGTGGAAAAAATTTCAAAGGTGCAGAATTGTATCGCAAATGTAAGCTGAACGCACATATTTAAACTGCACCAATTCTGCAAACAGTTATTATGTTCTGTGATTAATTGGAAACTATCCGGAATCATTTGCTACATGGCCACTATTTGCATCGTCAGGCTGGATGATCGGCTAGTATGTTCGATTAGTATTAAATGTTGAGCCACGAAATGAAAATACAATCCATCATTTCACACGAAACAGAATCCTCGCACAAAATTCTGACATAATGGTTAGTGTACTAAGCATTTATTATATATATATATATATATATATATATATATATATATATATATATATATATATATATATGTATATATATATATATAATCAATACCTTGTGGCAAAATTACAACTGGGCACATATATGCACAGGTGTGCTGTTATTTATTCACACTCACTACTATATATATTATCACTATCTATATTTGTTTATATTTATTCTCATTTATAACATAAACTTCTTTATAGACACCCTATTCCATCTTTCTGACCTAGGCTGTTCAAAGCAATCTCATTATATATATATATTAAAATCAACAAACTACTATAGTACACTAATCAATACACGTGAATTTATATGAACTGATACTAGATTCTTTCAGTGCAAGCTAAAGAATATGTACACTTCATTGCTTCATATTATTTTTTTATACGCAACGAGAATTCAATATCATTAACTATCGTCTAAAATGAATGCAATTATATTTTTAAAGTGTCAACAATGCGATCGTTAACAGAAAGCAAGGGAGAGAGAGAATTTGAAACCGCTGCCTGACAACAGAATAAAGCCACATAGACAAACTTCAGTTTAAGACAAAAAGCAAAGTTTGATTTTATTAATAATTCGATTACCTGACTATATGAATGATTGTGCTTTTCAGAGAAACTATATTATAATGTTATTCGTCTACATCTCTATTCATATGGACCATTACTAATATTTATGCATCGATAATTACAAAAAAGGTTAATTTTCGGGTTGACTAGATCCTTAAGTTTCTGAGTAACAAAACACTAACAGCAAGTAGTACATAGATCGACACGAGATGGCATTGGTAGTATGAAATCAAACTTTGCACTATTAAACACGCTTTGTACTCAGTCATAGTTAACCATAAGCAATATAATATGTAGTTACCGTACGGAATTAGTATGAATTTGCATTGCGAATTTACCCGTCTAAACTGACCAAAAGAGATAAATAATTATACAACAATATACTGTCCTTAAATAAATAAATCATACTTTTACTCGCACATTACTTCTACAATCTACGTACTAAATCACACATATACATGCTACATCCTACATAAACTAAGAAAACAAATATTAATACATATACCTACACATGTTAATCCATATTATCACACAACTCAAATATACATAAATCGAACAAATCACTAATTTTCACCATCCTAAACCGGCTCTATGAACTGGAAAAAGGAACAGAATAATCAGAGCGAATGGCCCTTCTATTAACTAAATCAGGTTTTCCAATTACAGAATTATATTAATGCCCCGGGAGGGACATATTGAAAGTATTAACGAAAAAGAAAGATAGGTCCCTTTCCTGATGGGAAAGAAACCCTCACTAAATATCATTCAACCCATTTCCGTTGGAAGCTTTTGTCAATACAAGAATAAATGAGAGTCCCTGTGCTAACTTACACTGACATTACGAAATTCAACTTAACTATGAAGAAACTTACAAATACTGCCAGGACAGGCCTATCGAGTACTAACGGAAAATTTAGAAGGTTGAGAGGATATCCTAAATATTTGAAATCACTGAATCTTAATCACCAAAAACATAGCAATACACTATTGTTTCATTCCTGTCCACAGCAACTTGTTGATGTAAACATGACGTCCTTGAATTGAGATTCCATATCTTACGATTTTCTAACTGTTTCAGAGCGAAATTTCGCTCAGGTGAGATTCTCAGGTGCTTCCTTGCTATTATTCCTTATTTGAAACTAATTTTTACCTTGATTTTGCAGCTTTTCCCATCTAAAATTCCAAATTTTTCAAGAGCTGAATTTACGTGGTGTGGCTTCAAACTCGTCCCAGAAGAGCCGAATTTACGTGGTGTGGCTTCAAACTTGTCCCAGGTAGAAAGACATGGAGACGCGCCATAATACTAAGGCGTCAGAAATAAGTCCAATCAAAGTAAAGAATTTTGGCGGTGGAAAATATAAAACGAATGAAAAATAGTAAAAACTGGATGAAACCGGATTTTGGGAGCATATGGGCAGCTTAGAGGGACGAAGGGGGTCTAAATTATTCTGACAAACATCAGATTGGTGGATAATTTCAGAAATTTCTGTCAAATTGCCGACCTATGTTTTTGTACCCCATTAAAGTGTAGAACTTCAATAATCATCCATTTGAAATGCCCATATACCGAATTTATAATGAAATAATATATAAAAAAGAAATTATTCCCCGAAATATAATTTTCCTAGGTTATTCCGAAGCTTGCAAATTAAATTTGGTTTGAGTAGAGAACAAATGAAGTTACTACATAGACCGAAATTTATGCATTGAAAAATCTACAGTACGCGGTACGTTCGGAAAGTATTGGGTCCCTCTAAACAAAAATATCATTACTTTGACTGTAGTGGTACATTACAATTTTCCCGTCTATTTTTAGATTTCTTGCACCAAAACTACACGCTTTGCACTGCTAAAGGCTTGCCCTTATACACCTAGGCCATTTCGTTGTGGATCCTGTGGTTGTGTGTTTTTTTTCACCATAGAAAACGAATAAGACTTAATTCCTCATGTGGCCTGGACATCCTAGGCGCGACATTTAAAATTGCTGTGTATTTTTACTGGCCGTTCTCTGATTAATTGCTGCTGTTTCCGGAAACCCCTCCATTTATTGTCTGCACTATTAATCGTGTATAGGTGAACGCACGTTCACATAAACAAAAGTTATATTTCGTTAAGTTTATTCCCATGATGAAGAGACGTAATCAAAAATCGGAAAAATAATCTAAATAAAATAATCTAATATTAACATTCCGATATGAGTACGGATAAATTTTAAAAGTGGAATGAGTGGTAAATAATAATGTTCATCTTTAGGGACACGTTATACAACAATAAAGTACACATTTCCGTGGGTGTAACCGAGATGGAGTTGAATATTTTTTCTTTTTTTAAAAAAAATGCAAAATCCTTATTTCATCGACGTAATACACACCAGTGAAAGGGTGAAATAAGCATGTTTTCGTAGCAATACCACACGAACTGTTAACATTTTGCTTAGCTTACCGAATGGTAAATAAATTACGTATTGAATTAGCACTCAGGGCAAAAGTATACCCTGCATGTAATTTTCCAACTTTATGCATAAAGAACCAGGACCAAACATTCATTTTAATCAGTGATGTAATGCAAGAATATTTGGTACATATTAAGAATATGGGTACATATTTATTAAAATTTATAGAAAAAGTCGTTTAATTCAGAATGGATAAACAATTTTAAATTAACTTATTCTTTAAGGCGGAGAACATGTAATTCATCGGTGAACATGTGGTTCTTTTATGACCTTCGTGCCGCAGAGTAAATTTAACATGTTCAAGCTTAAAATCGTTAAAATTTTGTCATATATCAAAGTTCACTGCCATTACCTTAGAAAGAATTTCTAAGAAAGTAATTACATTCCTCGGTGCAGATTTACTTTAGGAGGTATTTACCATTTTATGAATAAACATTTCGTTCGGACATATATCATAAAAACAACAGTGTGAAAACCATAACCAACCCGTGCTAGGTGGTCACTATAAAGCAGAATGTTGCAAAGCCGATTAAGGGCAGAACGAAGCTGGTGGGTGCTTCCGTAGGAAGCAGGAGCATCAACGACGGCGCGTATACGCGTAAACGAAAATGTAGCTAGAAACGTTAAGTTAGGTTAGGCTCGGTTCGGTTAGTTGCTTTCATAATACATTCACAACATCACCACCATTTCTTTATTTTAATGTCTTTCTATATTTATAACACCTTCAGCTCAATTTCGATAATCCATGCCTCTCCATAAAACGTAATAACTCCTGTACGTCAACAACATACATTGTTATAAATAATAGGGTAAAATTGTTTGCAAACAGGGCTTCAAAAAGCAATCAGTAGGCTTTTCTTTGCCACAAGCGACAACTAATTTTTTTATCTTTCATAACCTATGTAAGTAGAAAATCGTGTTTGCCACTCAGAAATTTCATGGAGTCACCAAAAATTCAAGATGGCGGACAATATGGAGGTCCAATTTCAAAAACAAATTTAGTTGTCAAATTGTATCAAGTTTGGTATAGATTTCTACGTTTTCATGGTCGTAGAATTAAAACATATCAGAAATAGCGCCAGATCCGCATAGAAAGACATAGAGAAATGTAGGAAACAATAAAACTACTGTAAGCTTAAGGAACATTCATGCCAAGTTGTATATTGTCATTTAGGATGACTGGAGTTCTGTTTGTGGAAAAGTTTACATTTTTATATAAATTTCTGTTAAAAAGAATCCTCTTTCCATAATTTAAACTTTTCATTTCTTCATCTTTTTCCTGGAATTGAGGATTACAATCAGTTAACTTTAAATGCTGAACGCCAATATTTACCTGGAAGTCTGTATACTTTGTCCGGATTTTTCTATCTGGTGAAGATGATGATGACGATAAGATAAACTTCCCAGAACCAAAGTTGACTGACAAATTGTTTTGCTAGGTCAAGATATTCTTTATGCAACTTCAAAAGTGGAAAATTAACTCCTACACATATTAGCGCAGGCCTCCTTGTTCATCGAGCAAGCAGATCAAAGTAGGTACAGTAATTAACACAGTACATCTTCCTGGAAGTTCTGTTTCTTATTATATAATTCGACGTATTTATACTACTATTGCAGAAAAAAACTGTTAAAAAGTTTGTAGAAAATAAAGTAGTGGTTCCTGAAAATCTTGTACTAAACCGATTTTACCATTATGCAGCAGATAATATTGACATTTTAGAGAACACATTAGGTAGAAGAGAAACATTTCATTCCAAAAAAATTGTTGCATATCAACAAGGTCCACCTAATGTTGTCTCCTTGTTTTACCACTGAAAAAAAAAGACCTTTGGATAGTGTGCCTTGAAACATTAACAAACTCATACCATCAATATTTTCAAAACAAAGAAGTACACAGTTTCAAAGAGAGACATTAACTTTCCTGTTAAAGACTCTGTGTTTTCACTAAATCAGGATTTGATTTGTCTATTTAGAAGATTATGAACAGAAAATGATGTGAAGAATGTAGTGCCATCATGGACAGCATTTAACAAGTGTATCTATATTACAGAAGATGAAAAGCACAAAAATACTATAGGGTACTGCCCAATAATCCCTAATCCATCTCACGAATATGACACTTTAGGGACCGTCATTACCAGGTGTAAAAATATATCTCAGAAACTAAACCAAAATGATGTTGCGATAACCTTTGACGAAGCTTTTTACTCAAAAGTAAAAATGTTGATGTAGCTCCAATCAGATGAAACAAAAAATGTTATTTCTTTACTAGGTAGCTTTCATTCGATACTGGTTTATTTGACGCCCTTGGAGAGTACTATGCCAGCTCAGGCCTTGAAGATTGCTGGGTAAAGTGTGGTATAGTGTCAGGAACAATAGCTGCTTCTGTGTTGGAGAAAAAGCACTATAATCGTTTTTTGCAACTGCTTAAAATAACTTTTAAAGCTGTATGGAGAGCTTCAATGACATCATTCAAATCTTGGCTTTCCTTTAAGAATCACGGAAATGAGCTACATATAATTGATGACAATGTAAAACGTATCTGTAAAGACTTTGAGAGCAGAAATTTTATGCAAGCTCAAATTGATGTTGAAGGATTCCTTTTCTTTCTACAAGATAATAAGCACTTTCTTCTTGATTCATTGAGGAAAGCTCTTCAAAACATACTTTGAAGTATTGGATTTACATAGAGCTCATTTGCATCCTCTTGAACTTCATCAGAGCATCACGAGAAGGACAATGGGCGGAATATATTGCATATTTCAAGAAAATGTTAAAGATAATAGCATTTCATGACCTTGTCAATTACGTACGGGGGGTCTGCTTATCTAATATATGTGAAGAATTTGGAGCAAGAATTTCCTGCAGTTCATTAATAGTTTCTGAGAGGAAACTTTGCCATTAAAACTACAAGCAAACATTTGTCAAAATACCGTCAGACCAAGAGATAGAACATGTGAACAACATTTGTAAAATATTTATAGGATTTATCAACATATGTACAAGAGATAATACTTGACATAGGTGAGAACTAACATACAATGAAAGAGGGAGATTACGTGATTCGTATCAAGCATTAGTTTGGGCTAAAGCTGAACAGAATCCTTTCTTATCAGTTCCTACTGATTGTGCTTGGAAGTTAGAAGATGGTGCTCTCAAATCAATTTTCATGACAAGATATCCTTAGCTTTAAAAAAAATAATCTGCATATGTCAGTATGCAAAAAAAAAAAAAAAAAATGCCTTAAGAAGTTCTGATTCTTCTTGTTCCTGCAAGAATGCTGACATGGCTTGTATTCCAGGATGCTCATGTTTTGGAAGAAAGTGCGTGAATTCATTTGTGAAATACAAAGACCAAACAAGTGATAAGAAGACTTTTAACATTACTTCCTATATGAGCCTTTCATTATATTTGAGTGTGTTAATACTACATTGGTTTATATCCAAGTCTGTATATAAAATTCCTTATGTTTCTGAATGAAGTACACCATGTGTGGAATAGGTTTAAGCTTAGGTTTTTTAATATTGTTTAGTTCATGGTTCAAATATACAGTAGTTTACATTGTAGTTCTACTTATTATGTATTTTTATATGGAGGTGCAGTGATTTTTAAGATACATTATTTCTTAGTCATACGTAGTACTGAAGAGTGTTTGGTGCTATTTGAATCTAATGTGAAATTGAAAAGTTATACCGCTTTAAAGGTATATTCGTTACGGTTGGTATATATAGGCGATTTGAATAAAATTACTGTAAAAATAACTGAAGTGAAATTTCATTTAAATAACTGAAGTTATAGTATCAAGTTCGAAATGATTCAGGAACACTGGTACTTGAGAGTCTTGAATTAATATTGCTATGGATACGTATTCTAATGTTTAATATGGTAGACCTTAAAGTTAATATTTTGCTTACTTGCGTAACTATTCATGCAATTGAGATTCAGAAATCGGATGTTCTTTGGTAATCACACGGCACATAACTGCATTTGAAGTATGAAGCCAACAACTCAAAATATAACAGGACGCTTGTTACGTCAGTTTGTAAAAAAAAATATATAATATATGTATATAGATATACATTAGAAATTTAAAACTAAAACATCGTTATGATTACACAACATACTTACAGTACTTCTGGTATTAAAGAAATTTTTTATACTGTATTTTGAATACATATTATTGCTAAGATTTTATGCTTTTACATGCTTACGTTCAGTTTACTTTACTGAAATGTGATCATATTTTTCGCTAGTATATATGTTTATTTCCTTGATGTCCTTGCCAATAATGTAAGTACCTTACATTGTGTATGCCTGATAACATTTTCAACACATTTTTTTTTTCAATTCAACAGCCGCAAAAGCATAAAAATCGATACCACGTTTGATGTCACATGCCAATTTGAACTTATTTCCCTTTTCCGCGGCCATCTTCTCCGTCATCTTTGATTTCTGGTGATGCCAAGGAATTTATGGGCGGTGAATGGGATTTTCTGTTAAAATCAGTTTTAAGAAACATAAAAGAAATGATTGCCACTTGCAGCAACAAAAAAGAAAAAAGTCTAAGGATGTGAACTTGCTTTCATTTTAGGAGGCCATCTTGTCCGCCATCTTTGATTCCTGGTGACTCCAAAGAATTGACGGATGGCAAACGCGATTTTCTGTTAAAACCAGTTCTAAGAATCATAAAAACAGCGATTGCCACTTGTAGCAAAGAAAAGTCTACGGGTTGCAACTTTTCATTTATTCATTTCCCTACTAAAAAGTGAAAATCGAAATATTAAATGCGTCACATGGAACTGCTATCTTTCATACGGGAAACTAATTGCCTCGTTACACCGTAATGTTTGACGTCAACATGTCTCAACTTGAAATAGTATCAACGAGACGTAGCTTTTAGCATTTCAAAATAGCACGTTAAACTTTTTTGTATGAATTTCATAAAATAACCGATTCACAATTTATTTAAGCTTTACGTATTTCTCATATTTCTAGACCTACTCTACTGAATCCTCTTTTATTTGCATTGTAATCCAAACCTAGTTTGTAGTGAACATGTAGCACAGGTTGGTGCGTGTTTCCCGCTATTATCTTACTTTGTGCGCATACTTACAGCCGTTTTGAACCAGCTCACTATAAACGCACTCTACGAATATGCACTAGCTTCATTCTGCCCTAAACGAAATACAAAGAAATATTGCTTCTAGAGCCCTCTAGCATTGGTTGATACATGTTTATCGCAATTGTCTTATTGTATGTGTGTACTCACTATTGCCTTGATATTTTGCCTGTGGATCAACCCTTCCGAGGGCCAACCAATTTAACCTTGATATGAATAGAATAAATGGAAATCGTCTTATAGCGGCCTCCTATCACAGGTTAGTTAACGCTTATATCTCGGATAGACGTTATATAAGAACACCATATAAGATTGGAGATATTTCATTTATGTTATACTAGCATCGATTACCGTCTCGCTGGGTGAAAATGAAAATATAAATGCACAACTCCCTAATCCATGTGATTGCTACCCGTGAAATATGCTGTTTCAGGGTCATCGATTTAAATGGCATCGGAAAGATTACTGCTCATTTCAGCGACACCAAAAGCTATGGATTCGACACTAATATTGGTCATTTTCGACCATTTTTATGTATCTCCCCATCTTCCAAAGGTCCGGGTTGAATTTGGTTTCAAACGATATCGGAAGTGTCACTGTTCATCTCAGTGATGGAATATGAGAATGGTGGTACAAAGTGCTTAAGAATGTGACACTGACTGTTACTAGGTAAAATGAGAGATAACCTGTGCAAATAGAATGCATATTTGATACAGTTTTGAAGATGGTTTGATCTTGTGATTCAAGATTACTTAGAAGATTATAAATGTAAGAAATACGATAAATATTGGAATGATATGCTAAGATAATTAATTTATGAATGATGTAGAGTTAAGAGATTCAGAACATAGTCAAGGTATAGAGTGAAAATAAAGAGATTTAATAAGATATTTTCTTTTGTGATTATCGAAGAGTTTTGGTAGTGTCACGATAGTCATACACTTTTTGTAACGCAAGAGATCATAGAACTGATCTTCCTGTCTCTTTGTTTGGGTAGAATTAAATTGATTAACAATGGCGCAGTCGCACGGAAACGGAGCTACGTTTTCAGCAGCATATGAAGAAAAATACAAATCCTTAGATTGTGTTACGAAACGATGGATGGTAGCGGAACTGGAGCAACGAGACGTACAGATAGAATTGTTAAAAGAAGAAATTTCAATCCTAAAACAGATAATAATGTCAAAGCATGGTGTCTCAAAGGAGAATCAAGGATTCAGCTACACAGGACATATTATACCGAATATTGCAACAGCTCATGTATGTAAAAGATGTAGTAGAGCACATGGAAACAATGTTTGCCCAGCTAAAAACAAAAGATGTCATCGTTGCTTATTTTTTGGTCATCTGGCTCGAGCGTGTCTAGCCAAAAGACTTAATCCAGCTTTTAAATATCATAAATATATCGAGGGTGATGAGATCGGTTGTTTTCTGCCTGAGACGCCAGCTACCCAGGAACCATACACTAAGTCAACCAATAATAGAGTGCGATCCAAACCAAGAAGAGATTCTAACAACTTAGGCGTAGGAGAAGATAGTAAGAATCTTGCACAATCTAATAGAATGGACGAACTTACTAAAGGGTCGCCATCATCGTTGAAAAAACGCAGGAAGACTGAAGAAGGAAAGAAGATGGCTAATCAAAAGCAGTTAGATCAAATATTTTCTGAGGAAGTGACTGAGGAAGTAAAAGATGGAATTCAACAAGCGTCTACGTCTGATCAACAGGAAGGAAAGAAGCGATTTAAACATGACTGGCGAAAGTGGCTGAATATTCCAAGAGGGACACGGGAAAGACGGAAGACTACTGAGAGAAGGAATACCAAGTGTAATTCTAGGGAAGCGCCGGAGAACATTTTTTTGCCGGAACAACGGCAAGATCGAGATGAACTTATAGGGTTGTTCAAGAAGCAGAAGCTCATGCAGGAACAGATGGACTTTCTGAGGCATAGATGGTACGAACGGAAGAAAATAATTAAGTCTGAGAAATGACAAGAAAACGAATTTTATTCGGAGTTTTAGATTCGGGTTATTGTTTTCGTTGTAAGGTTCTGTTTCATGTGTATAAGTTCTCATTTTGTAGAGGGGGAAGAATGATGGAATATGAGAATGGTGGTACAAAGTGCTTAAGAATGTGACACTGACTGTTACTAAGTAAAATGAGAGATAACCTGTGCAAATAGAATGCATATTTGATACAGTTTTGAAGATGGTTTGATCTTGTGATTCAAGATTACTTAGAAGATTATAAATGTAAGAAATACGATAAATATTGGAATGATATGCTAAGATAATTAATTTATGAATGATGTAGAGTTAAGAGATTCAGAACATAGTCAAGGTATAGATTGAAAATAAAGAGATTTAATAAGATATTTTCTTTTGTGATTATCGAAGAGTTTTGGTAGTGTCACGATAGTCATACACTTTTTGTAACGCAAGAGATCATAGAACTGATCTTCCTGTCTCTTTGTTTGGGTAGAATTAAATTGATTAACATATATAAGTATCTACCTTTCTGACTTCATCACTCTTCAACTACCCGACCGATGTCGATGAAATTTTCATCATAGATGAGGCTCAGACCTTCGATGGTTTTGTCATATCAGTTTGACGTTGCAACTTAGGGGAGAAAGGAGGGGGAGGAACATATATAAATGATCGAAAATGACCGATATTAGTATCGAATCTATAGTTTTCGGGGTCACTGAGATGCATATTGACACTTCTGATGCTGATTAAATCCAAATTCATCCTCGCAACTTGGGGGAGGAAGGAGATATATAAAAATTATCTAAAATGACCAGTATCTGTGTTGATTCCATGGTTTTCGAGGTCATTGAGAGGAACAGTGACACTTCCGATCCCGTTTATATCAAATTTCAGCCCCGTAGATTGGGAATGAGGAAAGCAAAATACACAAAACTGATAAAAAATAACCCATATTAGTGTCGAACCCATAGTTTCCGAAATCGCTGAGATGACCGGTGACACTTTCGATGACGTGCCCCGCAACATGGAGGAGGAGGTGGGGAAGGTATATGAAAATAATCGAAAATGGCCGATATTAGTGTCTGATCCATAGTTTTTCGGATGCTACTTTCTTAAAGGGTATTTGTCTAGTGCTGGTAACTTAATAATAATTTATCTTCAAACTTATCCGTAATCTATAACACTAGTAATCACACTCCTGTGTTCACTCTTTTAATAATCTGTAAACTTTATTCTTACTCTTAGTCGTATCTTTCTTGGTTCCTTAATCTTTTTAACAATATCTCCTTTGAATCTTACAAATTCATATACTATTATAATCTTCCTAATCTTTGTCCTTATGACATATATTTAATATCCTTCAATACATCATGTTTATCTTGATCAACATGGCAACCACAGACTATAAATCTTACGCTACACAGTATGTGTAGTCTACCGTGACACTTTCTACCAACACTCTCCCCCTTTACATTTTTGTTTTTATTTTCCAAAACTTCAACAACAATTCTTTAAGGAACATTTTGTCTGTTTCTAATCCTTTCTTTTAGCTCTATCTTCTGACTGCTTCTGTACCAAAAACTTCATAAATCTAGGTATTAATTTGCTCATGTTCTTCGTAGGCTTATTACTGGCAACCCTGGAAATCATGCATTCACCACTGGCAACCCTGGAAACCATGCATTCATTGTCCTCCTTCTCCTGCACGCCTTTCCTGTTAGAATTATTATCCCAAATTGACTCATCAGGTCTAAGCTTCCTCCTAGCAGTCACCACTTCAATTTCTTTGGACTTGGGTTTAACTTCCAGTGCTCTTTTCTCGATCTTCTCCGTTTCTTCCATTTGTTTGCTTCCAAAATTTACAGATGACAATGTACCATTGACATTCGAAGATTTTTGTCTATAGTGCTTTTTGGTTTCTGGCAGCCCAACCTGATTGCTGGCTTTATCTAATCTTGTAATCTCTACACTTAACTTGTTTAGATTAAGATGAGGTTTTTCCTGGGCAACTTTCGAATCTCCAGTGTTCTTGCTTGTCAGTTTGAACTCAAACTTGGGGTTCAACCTTTTTGCCATACATGCTCTTGCATAATGACCAATAAAAAGACATCTGAAACATCGCTTGGATTTTGCTGGGCATTCCTTATTGTTGTGAACACGTTTACATCTTTTACAGTCATTACGTTTGTGTTCAGTTGAAGTATTTGCCTCTTTACACTGTAGTTGTAGTTTTAAAAAAGATATTTCTTCTTTTAATAGCGTTATTTCCTGATCTCGTTGTTGTAATTCCTTTGCAATCCATCTTTTAACTTTGATGTCCACCATATTCTCTATCTGTTCCCACCAAATCGAGAGCCTAGAATTCGTTGTTATCGACTGCGCCATTTGTTAACTTTATAAAATGAAATGATGCTACTTTCTTAAAGGGTATTTGTCTAGTGCTGGTAACTTAATAATAATTTATCTTCAAACTTATCCGTAATCTATAACACTAGTAATCACACTCCTGTGTTCACTCTTTTAATAATCTGTAAACTTTATTCTTACTCTTAATCGTATCTTTCTTGGTTCCTTAATCTTTTTAACAATATCTCCCTTGATTCTTACAAATTCATATACTATTATAATCTTCCTAATCTTTGCCCTTATGACATATATTTAATATCCTTCAATACATCATGTTTATCTTGATCAACATGACAACCACAGACTATAAATCTTACGCTACACAGTATGTGTAGTCTACCGTGACACTTTCTACCAACAATATATATATATATACTCCCCATCCCCTAAGTTCTACCGTCAAAGTGATATGATAAAAGCTATCCCAGGAGTGAACCTCATCTATTTTGAAAAGTTGATTGCGATCGGTCGGGTGGTTTAAGAGTAACAAAGCCACAAAGATATTCACTTTGAATTTTATTTTTTTTTTACATATATCTCCCCCACTCTCCTCCCCTAAGTTGTTCCGTCAAAGTAAAATGACAAAATTGTTCCAGGTCCGAACCATATCTATGCTGAAAATTTGATCGAGATCGGTTGTGTAGTTCGAGAGTTACTAACAACTAACAGTTCCCAAGTGTAGCACTCCGATTTTGATAAAATTTGGCAGGTAGATACTACACATAAAACAAACGCATACGTGTCTTGTTTTTCACTTTCTGTGGAAATACGGTTCTAGGGGCCAAAATCCCCACCCAAATTTTTGAAAGTTGACGCCCAAAAGGCAAAAACAAGTGTACCGAAGTGAATGAAATTTTGCATGGATATTGAGACGTAAAATGAGGAAATACGTGTTTGGTATTTGCTGAAAAAAAATAAAATAAGAAAAAAAGGTACGGTGGGGCACGGACCCTTCCAAACCTTTTATTACGAAATATCAAAAGTGCTAATAATAATATGTCAGATGTGTGTTAAGGACATGAAGAATTGCAACAAAACTTTGTGTAGTGACAATACGTAAATAAATAAATAAATAAATAAATAAAATAAAAAATAAAATAAAATAAAATAAAATAAACGAATACGGGTTTTTGTTTTCTGCGGAAAAACGGGTTTAGTTCTGCAAAAGCTCCCACCTCAAATTTTGAAAGTTGACGCCCGAAAGGCAAGAAAAAGTGAACCGAAGTGAATGAAATTGTGCAGAGATATTGTAGACATAAAATGAGGGAATACGTGTTTCGTATTTTCCTGAAAAGAGAAAACAAAAACTGTTGAGTGGACCGAGGCGTTCAGTGGCCGAAGGAGTGGACCGAAGCGAATGAAATTGGATGTAGATATTGGATATGTAAAATAAGGTGTTTCGTGTTTCACAAGTGTCTCCATCCGATTTCTTCAAATTTGGCAGATCAATAACAAGCAGAAACAGTATAGCGGCACCTTCAACCCTTACAATGTTTATCCGCATAAACAAAAACACGTGCCAATTACTTTCCTGTTTTCTGTTGATGTGCTAAATTTGAAGCAAAACGGATAGGGACGCTTGAGAAACACGAAATACCTTATTTTACATAGGTTCTATACAATATGTACACATAATTTCATTTGCTTCGGTCCACTCCTTCCTGCGCTATTACGGATATATATATATATATATATATATATATATATATATATATATATATATATATATATATATATATATATATATATTTGGAGGTATCCTAGACCCCAACACTGTTTTGAACCAAAAAATTAAAACACGTCTCATTTGTTGTCTTGCAAATTGTCCGTATACGAAGTTTCGTTGCAATTCTTCATATTCTTTGGGAACTTCTGACATATACTTATTTGCACTTGATATTTCATAGTCAACGGTTTAGAAGGTCCTGGCCCCACACAACCGATTTTTTCAAGCAAAATACGAAACCCAACCATCTCATTTTACATCTGCAATATTTGTGCGCAATTTCGTTCAATTCGGTGCACTTCTTCTTGCCTTTTGGGCCTCAAACTTCAAAATTTTGGGTACGGGCTTTTGCCCCCCTAAAACCGTTTCTCTGCAGAAAATTAAAAAAAACGTATTCGTTTATTTTTTTGCGTATTGTCCATACACAAAGTTTCGTTGGAATTCTTCATGTTCTTTACACACATCTCATATAGTGTTATTAGCACTTTTGATATTTCGCGATCAAAGTTTTGAAGGAGCCCGTGTCCCACCTTTTTTTTTTCCACTAAAATACGAAACACGTATTCCCTCATTTTATGTCTACAATATGTGTGTACAATTTCATTGACTTCGGTTCACTTATTTCGGGCGTCAAATTTCAAAATTAAAACCGTTTTTCCGCAGAAAATAAGAAACATGTTTTCGTTTATTTCATGTGTAGTATACAGCTACCAAATTTTATTAAAATCGGAGTGTTGCACTTGGGAAGTGTTACTTGTAAGTCTTGTATATTTTAATATGGGTATATATATATATATATATATATCATCCCTTCCCTTTCCCTAGGTTTTACCATCAAGATAAAATATAAAATACCTACCAGTCCCAAACTTCATCTATGTTGAAAGTTTGATCGAGATCGGGCGGGCGGTTCAAGAGTTATCAGTTTTTTTTTAATTTTTGTATATCTTCCCCTCCCTTCCTCTTCCCCTAAGTTCTACCGTCGAAATGATACAATAAAAACCACCCCAGCGGCGAACCTGATCTATGTTGAAAATTTGGTCGAGATCGTTTGTGTGGCTCAAGAGTTACTAAGTCTTATTTATTTTCATATATATCTCCCCTCCTTTACCCCCCTAGATTCTACCATCAAGGTGAAATTATAAAATACTTACCAATCCCAAACATCCCCTAGGTTGTTCTGTCAAAGTGAAATGATAAAATCTATCCTAGTCCCGGAACTCATCTATGTTGAAAATTTGATCGAGATCGGTCTGGTGGTTCAAGTTATTCAGTTATTATTCAAGAGTTATTATTCATTTTCTCTATCTCCCTTTCCTCCCCCTCCTCTAAGTTCTACCGTCAAAGTGAATAGCTAAAAGCACTCCCAGGCTAGAACTGCATCTACATCAAAAATTTTATCGAGATCGGTCGGGCGGTTCAAGGGATTAAGAATCACAAACATAGACGCTTTCAATTTTATAATATAGATAAGTGTGAATCTAGGTAGGCATATTCTTTACTGCATGCAATTTGGCAACATATCATCAATCAGTACACATTTCGTGGGCAGGGACCAAATAAAATAGTCGAAATTTTTAAACAATTACATCTGGCTGCGCTTTTTATTTTATTTTCCCTCTTTTACAGTATCAATATGTGCGAACGAACAAAGAGTGTAAAAGGCAATAGGATAATTTTTCCACTAAGAAATTTGTAATTTACCGTCACAGAAATTTGCCTCCCTCCTCTTAATATGCAGAGAAATTATGGTCCTTATAGGCTAGACTGTTTCCGAAGTTGTGCTGTATCCTTATCTTTACATCCTCCATAACATCCCCGATTTGAAGTTAATATACGACAAAACATAATATATGAGATAAGTATATCCGCCATTACATCTTTGTTCTTACAAAGCTTCGTGAATTGTATTAATACATAGAAACAAGCAATACATTTTTTTTTTTGATATTTCACATAGTCTTACAACCAATCTTTACTTTTTTTTTCAAAAGTTCACCAATTGAATGTATATGCGTCTTCCACTCTAAAACCTTGTTAACAATGCCTTGACTCTAAATCCATGTTATATCCAGTGCTACATTAGTGTCACACACAGGCATAGAAGGAGAGTCAACATTTTATTTCTATGCTAGATAATTTACACTTTAAATATTTACTAAAATTATTTTGGTTCATCACACAACACAAATCAGCCTACTCACGATTCCCCAAATAGTCCTATGATCTAGCAGATGACATACGAGCTATACAGAGTATAAAATGAAATGAAATATTTAAGTTTTACGTCCCACGTTTATGCCGGTTGGACTAAAGGAGACGGTGATGATGAGAAATGAATGAAATGGTGGAATGGAGAAAGTGGGAGGAAACGGGAAAACCCCGAGGAAACCCACACGCATGGTGTTTGTCCACTACAAAGTTCACTTGGCGGGGGTATACAGAGTACAGACGACAGTGAAAGGAGTTTCTTGAAAGAAGACCAGCCAATCAAAGAGTGAAACATCTCGGAGAGTGAAATCTAAAATCTTGCGTCCGAGCACTCTCTGATATATAGGCATATTTACTAGGTGGAAAAGTTATCCATCCATATCAATTTTGGCCCACCCTTGCTTGGCAGATTACCCGGGGTCCCTTGTGCACGCATGTCACGATATTAAAACACAAATGCATAAATAGAGCAGTGATGACTTTGAAAGTGATTTTCTACGTCGCTTGCACCTAGTTTTGCAGCACTAGGTTGTATTTATCTTTGAAATATTCGCCTCTGAAGTTTATTTTCGGCAACTTATATCTCCGAAACTAAGGCGTTATAGGACACACATTTACTGAGATTTCTTACTCATTAAAAAAATCACTTGAATTTTTTGGCACCTTATATATTGTATTATGAAGGAAAGATGCTGTATTATGACAAGATTATGAAGGAAAGGATGTATTATTAACGTGGATCTAAACTACGACCAGTGCTTGAATCTGGTATAGCTAGTAGATGCACAACCCATCATTAATGGTCACTCTTCATACTATGTTTCGTTTCTCATCTCACTATCCCACTTTTAAGGGAGTTGAATTACATGTCGAAGGCACTGCCGTTCGAGGCCTGTTTGCATCCAAGTACATGGATGTATAAGTGGTAAAGCCGAATATCCCTTACAACTGAAATTGGCTAATGAATTTGCTCAGAATTACCTCCCAAATAAGAGTGGAAAAATGTCCTTAAAGAGAGTGGTTTCTCTTACACCGATAAATATCCGTTATACGAACAGCAGTAGATTATACAAGTATACGACATCCATATGTTTACCACGGAAATCTGTACGCGGCATTTGTTATGCAAATGCTAAATAGTAGTGCCCTTTCCCGCTTACAAGGAACCCTAGGTATCTATCAGAGCCCGATTTTCACGAAACTTTGTATATAGAGAGAGTACCTCGGGAAACTAGCACAGCCAAAACTGTAGCTGCAGAGTCCAAGACGTTTGGACCCTAGGGCCCGAGAAAGATCAAAAGTGGAACGACAGTACATTAAGGACATGGTGAGAAAATGCACGTTTTTCTTTAAAACTAATCATTGTAGCGACACGAAATGAGCATACATGAATACGAGAGGTTGATATGGTCAGTTGAAAGTTACGAAAAGAATATCCGCCATCTTGAAAGAGGCCATGTTGAAACTGGTGCGATTGGTGTAAATGAGAAGAGGTTCATGCGATGCATTAATTTGAACTAAATAGCCACAAAAAGCTGTTGGTGAAGTCTGTTGTGGGATTACATTATACCTGTGCTTCTGGTAGTGTGTTTTATTTATTTATTTATTTATTTATTTAACGGCAGAGTTAAGGCTATGTTTGCCTTTTCTTACACTCAACCAACTCAAATGTATACAAGTTATACGTACTACCATTGACGTCAAATCCATAAAAATTACAATTGCTACATTAATGCATATGTACATACACATATAAATATCCCTACACACGAATATGCTCCCTTACATACCCCCCTCCCCTGACTTACCCTCACACTATTTGTCATAAAAACACACACATAAAAACAAGAAAACTATACAAGATGAGCAACGTGTATCTCATGACACTCGAGCAGATGCAGATTATGGAGCGCTATGAGTGGGATCAGTGGAACTAGAAAACCGAGCGAAATATAATTTTAGCCCTACAACATTTGTGTCACAGTCAACATGTAATTGTTGTGGGTATGCTGATATAATGGGTTCAATCTTCATAATAATGTCATGGTTGACATTAACTTTTAACTTTTTATTAGACTTAAATTAATTCGAACAGAAATCAGAACGTCATATTGGTCCACCTATAGCGATCCATACTCTGCATCTGCTCGAGTGTCATGAGATACACTTTACTCATCTTGTACCTAAACCATCTAACACAAGCACATGAATAATGTAATCCCACAACAGACTTCACCAACAGTTTTTGTTGCTATTTACGTTCAAATTAGTGCATCGAATGGCTCTCTTCTCATTTACACCAATCGCACCAGTTTCAACATGGCCTCTTTCAAGATGGCGGATATTCTTTTCATAACTTTTAACTGACCATATCGACCATCTCGTATCCATGTATGCTCATTTCGTGTCGCTACAATGATTAGTTTTAAAGAAAAACGTGCATTTTCTCACCATGTCCTTAATGTACTGACGTTCCACTTTTGATCTTTCTCGGGCCCTAGTGTCCCAACGCCTTGGACTCTGCAGCTACAATTTTGGTTGTGCTAGTTTCCCGAGGTACTCTCTCTATATACAAAGTTTCATGAAAATCGGGCTCTGATAGATACCTAGGGTTCCTTGTTAGATGTTAGATCATGCGGCTGCAGGATGTCTGACGTCTAACAGTTTTCCGTATATTATACACGTATACGTATGTTACTAACGTCAGCTGTATGATATATACGTCCACCTGTATGTGAGATCCTTCCCGCCTATATACAGTTATTTTTTTCAGGCGGATAGTGCCTATAGTTGGAAAACTTATACCGAAATTATTATAAATTATATGTTTTCAGTTATACGTTTGCTGCGGGATGTTACCTTTCGTCGTATGTTAAGTCCAAAAACTACAGAATTTACGCATGTAACCTACGTTTTTATGTACGCCACACACGTTTTTTCTCTGTGTACATAAAATACTCATACAAAGACGTCTTACTTGCAATACTATGTCTACTATCTCACTCATTAGTTTCTATTATTATCTTGTGTATATTTTCATAATTTTATAATGTTCTTAATTATTTAGCAGCCCTTACTTTTATGATAATAATTTGCAACGATTTTATTTTTATGCACAAATAACTTTGTTTCGTAGGTGAATGCTCTTTAATTCTAATAATAGAATGTTAGTAGAAATAGTAACCGTTTGTCTGAAACCATGTTACCAACAACAGGGGCGGATCCAGGACGGGTCTCTGAGGGGGGCGGTGGGCTGTAATAGTGCTACTTACAACTACTTTTAAGAGCTACAAACTCTGGGATGGGTTTTATTTATGTATAACATAAGAAAGTTTTCTCTTCTTGGGGGAACCTGGATACACCCCTAATCAACAGATACATTACATGAGCAAAGATTAGGTCCTTTAACTCCTTTGCCTAATGAGTTTAACTTCTGAAATTCGTAAAAAAAAATCTTGAATTTTTATTTGTTTATAACTTCAAACATATCTTCTCGTAGTTTCATTTGCATATATATTTCTAGCAATTTTTCGTCAGAATACACAAACTTAGCGTGTAGTAAGCACTATCGAATTGAATAAAAATGACTTTTTCTTTGAACTACATATGCACTAAAGCATTGTTGCATTTCCTACGAAGCGCTTTGACATGGCCCTGTGGGCGGCCGAATTACACTTCTCAGTAATGAACAACTACTGGAAAACTCTGATCTCAATTCTTCCTCAAACGAGTAATATATACTATTCTTCGTCAATCAGTTTGAAACTTTGACATTTATTTTGTTCGTTCTTTTTATATTCACAATCTTCTTTTCTTCTGCTTACCGTCGATATCTGTCTTCAACCAAATTCTCTCCTACTCATCTTAACACTCGCTGATCCAGCAAACTTCTTTCAAGTGGTGGCTCTTTCTACAAGAAAGGAAAAAAAATCTCTTCAACTTCTTTTTTTTTCCCTCTCGTCAAGTTTCCCCAAGGCTAAATGCTAACCATTGAATAATTTGCTTACTTTGTTATACTTATATCGTTACAGAAGAAATTGGCCTATTTTCTCCTTTTACTTCCCACTCCTTTCTCTACAAAAAAAGCACATATTTCTCTTCCTCCAACAATATAGGTAGATAGTGATTACATGTTATAAATTACGTAGATTTTGAAAATTGGAATACATAAATATGGAACGAAAATTGTTGTATAAATATTAAAAAGCTCTGCATATCTGTTAAAATATGAGCACCGTAGGCGCGCAGCCAGAAATTGTTGTTGGGGGTTCCAATATTGCAAGACACTAATTGAGTTGAGTTCATTTTGAGTTTAACTTCCTGTTAAGCAGTGAGGCTATATGAGTGGGGCTAGTGATTAACGTTGAGGCTACTGAGTGAGTAGTGAGGCTACTGATTAACGTTGAATTCGAACCACATGAGCTCCCACCAGGAAGCAAAACCCGAGTCTCCCACGCCAAAGGCACGTACGCTAACTGCTCAGCAGAGCTCCTTCGTGGCTAAGCGGTTAGCATACGCGCCTTTGGCGTGGGAGACCCGGGTTCGATTACCGGCGGGAGTTCATGTGGTTCTTATTCCACGTTAATCAGTAGGTCCACGTCTCATAGAGCATCGCTGCTGAAAGGGACGTTAAACTCAAAATCAACTCAACTCAGCTAACTGCTTAGCCACGAAGGAGCTCTAAGCCACTAATTCAATGTAGTGTTGAACAAGTATTATTCTGTACCCGATAAGTAATTGTAATATAGTCCCACCCATATTTTCAAAAAAAAAAAAAAAGTGATAGAACTAGATTTAGATTGTTTTTATAGGAGAAAGACTACAGATGAAGTGCAAGATCAAATGCTCATTCTACATCAATCATTTCCTTGTTAAACAAGTATAGTTTTATGCAGAAAATGTACAAGTATAGTATGTTGAGTTAGGAAGTTTTTTTGTGGGAGGGTGGGGAACCAATGGAACCCTCCGTGGATGCGCTTCTCAGACCTGTCATATTTATCATTAAACTAACTGAAATGTCCGTTCTTTTACGGGAGAATAAGTTTATATAAAGTATTTGAATCTCTTCCTCTCCTTAATATACGGATGGGGCATTAATTTGTACTTAAACGGCATCGTCATTGTCACTATTCAACCTCTGGATAGGACATTAATATTGAATATTTTCTATTATTTTTACATGTTACCTTCTCATTGCGCCCCAACCCGTACCGATGAGGCTGAACTTGTACTTCAATGGTATCTAGAGTGTTATTGCATAACCTTAGCAACCCCAAAAAACTATGAATAGGACACTAATATAGGTCAATTTTGATTATTTTTACATGTCACCCGTCACATCCTCTCTTCCTCATGCCGAAAGTGTGCGAAAACCTAATATGGATCAGGGCCCAGCAGCGGTCTAGGAGAAGTTAAACATTTTTACGTGTCATACCCCTGACCGTGCACCCCTTACCGGAAGTGTGCTAAAACATAAGGTAGGCTAATACACTCATGTACTCCCACGCGCAAAAAAAAAAAAAAAATATATATTGCGCGTATACTGTAACTCACGATTTTCCGTATTTATTCCTTTTTCCTTACGTTTATGGGTAAAATTGAGTTATTAGTATGTGGAGATAATAGAGAGCAATCCATCTAAGGAGATATTTCCAAAAAATATAATAAAATAATAAAAATATAAACAATAAACAACATTATGCTCGGTTTTGTGTATACTGGCAACGATGATTTCTAGGGATTGTTTCAGTAGCACAGCACGATTGCGGAGGGAATTCAGTAGGGGAGTCGAGGAGATGGATCAAGGAACTGGATACTGGACTAAAATGTTGCATTTACTGGTTAAAACCTAGTGTGTAGATTGCCTGCCAAATATAAATTAGCTTCTGTAACTAAGATGTCGTACGAAAATATTGAATTAAACAGAAAAAACTCTTATGTTAAGGTTCGAAGCGATACGCACCATGGTTATGAAGATTATTTCTTAAGAAAAAAGAACAAACACAACGTAGCCTCTGTGGTTAGGTGGATAGAGTGGCGGACTCGTAGTTATTTTATTACTTTGACACCACATCGAATCCCATCCCATCCCATCCCATCCCATTCTTTTTTTTTTTTACAAAACATTATAATTTTCATGTTAATAAGAACCGAAGCAATATACTAAGGACAACTTATTGATATCCAGGATTACAGTATTATTGGTAATAACTATTGTTTTCAGTTCATGTTGTTGTATAGCTTCTCTCACCCAGTTTTCTTGGGAAAATAACAATTTTGTCTCCAACAAAATGTAAAGGATATATATGGACAGAAAAAGACATCTTAGTATCAAACGTGATTTGTCGTGATGAAATGGACTAGTTTGCCATTATTAAAAAAAAAAAACTAAAGTAAATTACTGAAGTTGACTTCCCTTTAGCTTTTAGCTAAAAAATATTTTTTTCTTTATAAGACTATACTTTATGAGGCAAGGTGTGTGATCATACCCACAAATTTAGCTAGGGAGTGACAGATAATCGTTTATACAAACATTTTACAGGTTTAGGTGCGTGAAACACCAATACACCATGGTCTCGCTTATCCGACCATCCTTTGTTACACATACCGTATGATCCGATATATCATTACAGAAAGCACCAATCGGCAAGAAGAACTGCAAGTTGTGGTCTTAATCTATTTTTCATGCTCTGGAGTATATCGCCTAGCGCGCCCGTCTACACGTTGACTCATACATCTATCATTCAGTGCAGACACGTATCCAGGTTTTCTATTCGGAGGGGGCCCAACACGAATCCTCGTAAGCACGTAATTCTATTGTTTTAAAAATATCAATATCAATAATAATAATAATAATAATAATAATAATAATAATAATAATAATAATAATAATAATAATAATAATAATAATAATGCAACAGTTCTGTATTTCTCTTAAACTTTTTCCTACTTTTCATTTATAAACCGGTTTACTTTGGAAACTGCATTATAGCACAAACAAAATGAAACATATTTTCGAGAGAAATGTAACTAAAGAAAACTGTCTGCTACGTATATCACATAACAAAAATAGCAAGAAGACTTGAGTGTATCGTTCTAATATATAAAAGTTAAAAACAGAACGGAAACAAAATGTTAATCCTATTTAATTCCTGTTCTTTAATTCCAAATGGTATAATGGCATTATGGTATGTTCTTAGAATTATAACAAGACAACAGCACATTGCCCAAAGTTTGGACACTGACTATTAGTAAACTGATATAAAAGAATCTCAAAAGGGTAAAAGCATGTTTATTAAAAAGTGCTTGAGTTTCGGAGGGGGACAGCCCTCAGGCCCTCACGCTGGATACGTCCCTGATTCAATGCAGTGCAGTTATTTGTTATAAAACATTATTATTAGATGTGTAATATGTAAAATTATATCATAAGTTTTACTTTTAATAGGTCTTTTCTTAACACATCCATATTATCCAGCGTTCTGCCTGCCTGTTTATGTCGGATAAGCGAAATTCTACTGTATTTCCAAAGCTAGCATATACATGAACTAGAATTGTATTGTCCTAGAACAGACAATAGTGTGAAATGCTTATATTAAAAGGCTGGAATAAAAAAAATAAATACTGTTTTGGTAGCGTGAGAACAAATTAAAAACAATTCAATATATTTCCTAGGTATTAGATTATCATCTTATTGTGTCGATATGTATTCTTTTTTTAAACATAGTTTTAAAAGTCATACCATTCTCAATATTCCTAAGGAAATCGAAAGAAAAACTCCTATGTGCCTCTTGTGGCAAAGCGGCTTAAGTGCGTGGTCTGAAACGTTAAGGTATAGATAGAGTACCCGTACTTCAAAAATGCAAATCCGGGACGCTACTAAATTGCGAGAATCTTTGAAATGCTTAAAATTGAAAGAAGTGTTGAATACTAATTTACTTTTCTCCATTAGATAGAGTTGTTCAAGCATTACGTTATCACATTTTTATTCCTTTCACTAGACCTTCTTCCAAGGGCGCCGATTTCTCTGTATTTTTTTTTTCTGGGAGGGCATTCAAATGCAGACGATATATATTAGGATTTTAAGGCAAATTGCATTCAAATTATGCCAAATATTGTATATTCATAAATACAAAGGGGGCCTACATGAGCTTTGGGGGGCCCGGCCCCTAGGATCGGCGCCCTTGCCTTCTTCCTAGTTAAGCAAACGTAAGCAGATGATTTACTCCCTTCCCCTGGTAAGCAAAATTGTTTTTGTTTCTCAAGATTTGTTGTGTTTCGTGAAATAACAGCAGGAATTTCCAGATTACTTAACTATCTAAATGCATGTTTTCACTTAGAGCCATCCCGTCGATTCGCTTTGCCTAGGACTAAAATAAATTAAGGGTCAATAATGAAAGAGACATGTGGATCGAAGATCTTTCTTTGTTCAAACTTTGATTTTTTCAAATCCATGATGGGAAATTATATTATGTGTACAATTTTCGAAATTAATAGTATACAATCGTAAAAATATCTTACAAAACGATGGTTTATTGCAAAATACTTTGACTCAAAGAATAAATCACAAGTAATAAACTTGTTACTTTTCCTGAAGAGTCTAAGTCTTGAATGAGACAGAGGCTCTTCAGCGTAGTGCTTGGAAAGATTGCCTCACTTGTTCTACCTTCCCGTGACGCAGCCTTGATTCGACTTGATCCTAAACGGATTATTCAGAAGTCGAAGTCGGAAGATGTTTCCCATTTTTCCCAAACACTCTTGGTCGATTACAATCTGCCTCACTTGTGAGGGGACAACTCCATGCCGTAAGCGTCGGTGGACTACCGATAGGCAACTAGCGACATGTCCCCAAAAATTGGTATTCCCGCAGCCAAAAATTGGTCCCACTTCCGCTTTGAAAATTATACCACCACTGGCAGAGAAGCGACGGAACGCCAACGAACCACAAAATTGTTCCCCTAAAATACGTTAAATCGCCTTTGCATTAAGGTGAGTCTACAAACATTTTTTTAAAAAAGTAAAAATAAAGTGCCCTGAGCTGGGCGTGAACCACCAACCTTAGGGTTATTAGTTGCGTGTTCTTCCGAATTCGCCACGGAGGCGATTATGAAGACACAGCTTGTAGAGTGATAAATCGTTGAAGTATTTTTAATATTTCTAATCAGAGTGCTCCACTAACCGTGTATATTTGACGATAACTGTTTGGAATCAGATCAAATGCACTCGTCATGTAATTTTATAACAAAATGGCAAGCGTCTATTTACTTTTCTCATAGTTCTCCCATATTCACTTGCTAGTGATCGGCGACAGTTTCCAACTAAATTCATACAATTATACGCACCCATCTCAAGATTTTTCACTTCATGATGTAAAGGCAGGAGTTACTCTTGACCCCCGGAGCTCAAGTATTGTCCTTATAATAACAATTCGTCAGGGAAAAGTAATATATAATAATAACCGCATGCACATGACTGGCGATAGTTCGTGTTGGTCCCTTTGCGATTCTCCGTGACAAATCAAAGGAGCGGGGATCAAAATGAAGTCCTCGCTGTTACGTGGTGGTAACTTCAATATCCCCGATTCTAGATATCTGCTTCGACACGACGAATCCCTGCCACTAGTGGCACACTAGCGGCAATCCTTCGACGCGTCGCTATATTGACGATCGCCATTTACCAGCAAGTGGGCCACTAGGTGTTGGCGACGTTTACGGCATGGAGAAGCTAATAAACAAACAAACCAACAAATAAATCTAAAACCTTATAAAAATGTTTTCCCAAAATTTACATCTAGCAAAATCATTTGTTGGTATTCCAGAACTGCAAATTCACCTGTATTCATAATTTACTTCTATCGTAGTTTTGATATGAGAATGATGTGTCTGAAACTGTAACACAGGTCATTAAGACTTTTTTCTTGCTTTAGTCAGATTTAGCAGTTTTACTTAGCAGTTAGTCAATTTGGATCTGTGATTTTAGAGTTTTAGAGATTTCCTTAAATTTTTCATTTCTACAACAGTTGGCAACTAACACCATTAACGTATCTCTTTCGATATTTCCATAGGCAATGGCTTGGTCACTCCCAGTATATTTCATACAATGAACTACGGTGTCTTACTCCATTAATCCGAACTACGTTTAATATCCAACAACTCTGTACATTTTCTCTTAAATCTGCAAACTTTCTACTAGGATAAAACTGAGTATTTTCTATTTTCTTCCTTTCTTGCTAAAACGAAAGTGTTCTTTAGACAACCTGAAATGATGACTCTATATTACATTATGTTGCATAGGGCATTTTATGTAGCATATCATTTGACAGTTGGACACTTTCTTCGTATATTGAAAGCAACAGGGATTAAGTCCTTCTACACTTACATGAGAAGTAAACAAACTCTTTTTAATTCGTGGAATTGTGCCAATGCACTAGGTCCAGAGAGTTTTTAATTTAAGATTATTATTATTATTATTATTATTATTATTATTATTATTATTGTTATTATTATTATTATTATTATTATTATTATTATTATTATTATTATTATTATTATTATTATTATTATTATTATTATTATTTTATTGACTTAGGTTTTCCTGAATATTAAGCAATATTTCACAAAAAGCTGGTATTTTTAAACAAATGTGTTCGATATCAAGTTTTCATAAAGTAGTCACTCTCTCCTATAAATAATTTCAGAGGGGCCGCGGTGGATCAGTGATAAAGCGTTCACCTTTGGTGCATGGGATCCTTGGTTCGACCCCAGCTCGCACCAAGTGAATTTTGTGGTGGACAAACACCATGTGCATGGATTTTCTCGGGGTTCCCCCGCTTTCTCCCACTTTCTTCATTCCACTATTTCATTCATTTCTCATCATCGCCGTGTCCTTTAGCCTAGTCGGTATAACCGTGGGTCGTAAAACTTAAAGATTTGATCTCAAATAATTCCAACCCAAACAGTTGCAGGAAGTATGTCATTTCGAATAAAACAAACTACTCTATAAAATTCTGAGTATCATTTTTTTTTAACAATACAATTCTAGCGGACCTTATTTCTAAATCGAAGGGTAAGAAAACTAAATTCACTCTTATTATTATAGATTAATTTCAATTGAAGCAGTTAAAATAGTTGGGGAAAAATTAGAAAGCCATACCCTATATTCCAGTGTGCCACAACCGGATAGCAGGCACACTGGCGTGCCCAGCAAATTACAAGAATATTTGTCGAGTTTATTTTATTTATTATTATCAACGATTCTCCCATGGATCAGCTGTCTGTATACAGTTAAACAAACAAGTATCACGTTGAGGGAATGAGTGTAATTATTTACTTTAATAGTAATAGAAAGGTATATTTTCTTGTATTTTCTACCGGGAATAACTGCATCCGGTCTAGAAAGCTGGGGCTAACAACGAAGGAACCCGATGTGCCAAACACACACCACTCTATAGTCATGAGTGCCACAAGTCCTTTTCTACGTCTTGGCACCCTAAAGGTTGTTGCCTTCAAAGAGAGAGAGAGAGAAATAACTTAAGTCTATTGTACTTCCATGCTTAAATAAATACATTATGTAAATAACTGTTTCGTTTTCTGCTTTTATTATTATTATTATTATTATTATTATTATTATTATTATTATTATTATTATTATCATTATTATTATTATTATTATTATGATTGTTATAAATTTCTTAGGAAGTTGACTGCCATATGTATGCACACTGCTCTCCCGTGCAGCGCCTCGTGTATGATTTTCCATACATAAACTATATATTCCAAGTTTGTTGTGTTCGTTCTATAGGTGTGTTTGTAATTAGATGCATATGGCGTAGAAGTCAAAATTTGATGTCCACGCTACGTATATGCAAAACCATAGACAAAGAAATTTATGAACAAAGACATTTATGGCGGTAAAACAAAGGGCAAAAATAAAGAATTACTGGCGGATTGTTGCCCGTTGTGCACAGGTATTAACGGTTAACAGTGTTAAATTTAAACACATAGTTTTAATTAAGCACGAATTTAACTTATAGAGTACAGTGCGGAAAGGCTGAGGAGTTTGCTAGGATCGTTACAATATCGAACCCCGTAAAATGTATTGCAAACCTGTCCGCAAGCCCCCCGTAATGTTCAACAGATGTTGTGTATTAATGCTCATTTCAATGCAAACCTATATAGACCTACGCACTTCAATACTCAACGAAGGTGCAGAGACTATTCATGAGTTCCAGTATTAAACTCTCTCATCTAATGTATTCTCCTAACATGTCTCCCAGCGATTACAATATTTTTTGGTATCTCAATCACTTCCTAGTAGGATAGCTTTAACTAGAGACCACTGATTAACTTGGTATTGGATGTTTCACTTTCTTACCTTTGGAGTTGACAATCATGGGTTGGACTTTTACACGCAAATATCTAATATTAACAACGTTTCTTATATAAATTCGTAATATTGTATTATTTCTTTGTATTATTCATTAGCTTGGTTAGACTTGTTTAAACACTTTTCTCTTTGCACCTATTCCTTAACGTCAGTGATTTATTTGTGGATTTTGTAGAAGGGGGGAATATTTTTGCAAAATTGAGTTCGTATAACAGAAGAACTTTAAAGTCGGAGTGGGACAATGCTATTTTTAAACCTGCCTACTTTGAAATTATGGTAGTAGTTTGACAGGCCCCAAGTTCATATTTTTTTCCACTTTTTAAAAACAGTTTTATGATAAATACGGGTAGGTACATTAGATAAGATATGGTTAGGTAGATTAGATTACATGCGTTACCTAAATTTTTACTTTTCGTCCTACTGCTGAGGACAAGTGTGCAGCATCCAGTAAAAGCCCTATAGTTACAATTGCAATCTGCGCAACTTGTCATAACAAGTGTCATACTCCTACATAAAACGATTTTATGACAACTGATTCTTTAGCTCGTTCTAATCTGGTTTCTGAAGACCAAATTCTTCACCGAATTCCAAATTCTAAATACAACAAAAGGTAAGAGTTTACTTTGGGAAGAACAGTGATAGGGGTATATACACTTGAACCTAATTTTATTAAATGGAAGGGAAAAGAAAGCACTAAATGTCATTCCTCATATAATAAATAAATTTTAGTACCATTTTCCCCCTTGTGGTTAATAAAATTAGATTCAGGGCTGTGTGCACCTATAACTGTTCTGTTGAAAGTAAATTTTTGGCCAAATGTTACCAAATGTTTTGGCCAAATGTTTAGAAATTACCAATATGATGCTACCTAGGGGGAAAAAAACTTTACCTTTTCTTTCATTTTTACTCTCAAAATTGAAAGTCCTTGTATAATATTTACATTTTTACATCAAAATTACAAGAAAGGATTGATTGCCGATTTCACCTTGAGTTAAGCTGAAGCATGACTTACGGCGTGTTATCTAACACTGTTTTTTTGAAATTAACAATACTTACACACCGTATCTCAATTTAAAATAGTGAAGCAATACACGGTTGGTTTACATCGAATACCGTCTTTATCCCAGTTGGTTTTAGGGTAGCAGCATGATGTCCAGTTTTCATCCAGCTGATGGTATACTTTTCTGCATTGAAAGAGGTCATGTCTGGTCCATTAACTTTTATGAAAAGAAGAGATTTGAGGATTTTTACAGATAAACAGTTTCTAGCGTCAGTATGCTGTAACTTTAAGCTGCAAAAGCCTGTCTCACGCTCTGCAGAAGAAATTGGAAGAACACTGACTCGTAAGTTAAGATTTTGTAGATTTGACCCAATAGTAGAAGGTTTCATCTTAGCTCTCGGAATCCCTGCAGAATTTTGGTTGAATCGTCAAAGAAAAATTTTATTTTTTAAAATTTTAATTTAATTAATTTATTTATTTTTTGAAATTTCCATTAGTTCTTTGTCGTCGTATACCATTTTTGCAGACAATTCTTCTGGCCAATTAGATTGTAGCAAAACCTCGACCTCACTGAACGTTTCGTTAGTAAAGCGAGACCGTATGTTATCTGCTAGACCCTAAAAGAATGGCAATATTATTTTCTAGTCCTTCTCAAGAGAACTGTCTGAGTGTTTTGCAAGTGGGATTCCACAAAACTGACCAGTTTCTCTAAACTGACGTTGTAATTCTTTCATAGACATGCCGTCTTTTTTTCTTTTCGACGCTTCCATAACACTTAAAGTTATTTCAATTTTGTTTATTGCCTTAGCCTGTTTCTACAAGGGATGCTGACCTTTCTTGTAGAAGCAGGCTAAGGACATATGGAGGTTTATTTATTTATTTATTTATTTATTTATTTCATTTTCCGCCGTAAGAACTTAGCGTTCATGGCTTCGTCAAAAGATACAGTTACTATTACAATTAATAATAATAATAATAATTACAAGAGAAACGCTACAATTAATAATGCAATTATTTAAAAAATATATATATAATAATACATTATATATAAGAATAATACAAAATATATACGTAACAATAAAGATAAAAGTGCATTTTTAGAGAAAATATAAATTGTATCTTGTTTTATATATTTAAAATTCAAATAAATCTTAATATTTACATTACAAAGAAAGATCACACTGAAGATATTCATCTAAACCATAGAAAAGGTGTTTAATTAACAGTAACTTGAGGTGCCTTTTAAACTGAAAGTTTGGCATTCGTTTGACACGATCTGGTAATTTATTATAAAGTTTTATTCCTATGTGGTGTAACGAATTTTGAGTTCTTGTTAGACGGAAATTTTGTATATGAATATGATTGGTTGTTCTTGTGTTGTATTGGTGTAGGTCCGAATTGAGTTGAAAGTTACTTTTATTCATATGTATGAATGATGATGTTTCGAGAATGTATATACACGGCGATGGTAATATTTTAAATTTCTGAAACAGTGGTCTACGTGGTGTATGAAACGGAACTGATAACATTATTCGTAATATTTTCTTCTGCATTGTAAATACTTTCTTCGCATAACAGGTATTACCCCAGAAAATGATTCCATACGATAAAACTGACTGGATCAATCCGAAATAAATTGTTTTCAGGGTTTCTGTAGTTAGAACCTTACTAACTTTACGTATAAGATATATTTTCGCGCTTAGTTTCCTCAACAAATCATTCACGTGATCATCCCATGTTAACTTAGAGTCTAATTTTAACCCTAAAAATTTACAAGTGTCAGATACCTGTATGAGTTCCCCGTCTATACGTATTTGATGTATATTTAGAGAGTTCAGTTTTCCTTCATTGAAACTCATTATAATTGTTTTCGCTGTATTTAAGTTAAGTTGGTTTGCTTTTATCCATTCTGTAATTTTCGGCACATCTCGGATCACGGACATTTCATAAACAAAATTCCACATAGTGAGTTTTACGTACAGGCCCGTGCAAATTTGTAGAAGCTTCTCCAAAGTGTTCCACTAGCGCAGGGTAGAACTAACACAACGTTTCTACTGAGCTGTACGAAAAGCCTAACCACCATACATCAAGCTTTTCCTTCGGGAAGCAATTCTATAAACAAGACCAATATAGCTCGCGACAATAAACATTTAACATACTGAAAAAATAAAGCATTGCTACTAAATCATGCAGTTTAATTATTGTACTTTAAAACAGATTGTATAGCCTAAGAAAGGGGGAAAATGTTTTCCCAGGTTGGGAAGACTGAATTAAACCTAGAGACAGGGAAGTTAAAACTTAGAAGGGGGGAAATTCCCAGGCTTCCCTGGCTACAAATAAATCCCTGCTTAACGTTGGATAAAAGTAAACTAGCTCTCACCGGGAATCAAATCCAGAACCAATGCACTTGAACCATTTGGCCACAGCAAGGCACATTTAAAAAGAAGTTTGGATTTTGTTAGGAAAATTGTGATTGGGTGTAACATTTAAAATATATTTAAGAATGGGTACGGATGAAACGCACTGAATTTTCTCGCTCGAATTTCTTAAACTGACACGTGTTAGGCTGCAGCTATTACTGAAACATTTATTTGGGAAATGCGAATAAAATAATGTGTTTTAGAAAACTTTGTTCGAAGCAACTTACGTCCAAAAGTAAAGTACCCATTCGTCATATTTCTGTTAGAAATAACTTATGCCATACATTAGAATTATTAAGGAGATAATTGTATGTGAACTATGAACAAAAGCGTCTGAGTACTTTCTGAGAAAATCGTTAAAAAAGTCATCCCCAAGAATAAAATATCCCTTGTATATCTTTTCAGGACAAACGAGTTATGCTATTTATGAAATACGAACAAAATTGTCAGAGTAATTATCGACAAAATCGTAGGGTAAAACTTGCTCCGAAAAATAATATACCACTTCTAGCTTTTAGGATGATGGAATTATACCATATCGTTAGGTTATTTATGTAACATTTATTTATGAAATATGAACAAAATTGGGTCAGGCGTTAATGGGAAAATCGTCGAAGAGTAGGGTAAACTACCTCCTCTGAATATTTACAGGACGAACGAGTTGAGTCATATTGTCAGGTTATTAATGATACATTCATTTATAAAATGTGATAGAGAAAATTGTTAAAAAAAATGCATCCCATACAGTAAATTACACCTTACGTATTTTTTCAGAGCAATGATTCATACTATATTTGTAAAAATACAAACAAAATCTTTACAGCCGTTTTTGAGACAATTTAATGATTTTAAATTTTCATCCTTCAGTAAACTAACCTTATTTTTAGGTGTCGGAGGATATAGAATTCGAAACGATAGTGTTATAAACACAAATCTCCGGGTGTAGATGAAATTCCGGCTGAGTTAATTTTAGCTGGAGGCGAAAAATTTTGGAACAAGATACACAAACTCATTCTCCTTATATGGAACAAGGAAGAATTGCCACATGAGTGGAAAGAATCAATCATTGTTCCAATTTACTAGAAAGGCGACAAAACTGACTGTAATAATTATCGAGGCATTTCAACATCCTATAAAATCTTCTATCAACATCCTATAAAATCCTTTCAAATATTCTGTTAGCAAGACTGACCCCATACGCAGATGAAATTATTAGAGATTATCAGTGCAGATTTAGATGAAATCGATCAACTATCGACCAAATATTTACCATTCGACAAACACTCGAAAAAAAGTGGGAATACAATACCCCGGTACATCAACTATTTAATGATTTTAGAAAGGCGTACGACTCGGTTAGGAGAGAAACATTATACAACGTTCTTACAGAACTTCGAATACCGAGAAAGCTAATTAGATTAATTAAGATACGTTTAAATGAATCCCAAAGTAAAGTCCGGGTAGGAAAATTTTTGTCCACGAGCTTTCACGTCGAAAATGGCCTGAAACAAGGAGATGCGTTGTCGCCATTGTTATTTAACTTCGTTCTGGAATACGCTATAAGGAAAATCAAAGATAGCAACCAGGGCCTACAGTTGAACGGTATTGACCAGGTTATGGCATATGCTGATGATGTAAATTTAATAGAGGATGATAGGAGAACAATAGAAAGAAATGCAGAGATCTTATTAAACTCTTGCAGGGACATGGGTTTGGAAGTAAATGCAGAGAAAACTAAATACATGGAAGTGCGACGGGACCGGAATACAGCAAATTATGGATGCGTTAAAATATTAAATAATACTTTTGGTAAAGTGGATAGTTTCAAATATCTAGGATCAATATTAACAGACGAAAATCATATTCACGAAGAAATTAAATGTCGACTAAAAGCAGGGAATTCGTGTTACTATTCGGTTCAAAATCTCTTGTCGTCGCGAATTCTGTCGAGGAATTTGAAGCTTAAAATATATAAAACGATAATCATGCCTGTTGTTCTGTATGTTTGTGAAACATGGTCGCTTACTCTGAGGGAAGAACATAGACTGAAAGTATTTGAGAACAGGATCCTGAGACCAATATTCGGACCCAAGAGGAACGGGAATGGGGAATGGCGGAAACTTCATAACGAGGAACTACATAATTTATACGGTTTACCCGACATTGTTAGGGTCGTCAAGTCTAGGAGGCTTAGGTGGGCGGGTCATGTAGCTAGAATGGAAGAAAGTAGAAATGCTTTCAAAGTCTTGACTGGAAGACCAATCGGAAAACGACCATTAGGAAGACCTAGGCGCAGATGGGAGGACAATATTAAGATGGATCTCGCAGAGATTGGAATACAAAGTAGAAACTGGATGCAGTTAGCTAAGAATAGAAGTCAGTGGAGAGCTTTTGTGAACGCGGCATTGAACCTCCGGGTTCCATAGGCCATATAGTTAGTTAGTTTTTTTAAAGTGTTATAAAAACTTCAAGTCTAGAATTCGGTCCAGATACGTCGAACAGTATGGCCTCTATTTGAATACATGAAAAAGCGTGACGAACCGACAGACGAACAGATGGACAGACATCAAAATTACTTTTTCGATGTGGGGGCGTGAAACTTGAATTCATTGAAATCTCGAATTCGATTTTTATCACTATTACTACAATTTTTTCTTTCGTCGCTCGAACGTGAAAACGAATAGGAATACAACAACACGTAAGGTGATAATTTGTAATTCCCAAAATTTAATGAGTTAAGTTTAATGTGTTGCCGTGCTAGAAAAAAAAAGCTTATGCCTGTTTGTTATATCATTTTAATATCAGTTTTTCACGCTACTATATAATGTAGAAATATGGTATGATTATCGTTCATATTCATGCTATCTTTTGGAAATATTCGTGTTCCGCATACATAGATCTGTATAATTTAGCTTCGTTCAACGAAAACATTCCTTACACAGACTTATGATTGCATTTTGAAATCGTGTTTTTGTCGTCGTTAGAATTTATTAAATATAAGCATAACACTCAAATTAGTTTTTGACTTTTACAGAAAACCGAATTTCTGTAAAAAAAGCCCCCCCCCCAAAAAAAAAACTGCGGCTGACTTAATCCCCACTCTCCTTGCGCAATTCATAATAAAACGCAAGTGTTATATAAATTATCCCCTACTCTCATTCGTTGCCGCTAGCGCAAATTATAAATAAAATTTAAAAAAATCATTCCTATAAATCAAAAAGGCCATCTAATCAAAGTAAATAATTTTAAAAAAATAAAAATTAAAAATAAAGTAATTGTTTTTAAGCACTCAGGTTGTTAAATATATAATTTTCTTGTAGTTTACTTATTGTATATTATTTGTTTAATCATAATACAAAATACTCGTAATTTTAATCTCACGTTAAATTCTTAGCCGTAATCGCTCGTAACTTTACAGTGTATTATAAAGATTTATAAATTATTTGTTTTAATTTGTTTTTTTTATTCATTATCTTTACGGCAAACACTTTTCTCTTCCCCAATATCTTTTCAGCGGTCGGTGAAAACTGGAACTGCTTATATAGTTTATAATGACCTTTCGTGGGTGCTAAGAGCCACAAAGCCAAAGTTTAAAGCAAATGGTTAAAAAAATGTCGTCTGTTAGCAATCCAAAATAAATCGTCCTATTCCCAATAAACCCACAAAGGTCGGTCATAATTTCTTGCAATTGTGTATATGAAAAAAAGAGAGAGAGGGAGAAAGTCAATACTCTAAAAAAAAAAAAAAACAAGCACACACACACACAAACGATAATTTGACATCAGCTTTTTCCTTTCTTCCTTTTTTTCGCGACAACAAGCATCACTCGATGTAACGTCATGTCGATATAACAAGGGGTAAGACTGGAAAAAAACTGTCAAGGTCGCGTATGTTCTTTTTTCTGTTCCAGACACACAAATCCGAAGTGAGTTGGCTGCTGTTCAAGAACGGACAGGTAACATACAAGACCATAAACTGAAAACAATAACTGTTTCCAATAGTACACGTATCCTAATACTGAATAAATACGTCGATTAAAGGATACTATCAATAATTTATTTCCTTATTATACTGTTTCGGTTCTTATTAACATCAAAGTTATACACTTCCAATAATGTTTTGTTAAAAAAAATGGGATGGGATAGGATGGGATTCGATGTGGTGTCAAAATAATAAAATATCTACGAGTCCTCCACTCTATCCACCTAACCACAGAGGCTACTTTGTGTTTGTACTTTTTTCTTAAGAAATAATCTTCATAACCATGGTGCGTATCGCTTCGAACCTTAACATAAGAGTTTTTCTGTTTAATTCTATATTTTGGTACGACATCTTAGTTACAAAAGCTAATTTATATTTGGCAGGCAATCTACACACTAGGTTTTAACCAATAAATGCAACATTTTAGTCCAGTATCCAGTTCCTTGATCCATCTCCTCGACTCCCCTACTGAATTCCCTCCGCAATCGTGCTGTGCTACTGAAAAAATCAATAGAAATCATCGTTGCCAGTATACACAAAACCGAGCATAATTTTGTTTATTGTTTATATTTTTATTATTTTATTATATTTTTTGGAAATATCTCCTTAGATGGATTGCTCTCTATTATCTCCACATACTAATAACTCAATTTTACCCATAAACGTAAGGAAAAAGGAATAAATGCGGAAAATCGTGAGTTACAGTATACGCGCAATTTTTTTTTTTTTTTTTTTTTGCGCATGGGAGTACCTCAAATAATGAAAATCGGCGCAGCTAGTAATAGTCCATGGACAAACATTGTTACATTAATAATGTGACCCTGCAAAACATAAATCTGAATGTTTCCAAGTAAAATTTTACATCCTTATAGTTAAAATCTAAGGTAGCGGCGAAAATAGGTGGCGCATAAATTTCTTTTTAGAAGTCGCTGTAAATATTGCCATGTGAAATATAGTTCCCTACGTTTGCGGGGTCAATAAATCTATTTTGACCGCCCAGATTGCAATCCGACCACAAAAAGTGAATCAAATCACCATGAAGAACTCGCTTGTGACTAAGCGGTTAGTGTATGGATCTTTGGTGTGGGAAGCTCACATATTTAATTCCTAGCGGAGCTCATGTGGTTCGGATCCCAACGTTAAGCTATAGGTCCACGTCTCATATAGCCTCGCTGCTGAAAGGGACGCTAAACTCAAAATAAAATGAAACCACCATGTAAACCAAGATGGTAGTGAAATTCGATAAGAAATAAAAAGTGCTTTATATTTGAGTGTGAAGTATGGTTTCCCATGTTTTCAGGGTCAAGAGTCTCATTGATATTGCTTAATTTTGAATTTAAACATTGGAAGTACTAAAAAACTTAGTAGGATTTTGAAAAAAAGTAGCTCAATTTATTGAAACAAAAATGCAATCTAAAGTAATAATAGCACATCTTTCTTCTAGAAATGGAGTGAATACATCATTGATGGTTCAGAAGATTTTTCCTGACTCCTGTTCCCTTACACATAAGTGGATTCATCTCAGCCCATGTTCTCAAAATCTTCCTTTAGCTCACGGGCAGGATCTTGTAACGTTTTTACATACCATTTAAAAGCTCTTCAATTAAACTACAAAGAAAATAATTTAACATTTTTGTTTTGTCAGAGTAATAGAGAAGAAGTTATTGAGAAATCGATTTGAAAGGGCATTAAAAACAAGAAACATATCTTCTATGGGTGTGTCTTAATCTCTGCATCACAGCTACAAAGCAAAGTACAACTGAATTTAGATTTTATGCATGGACAACTATTGCACCTCCCTTCTAATTACATGATAATAGGTCCTATAGCTTGTTCTTAGTGATCTCGCTTTTAATTAATCAGAGGGACTTGAAGTTATAACCTACTATTTCCTATCTTCTCCAAGCATCTCCAATACATTACTGTCTACTTGTTTCGCAACAAAGTTTCACAATGAATTTCAGACTTTCTGCTTACTTTCTATGCCTTTACAGGAGGGGACATGCTATCTAGTTCCGCAAGTATTAGTAAAGATACTTGATGGAAAATAACTAATCTATCAGGCCTTGTTCTCATATTGCCCAACTAAACACAAAACACACACGCAAGGCTAAAAGACACAATCACGGATGAGTTTCAACTCACTGACTGTGTCTTCATAAGAATTCCACTTCTTCTGGCTATTTGGGAGTTGGTAATTTCATATATTTTCTGGAGATCAACTTCTAGTAGACTCCGCTCCTTCATTAAAGTGTAACGCTTGGATTTTTCCGCTTTCCCTTGTTCAGCTGCACGCTTGTCCAATTAAAAATAATCCTTTTTGCTGGATACATTCTTGTTCTTTATTTATCCTTGTTTATGTGCCCTGACAAGAATGTGTTTTGTGGCATTTTTGAGAAGCCTTTTTTATTCTCCTTTTCGTAGTCACGTGACTTTTTGGCCCAGGAGTATTGCTGTGGCCCCCTGGTGGGATCCTTATTGAAATTTTGACAGTCATTGGCCCAAGCAGTACAACATATGGGCTTTTTAAGAGGATTTTTTAGGTAGGGTCTTTAACGTTATTGACGAAATTGTAGAAAATGGCTTTCGTTTGGTGGAGAGTTGACGTTGGCATAGCTTAAGAAGTGATCAGTTGGTCGATTACGCATTTATCATTAGTAAATACGTAGTGTTGAGTGAGAATTGTGTATTCGCTTGTTCATTGAACATAAAAATAATGTATCGCCTGTTTATTTCAAGAGCGACGTAACTCAAAAATCGCCCTTATTGACTTATGGGCAGGAAATGAAAGCTAATCTTGATGTCTAGACCTCTATCTCTGGTAAACATTTTATAGATATGATTCCAAAACTGGGCGCTAGACAGCACTTTCTGTCGTTATTGCGCCTATTTGTTTTCATTGCGTTTCGAAACTTTAAACACTTCTCCTGAAAAATTAGTAATTTTGTGTTATGCCGTCCTTCAAATAAACAGACGTTTTTCGACCTATGTTTATCAGAACTTTTTTCTTTCATTTCATATAAGGAATCACCTCCCAAAGTTTGTCGGTGGAGTTACCTACCACCCTGTATATATATACAGGGTGTTTCAAAACAACACCGACAAATTTTGAGAGGTGATTTCTGACACCAAGATAAGACGAAAAGTATAGATCAACCTGGGTGCACAAATACTTCCTTTCGGAGTTATAGGCTGCCAAAAACATGAAAAACTGAATTTTGAACGTCCATAGCTCCGAAACTATGGGACCTACCCCAGTCGGGTCAAGACTTTATTTAGGAACTAGTATTTGCCTATCCAAATATCCATGTTTGAGAATCCTGCGGTACTTCCGTAACAATTTTATAGAGGTGGTTTGTGAGTACTTCAAATTATAAGACCGTAGCCAAACTCCCTTTCCAAAACTTATTGTCTGAGTACCTTAGGATTCTGAAACATGTATTTTTGGATAGCCCACATATTAGTTCCTAAGTGAAGTCTTGACCCGACTACGGTAGGCTCCATACTTTCGAAGCTATGGGCCTTTAAAGTTCAGTTTTTCATGTTTTCGGTAGCCTATAACTCCGAAAAGAAGCATTTGTGTATCCAGGATGTTCTATACTTTTTGTCTTATCTTGATGTCAGGAAACACCTCCCAAACGTTGTCGGTGTTTTTTGAAACACCCTGTATATACATATTCATACAGGGTGTTAATAAACTATACCAACAAACTGTAAGAGGTGATTACTTACATCAAAATAAGAGAAAAAAAATCATATGGACCTGTGGGGAAAATTGCATAGTTTCAGAGCTAGGGCTGTCTAAAATCGCGAAAAAGGCCAAATTTCATGAGGCCCTATTTCGAATTCGAGAGACTGTGGATGGTGGTCCTTATCAGGAAATCATGCACATGCAATCCAAAAATGCATATTTCATTAATGCTCAATTTGTGTACAGAGTTTTCCCTGGAAGGTGAAATTCCCACACATGCCATTAACCGTATTTTGAGATATGCTCTAAATTTATGATTGGTCTAAAGTAGGCAAGTGATAAGCCTTGATAGCAGTGAACACGGAATCATTTGATGCAATGTTGGAGGTGTTAAATATCGTCAGCAGCAGGGTCTCTCGTACTCAGAGAAGCGCATGCTACGATGTTTTCTTCCACGTTTATAAGTGAAGGAAACGTGAAATATACCATGGAATACATCACATCACACGCTATTCCGTATATGGAGCTGCCGGTTCCTAACACTTCCGACTTACCTCCGTAGCATTGGATGTCCTTTGTTGTCAAGGCTTACCTCTTGCCTATTTTGGATCCTCCTTGAAATCAGAGTATATCTCAAAATTCTTTGTGACCATATCTGAGAAATATATATTCTAGGGAGTACCCTGTACACTTATTGTTGCACCTCCATGCAACTTGGACCGTTGAGGACTGGAAACGTGTGCTATGGTCGGATGAGTCATCCTTCACCCTATTTCCAACCACGGGCCGTGTTTATGTGTGGAGAACGCCCAAAGAAGCTTATGATCTGCAGTGTCTCCGCCCAACTGTGAAACATGGCGGCGGCTCGGTGATGCTGTGGGCCGCTATATCACGGTTTTCATTGGGTTCTGTGGTCACACTCAGCGGACGAATCACTTCCAACGATTATGTAGCAAATTTTAGGAGACCACTTGCATCCTATGGTCCGGATGTTGTTCCCGGACAATGACGCCATCTTCCAGGATGATAATGCACCCATTCACACAGCTGGCGTTATTGCAACGTGGTTTGAGGAACATCGGGATGAAGTTCAACACCTCCCCTGGCCCGCCCAATCCCCAGATCTCAACATAATTCAACATCTGTGGTCCGTCTCGGAAACACGACTCCGGCGACGATTTCCACCTCCATCCCCTCTCACAGAACTGACCGATGCCCTGCACGAGGAATGGTGTAAAATTCCACTTGCTACCATTCACGACCTCTATGCCCCCATCCCACGTCGCATCAAGGCTGTTCTGAAGGCGGAAGGTGGTCCGGCACCATATTAATCTGGTAAGTTGCAATTTCGTTCAGGTGTTTCCATTTTTCTGATCACCATCTGTAACTGTATTCTGAATTTCGGTGGAAATTCTTGCATCCGCTCGCTTCTTAATTCGTTCACCCAACTGCACTTAATGCATGGTATATTTGTAAAGGCTCTAATTCTGTTTTCCAACACTTTCCTAAAACTCATCTTCCAGCAAGATAACACGAGAACTATACTCAATATGTCACTTCCATTTTGTATTCGTTGGTCTCTGTACATAAGCCTTGTCGATCACGTATGGAATATGGTGGGACCGAATGCGACCTCTAGATGGACTCTGACAACAACCATCACTTACAAAAGCCGAGTTCCATAGTAAGCCTTAGATACTGTACCGCAAATACCTGCCAGAACAGCTATACTAATAAAGTGTGAACTTTGTTTTCTGACCACTCTGTGTAACATGTTAAGTGTGTCCCAGGGACGCCATGTTGGGATTGCTAGCACTCACCCTCACCACCTTTTATCACACCATCTGCAAGCTAGATCTGTGAATCCTTTCTTTGCTATCTTAGATCCGTTTCCACTAGTGTAAAATCTCGAGTTCAATTCCCGGATGGGATACTCGGTCGAAAAGGTATAACAACGATTTTAAGTCAGCTATCTTGTGTGAGGTTTCCCATGGGCTTTTGTCATTCACACCAGAAATTGCCGAGACGGTTACAAATCCTAGGCCTTTTTCTACCTTCCATTTTTTTGATAGTGTGGTCGCTGAATGACGTTATCCCTCGTACGTGACAGGCTTAAGGCCATGGATGCCGGTAATTTTCTTTAATATATAAAATAAGAAATTCACTAGTGTAAATATATTTATAATTATGATTATTTAAATAAGAGTACCATCAAATCATATTTTTAAGTATCGTTTTAAAAATAGCTTTCACCAATTTATGTTACTACTCACACTGTAATAGAATCACTCATTCAACATGATAAGTAATCAATAGTCCATAAAATTACCTGTAAAAATCGTTAAATACAATTTTTAAATGGCTGAAACCTACTCTAACTAGTAATTAAAATTTGCATAAGGATTATTCATATACATAAGGATTTATATAAGGATTTAAGGATTATATAAGGATTATACATAAGGATTTATATATATATATATTCAGTTTTAATCAATCAAAACATATTATCACACTCACTTTGATTCGATCTACTATATTTAAAAAAAAAATAAAATAATTGATATTTTAATATTAAGACGAAGTCAAATGAAAACGATGGTTGCTTAATCTTCCAATTTGGAGCACTCGCTGCACAGTTATGCAGTTATCCAAAGCTCCACTCTTTGCTTCTGAAGTTCAGGCTTGTGGTTTCATTAAGCGGCCCGCATCGAGACACAGCATCCTGATTTATACAACTGCTTATGAACAACCACAATTAATGCGAAGAAACGAACCCCCAATTTTTTAAAACACAAATTGTAGCTATAATTAAAATACATATATCTTCCGGTTTGTAATTATAAAATACGTCATTGGTTGTATATGAGAGTAAAGATTGCACTTGAAAATGGAGAAAATATGTTGCGATTGCTAAGTAAATCGAGAGATTTCTAATTAATGCTTTGTATGCTTTGTGGTTTAATGTATATAGTTTGCGTAGCAAAGTAATTCATTCTTTAATATGCCAGTTTTTGTGGTTAAAAATTTAACTTGGGAAGCAGCTGTAATATATTTATACATTGGAGTATTTATTGTCGACGTCTTGGGAAGAAATTTCATCATAATTTCTTTGAAAGTGTCTGTTATTTGTTAACCGACTTCCAAACGAGAGGAGAAAATCTATTTATATTGCAATATTCTGCTTGGTATAGTCTAAAATAATATACTCAGGAATTGTACCCTTCGTCCTTTTTATTATAAAAAGAAGGTATTTTAAGAGTTTGTACTAAGTTTCCGTAAATCTTTCTTTAAGTCTATTTGAGTGTTTCCAGCCAGGGAAATAGAAACCCCTCGGCTCACTATGTGGCCTCGGGACAAGGATATTTGTCTTAATTTCACAGAGGCATCAAACGGGATTGGTTAAACTCCATAGCTCATGGCAGCTCCGGCAGTAGGTATTAGAGGAAGTCTCCGTAGCCCATGATGGCCTAGGGAGAAGGTATTGTAGGTGAAGCAATCCGCACTGGCACTAATAATTTTCTATTCTTGTGGTCCCCTTTGTGTCCTCTGGCACTGTTTGTTTTTAATTGTAAAAACTCGTGTTTGTAGTATAAACGTGACTTGTAATTTGTGTGCAGTAGCGTAGCCAGGATTTTTCTTTGGGGGGCCTTAGTGTTAAATATATATATCCACCTACCCATGTTGCAGAGCACGGCATTGGAAGTGCCATTGTTCATCTCACCGACACCGAAAACTATGGATTCGACACTAATATTGGTCATTTTCGATCATTTTATATATCTCCTCCCTTCTACTGCCCCAAGTTGGCGGCTGAATTTGGATTTAAACAGGATCGGAGGTGTCACTGTTCATCTCAGAGACCCCGAAAACTATGGATTCAGTAATGCTTTTCATTTTTTAAATCATTTCTATGATCCTTCACCCTCCCCAACCCTACCCAAAGTTACGGAGCTGAGTTTGGATGTAAACGGGATCGGAAGTGCTACTGTTCAGAGTTGGGCAAATTTCAATTGAATTAACAATTAACAATTAATGGAGAATCAATTGCAATTAACCAATTGATTGAAAATAATTGCAGTGGAAAGTAATTGCAATTGAATTCAGTAATTCAATTGCAATTGAAATTAATTGGCAATTAATTCAATTGCAATTGATTTCCACAGCAATTACTTTCAATTGATTGATCAATTGCAATTGATTTTCACTGATTAATTTTCAACACTGTAGTTCAGAGAGGGCATGGGGCAATGAAAACTTTAGCCACGACCAATTGACTCACCACCCATCGTGGCCCACGACCCACCGTGACCCACTCTGAGCCACCACCCACCATGAAACACTATCACCCACTGTGACCCACAGACCCACTAAAATCCATTGCCATCAACTCTGAACCATGATTCATGCCCTCTTCTCTACTGACTAAAGAGATTAAACTTGTAATAAAACAAGCCTATGAAATTATCACTCATCGGAGTTTGAATTTCTACGATCAATCGCTCAAGCACCGCTCTATTACAATAACGGCGGATCTGACCTTTCTAATATAAATAAAATAAAGAGTTTGTTTCTGTCTGTCTATCTTTGGGCGGCTTGTGTACAGACGAGTGGACCGAATTTTTTCAAATTTTGGTTACGGGTAGCTTGGTCTAGGCCCCAGATCAAGACGAAGAGTTTTTTTCGAATTAGGGGGTCTCAGGGGAACGTTTACCGGTACCGGCCTGGGGACCAGACAAGTTGACCGAGAGTAAGCAAATTTTGGTCACGGGTACCTTGGTCCAGGTCCCAGACCAAGGCGAAGCATTTTTGACAAAATTCGGACTAGGGGGTCTCAGGGACTAGGGACTAGGAGGTCGCGTATACCGGGACATATAAAAGCAGCAGAAAATTACCAATATTAATGTCGATTTGATATTTTTCGCGGTGGCTGAGATCAATAGTGAAACTCCGATCGCATTAACTTCCAAATTCACCCTATTCGGCTGAGGGCCGGGGGTCAACGGGGGGGAGGGATACCGAAACGTAAAAGCAATCCTAAATGACCCATATTAGTGTCAAATCCATAGTTTTCGCGGTAGCTGAGATGAATGGTGATACTTCCATAGGCGTTGACTTCCAAATACAGCCCCCATCGGCCGCGAGCCAGAGGCGTTGTTTTTTTTTTCAAAATTGGAACCAGAGGATCATAGGTCTTTTACTGGGATATGTAAAAAGTAGTAGAAAATGGCATGTTAGTGTCACATTCATAGTTTTCGCGGTATCGGCTGGGGGCCTGAGGAGATTTTTTCTACAATTCGAACCAAGTGGCTCTCAGGGAGCGTTCACCGGGACATGTAAAAGTAGTAGAACATGTCCAATATTTGTGTCGAATCCATATTTATCGGGGTTGCTCAGATGTATAGTGACATCCCCGATAGTGTTTACGTTCAAATTTAGCCCCCATCGGCCTTCCCAATGTAAACACATGTACGTTGTTGGATATATATTCACATAAAATATATCCAATTTTAGAAATGTTTCTTGTTCTCCCGTTGTTCAGATTGTTTACATTGATATTTTATCTGATCCGTGCGAAGAACGGGCATAACAGCTAGTACGAAGTAGTAAAGTGTTTATCATGGACCAAATTAGAATGAATTCAATTATATAGATAATTATTATAACTATCATTGATAATTATTTCCTTGTTGAATTATATATACTTTTCAGTTGAAAAAAGAATAAAATTTGAAAGTCCCAAATAAACATAAAGTAGACCACGTAAAGGAAAAATGTATAAAATTTTCCATATAATTAAGCGTACCATAAAAACTTAAAATTTCCATGTAATTAAGCTAAATTTCCATTTTGTGTCGTTTTGTGAGCTTATTTCCACGTTTTGTGCGTCACAGGAAATGGGTCAATGTTATCCTACAAATATGGCGGAACAAGTTAATGCTGTTCCGTCAGGAACGATTTCGAGGTCGTTTCCTTCACATCGTCTTGTGTGTGTTTTCTACCGTTTTGTAAGCCTATTTCCACGTTTTGTGAATCAATGATAGTGGGTCAAAATGGACATTCAATGTGGGAAGAAAAATGACCCACCCTCCCACCAGTATCGGATTTCGAGGTAGCTTTTTTCGCATTGTTTAGTGCATGTTTTGTACCGTTTCTACGCATATTTTCACGTTTTGTGCGCCGCCGAAAGTGGGTCAAAGAGGACTTACAAATATGGCAGAAAAAGATATTCATCCCATTTTCAAGGCATATTTTGACCCACTTCCACTGATGCACAAAACGACACAAATTATGCATAAAAAATGTGAAGGAAACGACCTCGACATTCGATGTTGACGGAAAAACATTAAGTTATTCCGCTATACTTGTAGGCCATTTCGACCCATTTTCGTTGTCGCACTAAAGTGGAAATAGGAGCACAAAACGGTACAAAAGAATCACTACGATTCGAAAGAAACGACCTCCAAATTCGATAGTGGCGGGACAATGGCTCTTTTTCCTCTACCTTGATGGACCATTTTGACGCATTTCTGGTGATGCTCAAAACGTGGAAGTAGGCGAACAGAACGGTACAAAATACACACTAAACGATGTGAAGGAAACATCCTCCAAATTCATTGGTGGCGGAACAGCATTAACTTGTTTCGTTATATTCGTAGGTCCATTTCGACCCACTTCCAGTGACGCACAAAACGTACAAAAGAGGCACTAAACGATGCGAAAGAAACGACCTAGAATTTCGATAGTGGCAGAACAGTGCATCATTTTCATCACACATTGGATGACCATTTTGACACACTTCTGGTGACGCACAAAATGTGGAAATAGGGGCACGAAACGGTATGAAACATTCACTAGTCGATGCGAAAGGAAGGACCTCAAAATTCGGTAGTGGCGGAGCAGTAAATCATTTTCATCCCACCTTCGATGCCCATTTTGACCGTCTTCCAGTGACGCACAAAACGTCGAAATAGGCGCACAAAAGGATACGCGATGTGAAATTAACGACCTCGAAATTCGATAGTGACGGACAAGGACGCCGATCCTAGGGGCCGAGGGATCCCGGCCTCCCCCAAAGCTCATGTGGGCCCCCCATTTTATTTATGTATATACAATATCTGGGATAATTGGAATTCAATTTGTCTTAAAACCTTCATATATGCTCCTTGCATCTGAATGCCCCCCACCCCCAAAGTTACAGAGAAATAGGCGCCCTGGTGGCGGAACTCTTGGTCATTTTCGTTTTATCTTGGAAGCCCATTTTGACCCACTTCCGGTGACGCACAAAACGTGAAAATATGCGCTCAAAATGGCAAGAAACTGGTACTAAGCGATGTTAAAGGAGCGACCTCGAAATTCATTGGTGATGGAACAGTGATTCATTTTCGTCCCACCTTGGGGATTCATTTTAACCTACTTCCCATGACGTGCAAAACGTGGAAGTAGACGCACAAAACGATGTGAAGGAAACTACCTCGAAATTCATTGGTGGCGGAATAGCAATAACTTGTTCCGCCATATTTGTAGGTTCATTTTGACCCACTTCCGGTGACGCAGAAAATGTGGGACTAGGCTCATAAAGCGACACAAAACACACACAAAAGATGCAAAACAAAGTACCTCAAAAATCGTTGGTGGCGGAGCAAGTTAATGACGCCGTGAGCACCAATATAAGTATATACTGTAGTTCTTACCATCAAGGCTGAGAACTGTACGGTCCATTTTTTTTTTTAAGCAAAAGTAGAAGCCCAAAGGGATAGTGGTCAACTGGCTCGGCTCGGTTCAACTCAGCGAACAGCGTGAGCTGGCTTGATTGTGATGGCCCATTGACTGGGCTCAATTGAGCCGATGGCTTGAGGCGGCTCGTTAGGGACGTGTAATCGACTCGGCTCAATTGGAGCCAATGGTTCGAACCAGCTCTGTTGAAACGAGTTCATAGGTTAGGGTTCAAGTCAGCTCAAATGAGCCGTGGCTCGAACCGGCTCGGTTGCGGTAATCAATCAGCTTGGTTCGGTTCGGTTCGTGTGAGCCATTGGCTCGAACCGGCTCGGTTGATTGAGCTGTTGGCTCGGCTCACTTCTCGATTCCGGCTCGATAAGTGAATGAGCTGTGAGCGAGCCCGCTTGAGTCGGTTGACAACCCTAAACCCGGGTCGAGCAGATTTGAACATGTTTGGCTAGAGTCCTATAACTTTTAACAATTTTTGGCTCGAGCCCGAATACTTGCTCCTCCTGAACTCAAACCTAGAACCTCGTGACCGATATCCTTGGCTCCTAAAGATTTCTTGACGACCAAGATCGACAGTCAACTAATTTTTAGTATTCAGATACAAACCGCCTATATTTCATGTTTATACACGGTGTTATAATAATAATTAGTTATAGTAGTAGTAGTAGTATCATTGATAATTATATTGTCTATGTAGGATACTTGAAGAGAGTAGTACTTGGAACTACACAAAGGATTTAGCTCGAATTGGCTCGTTTTGGCTCGACTCGATTGGAAACTCGATCCGAATTAGAATCGAGTTAGGGGAAATTTTTCGAGCCGAGTTCTCGAGTCGAGCTCAAAGATATCTGCTTCGAGTCGAGTCGAGTTTTAAAGAAAAAAACACTCGAACTCGCTCGTGCCCATCCCTATTGTATGCATGACGGGCATATAGAGTTCTTTCGAGGGGGATAGAACCATAAACATAATGGGCCTTATGCAGAGTCGTTCTGACGCTTGATTAGTGCCATACTAAACAATTCGATTAACATATGTCTCCTGCAGTAGTCAGGCCTTAGAAGGATTTCCACCAAAAAGCAGTTTATTGTGGACAGAAAAAAAATAAGAATTTCAAGCACAGCTTGAAGCTGTTATGTTTGACGGTTACCAGGGATAGACGCATAATAGATACACTTATGGGGAAAATAATTTTTTGTCTACTGTAATATATCGAGAACAATAACTGTCCGTTTTGAAGAGGTCATTGAAATATAATAATAATAATAATAATAATAATAATAATAATAATAATAATAATAATAATAATAATAATAATAATAATAATAGTAATAACACTTACATCTTTCTCTAAAATATTGGCTTCTTTAGATATTTCTTCATTGTTTCTCGATTGCTGTTTCTGCACACTTTCTTAGGCTTAACACCACTACTGTCTTTTTTTTCCGTTCTAGCCATTTTTCTAAACGTTTTTCGAACTTTTTTTCTGAATCAATATCGTGTTTAGATTTTTCTCCTTTTTCTTTTTTCTTTCTTTCTTTTTTTTACACATTTTCCTCACTGAAATTAATATAATTGTCTTTTCTTCACTTTAACTACTTTTGCAAAACGTTTTGCGATATTTTGCAATTGCAAAGTAAGCTCTTACTTCGACATCCCGAACACGTCTAACTCAGGAAAATCTTCTGAACTGCTCTAATTGATCAAACATCAGAGATTGCTGTGCACACGCTACAAGTCTTTACTATTATTTTTCACTCTCTCCCGTTAACAGTTTTTCTTCGTATATTTTCCATATGAATGAAACCAAGACAACAAAGGAAATTTCTTTATTTTCACCCCTTTTGTTTTTCTTTTATTTTCTTGTATTTAAAGGAAATTTGTTGATCTGAGAATTTATCGAAATCGACATATCGTCGCTGTCTTTGATGAAAATTACTACAGGTTTCCTGATGTAATTAATCCTATTGGGAGCGGCGATGAATGATTCGAGATAGACAATGACAGGTCACGCGTTTTGTTATTTTCGTCGAGGTGAATTATTTCTTGGGCTCAAATATGTCAATTACCTCTTCAACTGTCCCTTCAACTTTAATCCTTCAACTAAGGTAAAGTAATATTTTTCTGAATATTTTCCTTTTATGACAAGAAAGAAACCGATTCTTTTCAGTATTGCCTGGCTCAGGCTGCAAAGGCTTTGGGTCAAAGAAGATAAATGAAAACGTGGTCCTTGCTATGTCAAACAGTAGAACAATAACTTCAAGGTCTCCATGTGCATATAGGACCACTCTCTCTTTTCTTTCTTCCCTATGAAAAGCAGGGATTCCTAGAAAACGATTTCCACACACCACAAAATGCAAACGTTTGTAAAGAATAAAGACGACTTTGGCGAACATAGCTTGTGTAGGAACTGTTTAGTGACATATTTAGTTTTGAAATAGAGTACTTGACAGTCCAATTGGTGTTTCTACTGAGAAAAACATACAAACATCAAAGTACAAAAGTACATTGTCGGAACCACTTGGGGGAGGGGGGGGGCTAGACCATGAAATACCTCAATAGGCGTAATGTGAATAGCGTAACCTACTTCATTGTGTGTATGTTCAAATACAACTTCAGCGTAATTATATCGAATTTAATTATTATTTTTTTAGGTTTGGAAGAGCATATCTTCCGTTCAAGTTTAATTTCGTAACGCAAAGACAGACCTTTTAAAGCGTTTACCGTGTTTAGACGCCTAATCTACGTTAGTGTCCTACCTCTCGTTTACGTACCTTCGTAAACAGTTGAAACATTGAGAAAACGAAAAGAAAGAAAAAATAACTTCCCAGAGCACAAAAAAAAGAAAAGACAGAAAATAGGACTTTTCTTAAAATATAAGTATTAGCCAATCTGAAAGAGTGCCAGAAAAAAGGAGAAAAATAATTCATTACTATTATTACCTACATAACATTCTGAAGTCCTTGTCAGTTTATGAAAAAAATCAATGATTCATAAAGTTACCGTTAAAACTATCATTTTGCAGTTATATAAGTAATTTGTTTGAATTGTCGGAGACTTCAAAACTTGTATTCGTAATAGTAATGAATCATTTTCTGCTTTGTAGGGTTTTGGAAGAAATAAATGTTATTACTTTTTTTTAACAAATAAAAATAAGAGTTCCTGCTAATACTGAAGTTTAATATTTCACATATTTGAAACTGAATTGTGGCAGTGCTTTATTTTTCTAAGTAATATCACCATGATTAATTTTAGCTACATGATCCACGAAAACCATTAATTCCAACTAAATTGTACATGTATCTATTCGATTCTGTATCTCAATTTGCTAAAAACATAACACCAATTCCATTCCAAAAGTAGAAATTTGTCACAGTTTGTAATTTAACCAGTAATTCACTCACTAAATTCCTCATTTATGGTTTAGTCTCATTCACGTGGTTTACAATTTTTACTTCTAGACTTTGCTATTACTTTTTTAAATAATACTCCTATGTTATTCACAATATTAATTTTGGAAGATTGACCCTTTCCAATTAAACAATTTATTAGACATATGTTTTATTTTATTGCTAGAATGCTGCTGAGCAGCGAATTTCCAGGTCGTCACCTTGACAACTTATAATCAGCTTATAAGCATTTTTTTCTTTGACAATTAAATAAAATCGCGTAACACCACGAACCTTCGCGGCGAGAATGAATTGAAACAAGGAGATGCATTGTCTTCAATATTATTCAATTTTGTACTAAAATACGCTGTAGAGAAAATCAAATATAGCAACCAGAATCTAGAGTTAAATGGCACTCACCAGGTTATGACGTATGCTTATGATGTAAATCTGATAGTGGATGGTGTGGGAACATAAAAGAGAACAGAAGCAAATGCAGAGCTTTTATTAAACGCCTGAAGGGACATGGGTTTAGAAGTAAAGACTGAAAAACAATGGAATTATGCCTGTTGCGAAACATGGCCGCTTACTTTAAGGGAAGAACTCAGACTGAAATTATTTAAAAACACAACTCTTGGCAAATATTCGGACCGAAGAAAATCGAGAATGGGGAATGGCGAAAACATCAGAATTCATTTATGTATCAATATTCATTTCTGCCAATCTGTATAATGTAAAATAATTTATAATATACATATTTTCCAATATTTTAGTAGGCATATTACTGATTTCTGACTCTGATTCCCTTACTTTTAACAGGTTGTATCCTGATCATCAACAAAAATGGCCGCTCGTTCAGATGCAAAAGTTGTTATTTCCATTTACATAAGCAAAACTTGTTAAATCCAAACAATTTTCTTCAATAACTCAATACATAGACTAGTGTGATTACACAGATTTGGACAGACCAACATTCGCATTATTCCTTCTTTTTTTTTTAAAAAAAAAAAAAAAGTTTCTAATGATATTTTACAATTATGACGTGCTTAAACAGTTTTTCTCGATTTGCCACAAATTTTAAAATGTGGATTTAACGGGTTTTGCTATTGACCTACTCATATGGTGTATACACGCGAGCAAAAGTGCATTCACACTTCCAATTTTCATATATTGCAATGTTAGACAACCAAAAATAACTTAAGTTTCGCTGGCTGAGAACTACATAAGGCGTTCTACAAGTGAGAGATGTGGGTTTGATTCCCGGCGGGAGCTCTTGTGGTTCGGGGCCTACGTTAAGCTGTAGGTTTACTTCTCATATTCTGGTGGAAAGCGCGTCTCACTGATGGAAAGGGCGCTAAACTCAAAATCTATTATTATTATTATTATTATTATTATTATTATTATTATTATTATAAGTAGGGAATAGAAAACAGGTTTGAGGCCACTAAATTTGGTGAGAAATTTTATTTCTTCCCAGTATGGACTTTGTTGTTGTCTTGGTGTATCAGAACCATTTTAGGTAGGTTTTCAAGAAAATCTCACATTTTTTTCACTTAAATGTCTTTATAGCTCTCAATAGTATCACCGCTTGCTAGAGTCTATCTCACAAGAATGCACTCATTTTCATAAGGCATTGTCCATCACCTTACTCCAAACACTCTCACTTAGTATTTTACGAGAAAAGATGAGGTATGTTCTCTAGTGTTTTCAAATCGGTTTTGCCTCAAGTTCAAAGTAGTGGATGTAAGCCATACATTAAATTATGATATAAAAAAAAAACTGGTTGTATTCTCTTTATAAAGATAAATGATGTTCTCAAAAGTGGAATCTCTTTCACATTTTCCTATAGAAAAGCTTGTCTGAAGAGAAATCAAAATAAGTTGAGGGCATAGTGAAACACTATTTAATACATCTTAGATCCTGCGCAGGGCGATGTTTCAATTTTGAGGGGAAAGATACTCCTAGAAAAAAAAAAAACACTGAACTCGCTGCCAACTGTGTTCAGCATTCAGATTTGGGAACCTGCCTATTGAATATTTTCCTCATGCTCTGCCACACATTTGTACTTCAAGACTTCATCAGAGGATGTAACTTCTAATGCAAAATGGCTGATTTCTATAGCACACCAAAGGTTTGATTTTGCAATACTATCATGGGTAGCATCAATGTTTTCTGGGTCAGTATTATTGAAGGTGCACTGCTGCGAAGTTTATTAACAATGAACCTTTGACCTTTTAGAAATCTGCAACTCAAATTCTCACAGTAGCATTAGAAGTTGCACGGTTCCTCGACAATTGACACATACCTAGATGGATTTGTCAGGTGATATCCTTCTAGTAGACGTACCCAATAAAAGCTCGGTAATGCGCACCACAGAGCCGGTTACGCTGCGATGAGCTTATATTTGCTCTGTTCGACTCGGCTCAGATGAACCATCCTCTCGAGTCGGCTTGGTTCAGGTGCGCCATCGGCTCGGTAGACGTGTTATATGAGCGGTCTTTCTGAGCTCGGCTGTGTGTGGAACAAGCCGCGAACCGACCAATTTAAACCAATTACACAATTAGAGTCGGAACGTTGCATTCAACGCATTCAAATGGACCTAGTTTGGTCGCTAGAGATTTGATCGGTTGTCGATTTTACGGAAGTGACTGTATGTCCGGTTTAGTATATCAGTCTTCTTGTATCTGATCTCTCCTTAAAGAAATTCTTGGTTCGGCTGTGAAGAGGATTGTTAAAAAACAAAATTCTTGTAAATTCAGGTGTAAATTTCCAACTCGATCAATTTCTTGTATAGCTATCTTAAAGAATTAATGGATTTACGCAATGTTCAGTAGCTTTTATCGGTTTGGGTGAGTAGGGCCATGATTTTTATTGGACATTTGAAAACCAAAATCTAAAAAGAACCATGCTCTTTTATTATTGCAAACAAAACTTCACAGGTTTTGTTTACAATACCATGTTTTGCATCCATACAGCACCGTAGGGTTTTCATAGGAGAAAAGACATTCAAGTGACAGTTAACTCACATTTTCTTTACTGTTTATGCACTCTGCTGTTCTGTTGGAGGTATCAGTAAAAGTGTTTAATGAGTATCAATTTGGACAACAACGACACGCTGATGTTCTTTCATGCTTCACAGTGTAAGCGTGAAGATTCATGAATTATCGGAAATGAATTTTCTAAAAGGTAGTCCAAACTTTTGAATATGTATAGGGCAATTTTGAATAGGCCTAATATAGGCGCATTAAAAGTAAGATGATGATATAGAAATATAATTTGACACAAGCGTGAAATATCTTGTCTACAAAAAAAAAAAAAAAAAAAAAAAAAAAAATGAAATAAAATAAAATAAAATAAAATAAAATAAATTACATCTTTGAGGTTTACGTCCAACGGTTATGCCGGTCAGGCTAAAGGAAGCGGTGAAGATGAAAAATGAATGAAATGGTGGAATGAAGAAAGTGGGAGGAAACGTGAGAACACCGAGAAAACCCACGCACGCTGTGTTTGTCCACCACAAAGTTCTCATGGCGGGGGCTGGGATCGAACCCGGAACCCCAAGCAACTGAGATGAACGCTCTACCACTGAGCCACCGATCTTGTCTACAGTTCAATCTGTTGGTTAAGTTACTTTTGAAATGTATCGCGTTACTTTGTCATCAACATTTCCTTATATACAGTATATGACACAAGTTATACTAGGTAATAGTTGTTCCTGATAGAACTCATAGTCCATACGGAAGTAGCGCGCTATTTGAAGCAAAGCTACAATAGCTAGCTACAAATTTTGGAGCTCTAGCTGTGGCGGTGTTACAAGTCTAAGCCTGTAGCTTGTAGGTGTAGCTGAGCTATATATTTTTATAGTGTGTAGCAAATTCTGCACTAAAGCTACAAATAAATCTTTTCCAGGACGCAACAATATTTTGTAACTTCATTTCCTCACAATTTTTAGTAAACTTTTATATGATGATAGAGAGAAAATATGATTGTTTTCTGATCTCTGTCTCCAATTATTTTGCAACAATATTACAAGAAAATTTTCTGAAATAAATTGCGTACTTACGATCGGTTAAAAGTATAGTAATGACTTAAAATATACCTACATTCCATTCTAAGCAGCGAAAGAATGCTGTTGGTAATATATATTAAAAAGAACAGACAAAATGCATACTTTACTGTGAAATGCAAATCGACAGACAAAGCTTTATGTAATATTTTAACCAACTTTTAAGTTCAGTTACGCATGTTTGATGCCATAACATGTATATTATAATGCATGATGCCAAGTAACTGTATTTGTGACAAGATTTTAGTAGCGAACCTGTTTCTGGAAAACTAGCTAATAGTTGTAGCGAGCTACATTTTTTTCATATAGCTGTAGAGCAGCTACTTTTGAAATGTAGCTTTCCGATCACTGCTCATACTAAAAGAATGTTGCAAAAATGGTCAATATACTATATACTTGCCTTCTACGTATGCCTCTCGGGTCTACTCTAGGCGATCCTGGATTTCATGAAGCAATAGAAGGAAATTTATCACCTTTCTCAGTTGGTTTTCTGTATGCTCAGGAAATTCTTAAATTTAAGGATATGATTTAGAGTACTCGAGTCATAACCAAAGAAGTGGCAAGAAAACTATGTCCCTACTCACCTGAGCCGATGGAAACACTGCTCGAATTGATTAATTCTTAACGATACCTATGCAAAAACTTTATCAAGTTGGAAATAGTAGTGTCAACCGGTTCAGCTCGAGCCCTGAGCCACCGACACAGCTTGAACTCCGGTTCGGTTCAACTGAGCCAACAGCTTAAGTCGGGTCGATTGGAATGAGCCATTGGCTTGGTTCTTCTGGGCACAGGTGAGCCATTCACTAGAACCGGGTCGGTTGAGATGAGCCACCGGTTCGGATCGGCGCGCTTCAGCTAGGCTCAGGTGAGCCATTGGCTCGAGCTTGCTCGGTTGGGGTGAGGCATCAACTCGGTTCGGCTGAGCTCAGGTAAGATATTGACTCTAGTCAGCTTGGTTGGAATGAACCATCGGCGCCAGCCGGTACGGTTGGATGAACTATTGGCTCGGTTCACTTCTCAGTTCAACTCGATAGTGACTGAGCCGGGAGTCCAGCTGCACTAGCTGTTGACAACATTTTGAACCTGAAAAACACCGATTTGAAAGCAGTAGAGAACACACCTCATCTCCACTCGCAAAATACTCATGAAATATTGTTCAGGGGTAAGATGATGGCTAATGTTTCATGAAACTGAGGGCATTTTTGTGAGATAGACTAGCAAACGGTGAGACTAATGAGAGCTATCAATACGTTTAAGTGAAAAATGTGAGATCGTCGTGAAGACCTATCTAAAATGGTGCTGATAAACCAAAATAACCTACACTTCATAGGTATAACCAGCGAAGTAACTTAAATTTTTCTGGGGGAGGGAGCATTAGTACGCGTATTACGACCCCATAGAAAAGTTGTTTTTCTAATCCTTGGGCCCCCTCTTTCCATCTTTCTCTTACTCTTTATGAATCCCCGGAGCCTGTGGGTCCTCCCGCACGGCAAGATCTACGGGACCGTTAGCTGCACCGCTGAGCCCGTTTTATACATGATAAGTTAAATAAAGGGACAATATTGACAAATCCCAAACCCATACTAATACATATTATTTTTTACTGAAATGGGCAATAGACTCGTTTTTGTTTTATTTACCTTTTGTGCGCTGTTTCGTTTATGTAATGTAGTGAACCTGTTTGATGCTTCATTTATAACTTCATGTTCGTTTCATATATGGAGTAAAAAAAATGGGCCCCCATCGAACGACGGGAAGCTTTCCTGGGGGGCAGATGGCCTATGGTCCCCACAAGTTATGGCCCTAGGTATAACAACCAACTGGGAGGAAATAAAATGTGTCATTAAATTTAGTACCCTCAGACCGTTTTTCTATTCCCTACTTAATAATAATAATAATAATAATAATAATAATAATAATAATAATAATAATAATAATAATAATAATAATAATAGTATATTTGATTTTCAGTTTAGGGTCCCATTTAGCAGCGAGACTATGAGAAGTAAACCTACAGCTTAACGTAGGCTCTGAACAACATGAACTCCCGCCTGGAATCGAACCTAGGTCTCCCACACCAAAGACGCGTATAATAATAAATATTTGATTTTGAGTTTAGCGCCCCTTTCAACATAAGCTCCAACTGCCGCGCTGTAAAAATCTGGTCGTTGTATGCTCGCTCCAATGCAATATAAATTAGACTCTGTGACGGATTGTTTTTCGCTTTTTAAAATGGATTAACGGAACGGACAGTTACTAAAGTAAAAAATATGTTACTTAAAAATATATATGGAAGTATTAGAAAGTATTAGTGTCACTGTTCATTTCAGCGACCCTGAAAACTATGGATTCGACGCTAATATCGGTCACTTTCGAACATGTTTATGTCACCCATTCCCTTCCTCCAAGTTGCGGGGCTGAATTTTTATTTAAACGGCATCATAAGTGTCACTGTTCATCTCAGTGACTCTGAAAACTATGGATTCGACACTAATATCGGTCATTTTCAAGCATTTCTATATAACCCCGAAGTTGCACTTTCAAAGTGAAATAATTATATATATATATATATATATATATATATATATATATATATATATATATATATATCTCCCAGGCCCGAACTACTATGTTGAAAATTTGATCGAGATCGATCAGATGGTTCAAGAGTTATCAAGTTACAAACATAGTAACTTTCATTTTTACATATGTAGATAAATATTTCTATTGTTTTAGAAAATTGCGAAGTATAGGCCACATAAATTGAATCATAGTGAAGGGATTCGAAGATGCACTAGATACCAGCATCACTGTTGGCAAGCCTCGCTTGTATTACAATACAATAAAACTCCGTTTAATGGTTATCGCAGCATTGCATATACGCAACACGCTTTTCTGGAGTTAGCTGTTAGAGATCGTAACCAACGGTTGAAAATGCCATCGCGTTCCCACTTGCATCGCTTAAACATTTGATGTGAAGCATTGCTCACTCTTCTCTTCTAAGAGGTTTCGCATGTGAAACAGAAGAAATTATTTTTCGTGAAATAATATTTTCCGCGACGGAAAACTATCAACTATTTGCAGACAGAATAAGAAATTAAAAACCTTGTATATTCGTTGGATACCCATCTCGTACTTTTTTTTATTTTTTGTTTGAATATTTCTGAAGAAATCGAGTTTATTCGCATTCTGGCACTGACTTAAGACAAAAATAATTTCAATAGGGGTAAACTGAACTCCAAAGTCCAAAGAAGATGCTCGACAGCTTGTTCACAAATAAGAGTCCCTGCTCCTTCACGTGTACAGCCACTTCGAATCATGGTTGACGAGGAAGATAACTTTGCATCGTCATCAATGGCGAACTCCAAATGCACGAAGCATCTTGAATCCCTGAAAACGATGTCGATACATTAGATCCTGATCCTTGCATCCTCCGGTAGTATTTCCTCCTTGTCATCATCGGTTACCTAAAGGATGGGTGCCATATCCTTGGGAAAACGACAGTGTGCAGTTTTGAAGAATTAGGACTGGTTACTTAAGCAACTTTAAGGGGTTAAAATATTATTACTGTTCTACCATTCTCTAATATATTGATTTATTGGCAAAATCACTAAAATATGTTCAGAACACAAGCATTTTGTAATAAAAAGTTCTACCGTTTAAACTAGTTATTTTTTTATAATAACCTCCAAAATAAGCCAAATTGGTTTAAAAAACAAAAATAAAATAGTGTTACATAACGAACGGGGGAGGGGTTTGACCTTGCGTTACGAAGTGTGACAAAGGGAGGGAGGGAGTAAAAATTTGTCAAAAATAGCGTTACGTAATATGTGGATGGTCCCTTGCACCCTTATACGTGCTGGCAACGCTGCGGCTGAGCGGGAAAGAGTCCGCACATTTTCGGGAGTACACTATATATATATATATATATATATATATATATGGGGGTTATCGCAGTTGCAAATATGCCCCCCAAACTCAGAACTCTGGCTGCGTGTCTGCCTACCAAGATACACAGGTTTCTATGGTAGAAAAGAAATATTGTGTCACACTCAATATTTCTTCAAAAAGGTAGTCCTAACCGAGACTAGACTACTTAAGCCTTCATTCGGCAAACCGAAAGTTTCTGTTTATTTCTGTTATTTTTTGTAAATCAAAGTTTTGTTTCCGTTCTTTGTCCCTCCGACCATTATTTCATGACAGTATCTCTAGTTGGGAGACTTCGGCAGTAGTGAAAGAACAGTCGAGGTGTTATAGGCACATAATCAGAAATCCGGCGGTAATGGGTTCAAGTCTATTGAAAGTCAACTTAATACTTTTAAATTTAATTTGTTCTTGCAGGGCGTATGATGACTTCTCTTTGCTCAAAATTTTCCATCTAAAGATGAGATGCGAGAATCATGCACATGTTAACCGATAGGAAGAGAGATTGAAGATATCTTCAATTGAAATATTATCCTAAACATTCGTCGATATTCATATGCTGATATTTGATTATGTTTTAGTTCATTTTTGTTTATTCTTCTTTACGAAATTACAGTTCTCGATTACTTAGAATATAGCAAGAAATAGTGAATGATATATTACGGCGTATTGCAAGAAAGAACTTATATTTTTTGATATCTATATACTTCTAATAAAAACATGCTTGTATTATTAATTGGAGATTAAATTACACAAGCTCATGTTATGTGCACACATAGTATGGCTATTTGTCATATTTAAGAAATATGACATGTTTTCTACTGATGCAATGGTTTTCGCAATTTGAACTGACACGCACTGCACATCTTTTTAGTTTCTTAAATTGTCTTTCTTTTTTTCCGTTGTATTTCTTTTTAGTTTCTTTGTTTCATTTCCTGAACATACTGGAAACCAGTAATTTAACTGCAGAAAATAATCTTGTTAGGCTTATTGTGTAAATGAATAATAATAATAATAAAAACACATTTTAAAATTAAAAGCTATGATGGTTTTGCTGACAAAAATATTCTCGCGAAACAAAGTTGCGAGTTAAATCATCTCGATCTGATATTTTTTCATAAAGTTTTAGTAGAGATATTAAAACTGATAACTAACAAAAATGACGGTAACGTTGAAACGAATAATGTAAAACATTCAGAGATTTTACAAAATGCTGTAACCTGTGAAATAAAATGAATGTTTGACCAACATTGATTTTTCCTTGGTATATCTAAGGTTAAATAAAATTTCTCTTCAACTTTCTCATGATATTAATCGCTCTGTAGATACTAAATTGTGTCTTCTAAGTATTTTTTTTTTTTGTCGCAGAGGCGTGGAATTTTTTTCTAGTTTTTTTGAAGTTTGATACACTGACATTTTTCAAACAAACTAGTACACTTTTAGAACGCCTTACGTAGTTCTCAACCAACAAACCTTAGTAGTATTGTTGGTTGTGTAACGTTGCAGGATATGAAAAATGGAAATATGAATGCACTTTTGCTCGTGTACATACCTAACATTGTTAGGATAATTCAGTCTAGAAGGCTCAGTGGAATGGTAGGAAGTTAGCTGATTTTACGAAATTATGCCCATGAAAGTTATTTAGCTAGATCTCAAATTTAAAAGGAAAGTACTTAGGACAAAAAATTACTTTGAAAACTCATTACAAAGTCTTTCAATTTATATGAAGAGAGACTCATACACAGTTTCTGGTTGCGAGAAATTAATATATTATTATTATTATTATTATTATTATTATTATTATTATTATTATTATTATTATTATTATTATTATTATTATTATTATTATTTGCCGCTTTCCTGCTTGAACTATCTACATCGACGAATAGGCCATTTCATAAATTCAAGAAAATTCTGTTAAATGTAGAAGAACATTGCAAAAGTGTCAGACACATTGTGAAAACTTAAATTTAAGAAATCTTATATAGAAATTCAGCACAAATATATCTGGTAAGCCTGACGTCCTTTACATACATATTTTTCAAGGAAACGACCTTAGCAAATTTTGCAGAATATCACCTAATATCAATTAGTATATTATATCCGAGAAAGAAAAAAATGAAGCAGTAAAATTCGTGCATGTTTCAAAATCCAGTTTCTGAAAAAAAATAGCAATTGATATAATTTTCCTGCACGTTAATGGCTAAAAATAAAACAGTTTCGCCTTTTTTATTATTCTGAGAAGTTCTGTGAAGAAAGTTGCAACAGAAATTCAAAATTGATAAAAAAAAAAAATACTATAAACTTAGCTTTGAATATTTTCCCCCTAGAACTTGTTATAAACGCTTGTGTTTCTTTTCTTTTCTTTCTTTTTTAAAAGGTACATGTCTTTATCCGTTGGAACAACGGCGTTAGTTAATACTACTCCAGTTTGTTAGTCTAAAGGATTTTGTTATGTGAAAAGCACAATATAAAGTAGTCTGGCTTTTTTTTTTTTTTTTTTTGAGCGAACGCTAATGCTGATAATGTATATGTGAAACATACTACATTTTATGTTCAAAGCCCACTAGACGACTACGGATAAACTAATAGCCAGTGTGTAAAATTATTTATGGTCTGCTCATAAAATGAAGTTTCTTTGTTAATTCTTAGCAAACTGGAAAGCAAAACACACAAAGAAAGTTTGGACTAAAAAGAGGATTAGACTGGGAAGTTTTGTTCCAGATCGGATAGAAGTAAGACCTCCTTGGAACCTGATATCAAGCAAAGTAATACATTATCAGAAACATTCCACGAACAAATAGAGTAATACAAAATATGAAATGAGAAGTAAGTTCAAAATTTGTAAAAAAAAATTACTAATATTGTATAGTTACGTAGTGGCGCAGTTTTGGATAAAAATACAAGTTTGAATTCTGCAAAATAAGAAATGTTTTTTTTTTTTTTTAATGTCAAAAATTCATAACACCTGCATTTATAACCAGAAAGAAGTTCAAGTAAAATACATGTAACTTTACTCATCATAGGTTTCAAAGCTATGTACAACAATTTCTGATTCCAAATACTTGTCAATGCTAGTTTGATTTTGCTTCAATTATGCTCACAAGTAAACCTAAATTGCTCCTAAATAACTTTTCGCTATGTCAAGGTTGAGTGAAGTAAAAATGTAACAAAGAAAGTTCTGTCGCTTTGTCACCCACCACCTTCGAAAATAGATATGTCACCTAAGACGCGCCTGGAAGATCAAAAATAGTCCCCATCAGCATCGATGACCTACCAACGTTATGGAAGGCTATGGATTCCATCGCGGTAGAACTTGGAGGCCGTGAAGTGAAGAAGGTATCAAGTGCATTTTGCACCTCTACTAGGGATTGAACTACCGTCCTCTAAGGTGATTGTCCAAGAAATGGAACAGGTGATAATCGGACGGTGCAATGACCGGGGAGTGTGGTGGATGCAATAGTGTTTTCCATCCAAAGCGTAGAATGGTGTACCGGGTCATCCTAACCACGTGGGGCTTAGCGTTGTCCTATAACAGGAGGACCCCTTTGCGATTCAGAAGTGCTGGCACCGGAGTTTTCAGTTTTTCTTAAACATGACTCAACTGTTCAGAGTACAGAGTTGCATTGATCCTCTGTCCAGCTGGTAGCAGTTTTGATGCACGATACCGTGAGAAGTCCAGAAAACACACAGGAGGACCTTCTTCTGGTGCAGTGCTGGTTTTGGCTGTTTCGGAACCGGTTCATGGGACGCTAACCAATGATGACGGCACCGTAGAGCTTCGCACAGGACCCACATCTTCATCACATATCAAAAATCTGTCTACAAATGACTCCTTCCTCAGACAAGACAACAAAGAAATACAGGTATCTGCTCGCGTTGCCTTCTGTCCTGGAGTCAAATCATCGACCCAACTTGTAGTGCTTCCTAAGTTGATGTAGGTAGTGCCGAGTGGTTCCTCCACTCACACTAAGTTGTAGTCCCAGTTCCTCACATGGCTGGCCACTGTTCGCCTCAATTGCTGCCTGAAGATCTTCATCTGGTACATGTGTTGGCCACTCGGCATGTGTTGCGTTTCGTCACAGCTCTTAAAGTTGTTAAACCACCGCAGCACTATCCACGTAATTACGACAGCCTCACCAATGGCCTGGCATAACTTCCGCCCCGCTGCAGCGGCGTTTAACCACAGTTTCAATTCGTACAGCATACACGCTCTTATGAGGCTCTGTGTAGGTCCATTGTTCATTCTATTCTTACACAAGTTGACGGTGTAACTGAACTTCTACAACCAGGTATTATGTTGGATACACCCATATTAACAACTGACCCTCGCCTTATCTCCATTCGCATTCAACTCACAGTGTGGAGGCCAATGGAATACAGACCTCCACTAAAAGCAACGGAACTTTATTGATTACCTTTATAGTTTTCTCACATCCGAAAAAAAAGTGGATTCAGTCAAATCTATAGTAATAGAGAATTTTTTAGTCAATTTCTGTCATCCTGAAATATATATTTTGTTAAAGCTATGCAGTAAAATCACTTTCTTACACTCGAAAGAGTAAGATTATTTCCGTTCGGTGGAAATCGTTACACAAAATTTGTATCTCTCAAACTGAGATTTCCAGAAGTCAATCATAAACCTGTTTTCCGGCGTCAGCAATTAGTCAGATTGTCTTTTTGTATGATATATTCATATAATATATGTCAAAATATATAATATATCAATTTGATGACTGTTGCGTCTAAAAAAAAATCGTAATAATATTGTAAAGCTTTTCCATATACTTACGTAGTATTCGAAGTAGAATTATTCAAAATTCCATCTTAGAAAATTTCACATTTCAAGACCAATAATTATTGATTTATCTCCGTTTCTAGTCCTCTTAGATCTCGAATTCGATATGGATTCAGCGTCTGAGGAACATATTCTTTCTTTGATCTTATATACTTACTGCCATCTGTTGTTATGGATGTACTACTTCAAGTCTGAGTATTCGCATAGTTTGGAAGTCTACTATAGTTCCACACCATAAAACGAAAGTCATTTGTTGCTAATCTATTAATTTCAAATCTTAGCTGACAAACAACGCTAGACCTGGATGGCTGCAACTCATATAATCTGAGATCATGGAGACTGATACCATATCGTAAGCGAAAGGCTCAATTTGGATCTTGATCTTGAAATTTAACATATTTTTTTTTCCACCGTGGACATATCAAGCGATTTTGATGATATACTCTGATAGGGACCCTAAGTGATTAATGCTTCCTTTTTCATAATGGAAAAAAAATAAAATATCAATTTGGTTCCATATGGGAGGTCATTAGGTTTCGATCCTACGTTAATGTCGTTGAATTACTTTTCGTGTTGTTTTGATGCTGAAAAGAGACGACGTTTTGCAATACAACCAACTATTCGAAAACCAATAGAGTGAACTACATCAAAGGTAACAACCTTAACCATCTAGTCACGTCGCAGCGTTGGAGTTGATAACTATCGAGTATTCCAGTATTGCAGTTACGGTAGTGATTACTACGTATGAGCGCGATAGCTGTTGGTTTAAGGAACTTTCTGAAACTACCGTATATAAGTGCGGATTTTAATTTCTCGTATTTGATTTGGAGCATTAATTTGACATTAAATTTAAAGTAATTCTAACACATTATAAGACTACTTTTAGTGTGGTTATTATAATAATAAAGGGACTTCCCTTTTCACTCTATACTCCCTTTCTCTTTCTGTTGCTCTCTCTTTCACACGCACACACACACACACACACACACACACACACACACACACATATATATATATATATATATATATATATATATATATATATATATATGCGTATATGTATGCACTTGTGTGTGGATTCTGCTGTTCTCTCTGTTGCAAGCAGTTAATCCGATCTCAGAACGCCAACACATGTTTTTGTCAATATGTGAATCCCTAGTTGACTTTTCCTCCCTGCCAGCCAACAACGCCAGCAACTAAATCGATTGTCATGAATGAACTATTCACAAACAACCCAGTTGCCATTGTTTACAAAAAAAGCTGAAGTATCTGATTGGGCTCACGTGCACCTCGAATTAAGAGGCTTCTTTCTACAGTTACTACTTCGTTTCACTTTATTAGCTTTATTTGTTTTGTAGAGCGATAAAAAAAATGCAAGAACAAGTTGAGTCATTACTACCAAAAATGTCATTTTATTAATTGTTCAAACCGTATAAGGCGTGCAAAATATAAATATAGTAAGCATGGCCCAATGTTAAAATTACATGTAAACTAAGTAACTAACTAGCTCTATGGTTTATGCAACCCGAAGGTTCAATGCACATTCACAAAAGCTCTACATTGACTTCTGTCCTTAGCCAACTGGATCCAGTTTCTACTTTCTATTCCTATTTCTGCGAGATTCATTTTAATACTATCCTCTCATCTCCGCCTAAGTTTTCCTAACGGACTTTTTCCGATTGGATTTCCAGTTAAAACTTTTAAAGCGTTCCTGCTTTCTTTCATTTTCCCTACAAGACCTGCCCACCTGAGCCTCCTAGACTTGATGACACAAACAATGTTTGGTAGACATTATAATTTATGCAGTTTCTTGTTATGAAGTTTCCGCCATTCCTCATTCCTGTTCCTCGTAAATAAAACCTAGTATAATTACTATTTAAGACATGATAATCTGAAAATCAAGAATAACCGGAAATAGTCGAACAAAAATAAATTTTACTTATCTATTGATTTTTATTTAAAATATTATATTTCTGATAACTAATAGCGTTAGATTCAACACATTTCTACTAGAAAAATTCTCAAGACTTAATTTACGCTTGGGCAGAGGTGTCTTTTCGCAATATTCCAACAGCAGTCTTGTAGATATAACTAATAAACTTAGCACTCTCTCGTCACTTATAAGCATTGGTCCACACCTGGTAGTGACGTAACTGAGGGAACCGCAGGGCCTGCAGTGCAAAGAGGCCCGCAGAGTTCGAGAGCGAGAGTTCGTAGAAAATGTCAAAAACTATAATATAAAAAAAAAAATGTGAGCTGATTACGGGATATCCATTTCCCAGAATACCATTATTTACTTTAGAAAAGGAAATATATGCTCTGGGTAAAAACTCATCCATTCTAATAGTAGTTTAACGTCAGTTCAGTTTCAAGTGTTGTGGTTATGTGGAGTTTAGTTTCATTATCCGTATAAAGGGTGTTTCTTTTCATTCTCGATTCTTAAAGGTGACTCAACGAATGAGTTTATCGATGTGTACATAGTAGGCCTAAACGTTGGTGTGGTGTTGAGTTTGATTTTCCGTGAATGTTGTAGAATGATTCATGTATATCAATGCTCTTGCTTACATTTTTATTTAACATTTATCTGTTATAGTGAACTTTAGTCCGCATAGACCTGTACAGGCATTTCTTAGTTTTGTTATTGCCCTCGCTTTTAGTGAACTGAGTATTTGGTATTTATAAAACATGAAACCATTTAAGCCAAAATATGAACATAGCATGGTGTGGTGCTCAAAAAAGAAAGAACCGAAGAAAAGTTGAAAATTTCATATCAAAATTGGTTCAAATTGATTTACTTTTTATCCCCACCGAAACCGATTCTGAAAATATTGGAGGGGAATGGATTTTCGTTGTCAAAATATAGCCAGGGGTATGACGGGGCGGCAAATATGTCTGGTATTTATAAGGGCTTAAAAACATAAATTCAAGAAAAAACAAAAGAGCGCTAAGTTTCTTCACTGAGCTGCACATAATTTAAATTTAGTCCTGAATGACGCTGTATCACCCTGTGGAGGAAACCAAAAACTTTTATGACATAATTGATAGACTCTTTGAGTTTTTCAGTCAGAGTACTAAAAGATGGGAACTAGTTTCAACGTCATTCACGCTTATTAAAGAATCTTTGTCCTACACGTTTGGTATTCAGGATTTAATTCATTGTGAGCTTATATTATACAGGGGCGGATCCAGGGGGCTATCGTAGCGATCGCCCTCCCCAGAAGAGGCAACTTTGTTATTTTAAATATATAAATAAAACCCATTGCAGAGATTGGAGCTCTTAAAAGTAGCTCTAAATATCTGTATTACAACCCACCGCCCCCCAGAAGTCCGTCATTGATCCGCCCCTGATGTTATGCATATTCAATTATTACGACAGCCTTAACAAAACTTAAGCTTCAGTCAAAAAGCACAAACGAAGTAGGTGAGGCGAATGATTTAAAGAAACAATTAAAAAAGTTTGAATTTGTTTTACAAGTCATCATACTAAAATACTATGGATTTGTCTTCAAAATTCCTTCAGACCAATGATGTTGATTTTTAGCAAGGCATCAACCCTTCAGCAGAATGCTACTGATACACTATCTAATTACATAAACAACTTCCAAGATGCAATGCTGTCAACTTCTGAACTTGCTAAACAATGGGATTTCGGCATAACATTTGAGAACAAGAAACATTTCAATGAATTAGTTCAGGACGAGCGTTTGACAAACTCAAAAATACATGATCAAGTAGTTGAATTTAATAATATCCTACACATTATAATACATCAAATCCAAATTAGGTTTGAATCAATGAAAGAACTGAGTGAGGTATTTATTGTACTAACTTCCTAATTCTTGTCTTCTGCTTCAGGTGAAGAGTTATGTAGGAAAATAATTCGCTTGTTTTCTACGTATGAAGAAAACCCGACGGAAGATTTTGCATATCAAAGTTTTAAATTGGTATTACACAATGAGATAAAATTGAAAACAGCAAATCGGGAACCAGCATATCTTCTATTAGTAGATAACTAAACTTTGGCTTCTAGCATTCCGAACGTATATACAACTTATATATATATATATATATATATATATATATATATATATATATATATATATATTATATATATATATATATATATATATAACCTTACCAGTGAATGTTTCTGCAGAAGAACGATCTTTTTTCAAAATTAAAACTGATGAAGACCTATTTAAGGAGTTCCATATCTCAAGAACGGTTGGCCAGTTTCAGTATTTTAAGTGTTAAATGTGAAAGAGCAAGAGCAGTAGACATAGGTAATGCAATAGAAATATTTGAAGATTACATGGATTCAAATGAACTTCGACATTCAGCAGTTCGTTTGCCTTTCTCGCGAACATTAATTTTAATTGTAATTTAATTATATTCCATGACTAATATGTTAATTATGATTTATTAGTCATAATAGAGTGGGAAGAGAATAGGCATGAGAAGCGTCCAAAAATAATCTTGCTGGAGGCCTGACATTTTTGCGTTACGCTATTTTCACCTGGTAACAAAATCTTTGAACTTTATTTTTATGATATATATAATTTGATTTGTTAACTCTCCATCAATCTTACCTGCAGAAAGACTACGGTTACAAACTAATTAAATGAACAACAAAATCCCTTGATAGGAAATAAGTCAAAATTATTCATAAATTTCACTAACTCTCGTAGTGTTCTATGTTATCCGGACTTTAGTTTCCGGAGCGTACACTCTGTTCTCTAATTTGGGACAATTTGGTTATGAAAAACTTAAATTTCCGATTCGTAAATTCCCGTCGCTGTAAACATCTGAGCTTTCTGGCAAAAATAAATAAATAAAAATAAAAATAAAAATAAAAATAAAAATAAAAATAAAAATAAAAATAAAAAAAGTAGCACATGATTTTTTTCACAAACCTCTTTTCAAACTAAATTATTATACCATTCAAGGAGCTCTACAGATACGAAACAAATTATAGTCTGAGGTGCCAGGCCTAGGCGGTAGATTGGATACATTAAACTTCCCAACCAAAATTCTCACAATTTGCAAACGTCCTAGTAGTTGCAATCACATAGATGGTGCAGCCAATTGTGCCACCAGTGGTTATTTTATAACTTTATGGGCAGATATCATTTGAAATTAAAGTTCTAATTAGGTAATCTATATATTAAAATGATAGGTCTATATGTTTGTCTCCAAAGAAAAGTTTATATGGTTGTCTCTAATCCTTTCGACAATGAGTCTAATCCTTGTGAGCCTTGGCCCATTGCACACACATTGTACGTTGTTTTGTGTAAAGCATGGGTTCTTGACAGCCCTGTGTGAGTGCAAAGCCATACATTTCAACCTGCCTCCCACTGTACGTGAACAACCATCGACACCATCTGTTTCCCACCAACTTGTTGCAAAATCTTGTGATGACTGAGATCTGTCTGCAAAACACAACGTCGCAATACAATGATCTCTCTAGGAGATGATTTCACTTTTCGACCACATCTGCAAATTCATCCACTTTTTATGCGCCCCGCTTCCTGAATCCTAGCCAACTGCCTACCTCCTATGCTTTTATGCATTTTCATAATCCGCACAATTTCGGCATTGATTTTGTCACACTCGTTTAGTGTTCGAATATTTTACTGAATTTTGTTGGTGCTACACATTCTCTCCATTCTATGTCCGATGTAAATGATGACATGTATTCTAAAATGCACTCAGTACAAGCATTTATGAAAGTAAAAGATATTTTTTAGGTTACAAATTTGAATTTCAAAACTGACAACAAGTTTCACTACACGTTTGACAACTTCAACACTACATCTGCTTAATCCTCAATATCTTCACAACGAGAGTTGAGTTGAGTTGATTTTAGTTTAGCGTCCCTTTCAGCAGCGAGGCTATATGAGACGTGGACCTACTGTAACGTGGAATCCGAACCACATGAGCTCCCGCCGGGAATCGAACCCGGGTCTCCCACCCTCTTCCACTCTTCACAACGAGAATCGACAGGAGATTGGTACAATGTTGACGAGTTTATTAAATAGCCGAGCCGGAGCTAAAAGTAAACTAGACCAGGTCGGCCATGAAATGATCATTCGGAAAGACTGATTGTATTTCATTTATGTCATATTTTGTAAAGTATTGCCCATTGTTGCAGATATAGGTGACTTCCATAACTTAATTTTCAATTTTCATGTAGAAATTTCTCATTAAACTTTGTAAACACATAAAATTGCATTATTATTTTTCCCATACTATATCTGATCAAATCTAATCTAATATAAATAAAATAAAGAGTTTGTTTGTGTGTCTGACTGTGTGCGGCATGGGGACTAGTCGAGTGGACCGAGAGTTACCAAATTTTGGTCACGCGTACCTTGATCCAGGCCCCAGACCAAGACGAAGCGTTTTTTTTAATTCTAACCAAGGGGTCTTAGGGGGGAGCATGACATGTAAAAAATAGTAGGAAATGACCGACATTTTCTCTTTTCGTTGTTCCATTTGTTTACACAGATATTTCATCTGACCGATGCGAAGAATGGGTATTTCAGGTACTAGTTATATATATATATATATATATATATATATATATATATATATATATATATATATATATATATGTGTGTGTGTGTGTGTGTTTGTGTGTATGTGAAAGGAGAGAGATACATGGAAAGAATATATTTATTATATAATTTATCTAATACTAGCTTAAAATCCCCGTTCTTCGCATGGATCACATAAAACATCTATGTAAACAAACTGAAAAACAAAAAAATCGGTTATTTTCTACTACTTTTACATATCCCGGTAAATACCCCCTTAGATCCTCTGGTTCGAATTCGAGAAAAAAATGCCAATATCCCACAGCTGATGAGGACTGTATTTGGAAGTCAACGCCTGTGGAAGTATCACCACTCATCTCAGCGACCGCGAAAATTTTGTATTTTATTTGAGAGTAATATCGATCATTTTGGATTATTTTTACATGTCTCGGTAAACTTCCACGGTAGCCCCCGGCCCGCAGCAGAATGGGGTGAATTTGAAAGTTAATGCTATCGGAATTTCACAATTGATCTCAACGACCGCGAAAACTATGAATTTAACACTAATATTGGCCATTTTCTACTACTTTTACATGTTCCGGTAAAGCCCCCCCCCCATGAGACCCCCAGATTCGAATTTTCTTTTTTTTTTAAAAAAAAAAAGAAAGAAAAAACGCTTCGTCTATGCCTGGGGTCTGGACCGAGGTACCCGTGACCAAAGTTTGGTAACTCTCGGTCCACTCGTCTGGTCCCCAGACCGCACAAAGGCAGACAAACAGACAAGCTATTTTATTTATAGGCTATTGGATTACCCATATTTTCCCTTTCATTTCCTTTACATTTTTTCCATCAAATGCGTCCTAAACACTTTATCGCTCTTTATGTTCCAGCGCCCTTTTCGAAATTAGAACGTCCATGTTAGCAACCACTGGCATAGAGCTAAAACCTGACCATTTCATAGTTCAACTGTGCATTTAGTACAGAATTTGAAGCAACTCTCGGTTTTGAATATAACGGGCTCTAACTGACTGAATATATATATATATATATATATATATATATATATATATATATATATATATTAAGTAATCTTGTTAGGTTAGCTTCGGAAATTCTCTGAATAGCAATCATGTGACCACTACACAACTATGTTAGGAATTTTCATTAATACTTTCTAAAATTAAAAAAAAAATAAAAAAAAAATGAAAGGAACAATGCATTATACAGTGCTCTTAGAAAGCTTCCCACACATAAGCCGCTTAACTGTTGCCTCCTTTTATTCTAAAAAGAAAAATCAATGTCTCTGGAGAAAGAAATTTTTCTAAAATAGTGATATTGTTCTTTCTGTGGCCTGGAGAAATAAGCTAATCCCTCAAAAGCGAGAAATAGAGATGCAAATGCAGATGAAACTCAGTTGTTTGTATTCAATCAAAGTATAATGTTCGACAAAGGTCTCCGGTTTTGTAATTAAAAGTTGCCTCAAACTAAACGACTGACATGAAAGAGAAAATACTTTTGCCAGAATGAAGCAACTCTGGAGACAGAATAAACGAATAACGTTAAAATCTGATTTACCTAGTGGCAAATGTTGATTTATTGACACAATAGACTTATGACCAAGTACAAATCTCAATAAACAATTGTGGACCTGCATGGTAATAGTGGTTTAGACAACACTGATTAAAATTGAGAGATTGCTCTTTAAAAAATTCCATTCTCTTCTTTCCGCTAGTTATTTTTCAGAGCTTGTATTTTGTAGTAAAACTCTCAACTTGTATGGTGCACTGTAGACTTGTACTAAAAGTTGAGGTTTATTTTGCAATTTCGTTTTTTATTTGTGACGTGGACCTAGAAATGTGGATGTTTGTTAAACTAGTGATGATTTTCAATGTGAGTGTTAATGTTCCTCAGGGATCGTTCTTGTTTCCAAAGGGGCGTTGGAACACAAAAGAACGATTTCGGGGGTCATAAGCTATTTAGGGGGCATTTGAAATTTCAAAACCTGTTAGATTGTTTCTCCTTACTGAACCAAAGCCATTATACATTTTCCCAAATTATCAAAAGAATCTTTACAGGTAATCACGCAGATACTTAAAGGCTGATTTATGTTTTACTTCAAGTTTTTATTTTTTTTTTAATTGTAGACTGCTCCGACCAAGTGTCTAATTCAGTACCAGTTTTTTTTTAATAAAAGCGTAATGCAACGCAAAACATGAAAAAAATCAATTATAACAGTTATGCCTATAAATTCAAACAAAAACGAAGATGATTCGTTGCATAGACGGAAATCATTACAGCATAATATTCTAAGTCTTGTGTTCAGCCTTGTGCACGAGTGGATTCAGTTAAAATAACGAGTGTGCTGGACCATCGCATTCTCCAAAGAGACCGCTAGGCTCGGAAAGTTTGAGAACAACTGGGTTAGACCACTATTGTAGCTATTCCCACCATTATACAATTATAAACTATAGTAGATTCTCTAAAGTATTATTTAACAAGTCTAACCTTTTACTAATACTCTAGAATTAAAAAAAAACTCCTTTCTACAAGTCTGTATATCTTAAACATACAAGTACACATAAGAGACCTTACGCAGAGTCGTTTTGACGTATGATTAGCGTTATACTAAAGCCCTGACTACTGCAGGAAACATGTGTTAGTCGAACTCTTTAGTATGGCATTAGTCACGCGTCAGAACGAATCTGCATAAGGCCAAAGGTGTGAAACATACGATGAATGTTGAACGAATGTTTTCTTCTTTTTCTTTTAAATAAATAAGTTGTGCGCGACTGTAGGTTAAAATAATACTTAATAAAAAAAACTATGGGTCTGATGCTTAGTCGTTCTGACGAATGATTAGTGCCATACTAAAGAGTTCGACTAACATATGTTTTCCGCGGTAGTCAGACCTTTGTTATGTAGCTAATCATACGTCAAAACGACTCTGCGTAAGGTCCTATACCTTTAAGACATTTATGTGTGTCAATTTATTTTATTTTTTGAAGTTTGCCAGCCAAGCAACTAAAACTTAATACCATATGTATGCAATATTGAATGACACCGTTATACAAATAAGCACAAGTAACATAATATATTTGCGTGACTGTTTATTGTTAGATTTTTAGCGTGTCACACAGACTGATACGTTTGTTGTTTATCACTAGGACGTAAACAACTATGTTAATAAACAGTTAAGCTGCAATTAATCTATCACAGTTTTATTTGTCCTTTTTTGATATAAAGTACCTCACACTAATGTTAACGTTAATTCAACTTCAACAATTACAAAAGATATTTTGTAGATTGATTAATTGAGTTTAGCGTCCCGTGCAACAGCATGGCAATGCGAAACGTGAACCTACAGTTGAACGTGGGATACGAATCACGTGAGCTTCCACTGGGAATCGAACACAGGATTTCGCGTACACTAACTATACAGTCACGAGGAGCTCAAAAGTTATTTTGTATTAAAAAGACATTAATTTAACCGTCACCGGCAAAATATGGGTATGCACATCATATGTATGTATTATTTTGTTAAGAACTTGTTAATGAACTAACTTTCACTCGATTTTTATTTTTGTTTAACGTTCTACGGTTTTGCACCAAGGCTAAGGGATACGGCGATTATGTGATGAATGATGACCATGGAAAGAAGTAAGTGAACCCTCCGAGAAAACCTGCTCACACAGTGTTAGTACACCACAAAGTGCACTTGACGCGGGCTGGGATTGAGCCAGATACCCCTCATAGCAGATGTAAACGCTCTACAACTAAAAACACTGCAGTTCCTCTTCCTCCTTTTTGTGTTGTTCTTGTAAATCAATTTACAGCTGAAAACGTGGCTGTGATCGTGGCAGCAGTGCGGGCGGGACAGAACCACTGTCAACACAACGTGACTAGAAACCACCCAACCACCGCCGATCGTAACTACGAGAGGTCGGATTTTCAGACCACAGCAGTTGGAAATGCGCGCCGCCGTGGATAAAAAAAGGGCTAATTTGACTCAATGCAGTACTAATCTCTATGGTCAACTTTTCCTACTAGTACACAATCAAACACGAAAAGGATATGAACATAGAAATATAGAGGACAGTTATACATTCTAATATGCTCTCAGAGGGATTCGAGTCTCCAATGGGTTGCGCTTCATGGTCCGAAATATAATGCCCAAGACTACTTGGTATTACCATCGATTTCACTGAGTCACAGTGTCCTATTGTTTTCCTCAGAGTAAAATTTTCCCCAGGACCACTCCGTGAAATCTTCAGTGCTTAGGATTATTCCCTTTTATGATATAGTTGAAATAAATGAATGATTCCTAATTGTACATTATGTTCCAGGGTTGCATTTTCACTTGAAAGAAATTAAAGTCAAGGCCATTATCATTATCGGACATCAAACAATCTGTAAATGTATTTTTGACTCTAGTAGCAGGTTACTTAAGTAAAATTAACAATTAATACCCTAAGAACGTTTGATAAGATAAAACAGTGCATTAAAGCACTCATGACACTTGGATATATTCAACTTTGAGGTTAAGTGTAGAGATGCGCTCGAGACGAGTGGAGACTGGATTTTCCTGATAAAATTCGAGTCGAGACACGGCTCTTCCAATAAAGAGATATACATTTTTCAAATCGAGACATCACTTTTATAGTACATTTTCGAGACGAGACAGCCACAAATCTTGCCTCGTGTGCGCATCCCTCGTTAAGTGGCTAAGGCATTTTGTTACGATTGGATTTGAGTTTAGCGTCCGTGACAGTAGTAAGACTATGTGAGCCGTGGACCTAAGCTTAAAGTGGGATCCGAACCACAGAAGCTCTTACCAGGAATCAAACCCGCGTCCAGCCACCAAAGATGCATATGCTAACCATACAACCGAGAGGAGCTCTGCGTTTGATTACGACTTAGGTCCATGGTGGAGTGGTTGCCTCTAGTACACACCCGAGTAGTTTTTCGGATTTCACTGTAGCAAGTGATCCCACCTCATATAGTCCCGGAGTTGAAAAAAAAAGTTGAAGCCCAATCGACTGAAAATGCATATAACAAAGACGGTTTTTAATGCATATTTTTTAAGTGCGCATTATTGTATGCAGTGTGATTAATGCATAGACATATTTAACTTATATACTATACTTTATTGAAACATTATGGTACTTCTTATTTTTATCTAGATCAGCTGGTGTAATATAGAAAATGACATCAAAGATTAAACTGTAGCACATCGATGCGTCATATTATGTTTTCAATCATTTTGTGAACTACTGCGAATATATATATATAACACTAAATGCTTTAATTAATATTAAACAGTGATCGCTGTACTAAACATATTTATTCTTTTCTGCATCCATACATTCAACTTGTAGCATTTTTGTACAGTTTATATGAGCTTAATGTGGCTACTGTCAGCAGGAATGTACACAGGAATCTTTTTCGAGATGTTCAAAGCTTTCCGGAAGGTCTAAATTCAATATGAGGTAAATTGTGTTAAAATTCATAAGCTCACCCATGAAATTAGACTAAATTTACAGAAAAGTCTGGATTTGAGGAGGTCCAAACCCTCAAGATCCACTCTCTGGTACGTCCCTAACTGTCACTAATCTTCAGTAGATAATTTATAAATTGCTTTGAAGTTTTCTAGAGAATTATAATCTTCCCCTCATATATGACTAAACTAATACGAACTTCAGCTTTTAAGACAATTGAGAGATATATAAGAGCAATATAAGAGCAATGCTTTGTCTGTGGGTAGCGCTAATTCCTAATAAACACAATCGTCGCTCCGCTACGTTTGTTGGACAGTGCAATATTTAGCATGCTTCACCACCACTCTATATGAAGCGTACTACCATTAATACTCACTATTACATGGAAATAATGTTGTAATTACATATATAAAATCCGCAAGTATGTTTTCATATCAGGCAGAATTAGCTAAGCAATATGAACACAACATATAAACTCCAGACTTTTGTTAACTCAACGCAGCCCACTTTTAAGCTATTAATTAATTAAATTCTAGACTCAAAGTGATCATTTCAATTTTCGAAACGTTATACATTTATCTAGAACTAGATACCTTTAAGGTGCAGATAGGTGTACTTAACATAACATAATTACGTATGTCCTACGTTCTGGACAAGATAGACTCTTAATATCTTCAAAAAGAATACACAACCAGACACGCGCGCAAGATGTGGGTCTTTTTAGTTCGAACTTCCTGCCCGAAGTCCCGATATTTTGTAAATTTAGTCTAATTTTAGGAATGATTTTACAATTTAATATAATTTTCCCTATATTGATTTTACTCCCCCTCCCCATAATCTTTGAAACTTTCTTGAAATGAATTCCTGCGTATGTACCTGGAACTCGATATCTCTAAGATTCAGATTAAGAATAGGTGTACCAATACAAAGTAATCAATCACATGTATCCCGTCGTTTGTACAATATATTCTTTTAAAATCTTAAAAAAGAGTTTCTATATTCCTCAGTGCAGGTTTACTTTATGGGAGCCTTAGTCATTAAGATTATAGATAAGCATTATCTTTGTTGATACTGTTCTACTAATACTGTCCTAATAATTTATAATGTAAACGTTTCTCAAGTTATATCAGCGTCAGATATATGGATGGATGGATTAATGTGTGTGTATAATCCAGCATAACGCTGGAGCCCTGGTTCAATTTTAACCAAACTTCTTACACATATGAATAGCAGTCTGTGAAAACATACTGTGGAGGTAAAACATCCGTAGCACCTATTAACCCCAAAGGAGATGGGAACGGGGTGACATAGAAATAATTAAAAATGACCGACATTAGAGTCGAATCCATAGTTTTCCGGGTCTCTAAGCTGATGGGTGATATTTTCGACTACGTTTAAGCTCCAGTTTAGTCTAGAGAGTACGAGGAGGTAAAGCATCTCTAACATTTTTGGGGTATAGGTGAAAAGGAATGACATGTAAAATATAATTCAAACGTCCGATATTAGTGTCGAACCCATTGTTTTCGGGGTCAATGAGATGATAAGTAACAGCTCAAATGATATTTAAGTTTAGCCTCATCGGCATGAGGGGTGAAAATATATAAATTAAACCAAAATGTCCAAAATGAATACAGTTAGTGCCAAATCCATAGTGTTTAGGGTCGGGAAATCAGGTAATCCATTTGAAATGACTTTTGAAACATACTAGATCTAACCCATTGCTTGCTGAGTGTTTATTATTACACTTTGATTAAATAGCATATCTTAGGGGAATAGAGTGTCTTTCTAAGGAGAAAAGGGATTCGAATAAAATATATCCCATAACAGAATTCCCTCCGTGCGAGGAACAGACATTTCAGCTTCTGTTCAGCATGGCAGAATGTCAAGAAATTTCCATGTTGACTTACATCAATGCACACTTTCTCAGTGCGAGATGGTTCTTTTCATCATGGCAGAATGTAAGATATATCATTGCATGCTGACACATGTCAATGCACACTTTAGTAGTGTGAGCTTATTCTTCTTCTTAAAGGCTTAATGTAAGAAATCTCATTAAGTGTTGTCCCACATCTAGGCACATATTGTCAGTGTGAGTCCGTTTCTTCTCATTATGGCCGAGTGCAAGAAGTCTCATTACATGCTGACTCAAATCTTTGCCAGTGAGAGTTTGTTTCTCTTTGTTGTGGGGGAAAGTAAGAAATAACATTGCATGCTGACTCTCGTCAACGGATACCTTGTGAATGTTAGGTTGGTTCTCTAGTTTCATTTGGGCTTGGTTGCTTGGTAGGTGGCTTTTACATGGTTTCCGGTTTTAGTTTTCGTAGTTTAACCCAATATTGCGCAATTTATTAATTGTTTCCAGAAAAAAAAATATTTATATGTTTTTTCTTACTGCATTCACGTATCTAAAACGAACTAATAACAAATTTTGTGTCACACATTTACCATATGGCATCAGGAGGATTGTGTATTTGAATTAACATTGCGCAATTATGAACCTTATTTGTTTAATTTTTCATTGATATCCAATACAGAATTTCTTTTAGACGTTACAAACTTTCTTAACACATAGTATTGTGCAGATTTTCATAACATGCTTTAGTAAACAATGTGCATTTTAAGGTATGCTGAAACACAGTACAGTAATTACTAACATATCTTTCATGGATACAATGAAGTCACACCTATTGTGTATGGAATGACAGTAAACTATTTTTCCTTGAAGTGAAACACAATGCCGTAAGACATGTTATTAGCAACTTGGCGAATTCTATAGGACGAACTCCAATACAATCTTGTCCTTGATAAACGAATAATGCACATGAACATTACGGTTCCTATAAATATTTCTAATTCTAACTTAGTTCCAAAGGTTTTTTGGGGTCCTTCTGATTAGAATATAAAATGCTTTCACGAACGATCAACTCGAGAATATCAGCACTATAAACATTCGAAAATATTCAATTGGAGATGTGACTTCATTTGGAGAAGACAAACACGATTTCTATTGTGCTGCCTGAAGAGGTGGATAATTTCTTGTTATTCGTTTCGATTAGGGCTGACGACTGGCAGTAGTTGTAGCCTGACTGGAATTGGCATTTATTGTTTCATCTTTAAAAGATACACAAATGATTCAATCAATTTACTAATCTGAAAGTATCGATTTCAATGAAATCAATGCAAAATACTCGAGTACAATAGTTTTGAACATATCTTCTGATCCATTGAAGTTTCAGATTTAGGACGCCATTCTTTATCATCTGAATCTAGATCGCCTTCTAAATCATCATCGCTTACCTGGAGCTGCTCATCCTCACTATCGTCAGGTGTTTTAGGTATGGCTGGACGAGTTGTTTTTTCGAAAAAATATTCTTGCTCATCTTTTAAAGCAATATAAGTTTTTACAGTCTTCAAGAATCTTTATCGGGCAATAAATCGGTAAGTAATACAAAATGGTAACAGAAAGAAAAGAGAGAGAAAAAGTGACAGAGGTTTTCAAAATAACACAAAATCGAAATCAATAGAGGAAGATGTCGGAAATGACGTTGTTACGTTTAGTAATTTTTTGTGTTCAACTTCGGATTATTTTCATTCATAAGCTGGCAACACTGAAAGCATACATTGCACGCAACAATGCTTTCTAGTCTAGGCTCTGTCCATAAGAGCTGTAGAAAAGTCGGGGATGACAGCAGATCTCTTCAGAACCTGTTAGAGGGTGACCAATTAATGAAAAAAAATCGAAGGTAACACTTCCGCAACCGGGGCCTTCATTGTGAAATTCAATATTCAAAATGGCGCCCGCTCGCAAGTACCGAATTATATTTGAACTGAAATATCTTCTCACAGAAACAAGTTAGAAACTTCGTTTTTCTACCAAATTAAAGATAATTGATAGTAGAAGTAAGAAAACTGGATATATTGTTTACATGTTGCCGATATATTTTAAAATAACGGTTATTTGGGCCAAAAATTACTTTCTCTCGTTTCTCTTTTTTCATTTCATGACAAATAACTACGAAGTTATTAAAAATATGAAAATGCAGCCCAAACTAATTAAAGAACCATAATCTTAGCTTTCTATCGTTAGCAATATCTTTAGTAAATCTTAAAAAATGACGGAGCTATTTAAATTTAAGTGGCGCAGGGTGTAGCGTTTCTTGGACTGTTTAATAAATTACCGAAAAAAACACTCACTACGCGCAAAACTTTCAAAGCTATTATTTTTCAACAAATTAAAATAGTCCATTTATTTTATCGATAAATTAAAGGTAATAGGTTGCTGTGTCGTAGGAAATGAAATAATAATGTTATTGTATTTGTCAAATATTAATATTAACATGTTCGTTCATATAATGTGTAGCTAATGTTGCAGACTCTAATGTGGACAGTGTAATAATAAAAATGCATAGTTGGCACCAATATTCTAGACAATGACTATAGAAAACCTGTTTGGCATCTCCCTATCACGAGACATCTCTTCCTCTGCATCCGTATTAGACGTAAATGCCTGCATCATTTTCCAGAATTGTGGCAAATCTTCAGGTAAAACAATGTTGTCTTTCCGAGGGAGAGAAGATGTCATAGTTGCGGCTGAAATTCGCAAGGATAGTGTTCTGAAGAGACTTAAGGATCTTCAGCGAGGTGCAGAATTTGTGAATCATTGTAATGACGCATTCTATATGTTATATATTGAAACAAGAATGTGTTGTTACGGAAGAAAAGGAAAAGAGAACGTAGTGAAACTGAGGAGCTGGATCAACGTTCAATAAAATCTCAATCTGAGCCAATTTCAAAGAAAATGAGAGTAGATATTCCAGTTCGATAATCATCACCTTCAAACAAGGAAGCAAGAAATATTTTATGTGTAGTATGTGGGAAAGAGAAACAACAGAATTAAACAAAAGTACAAAATATGTGAATCAAATCGTGCAACTATACTTTTATCCGCAACCATGTTCTTTAAAGAGACAGATTTACAAGAACTTGTGACTTGAAGGATGAATTACCTGTTTTCGGTGCAGATCTCTATTATCATACGGCCTGTCTTGAGCACTATCTTCTGAAGTTCAATAAATATTCTCAGAAATCAGATAGTACAACTACCGAGTCTAAGAAAACTAATAAAAGTGCAGTGGTTAATAAAGTGGCGCCAATTATCAAGAAACTATGGAATGAAGGTGTGGATTGACATTGTCGGAAATTAGAGACTTCATTAATGGAAACAGTGAACTGACTTAATAACAACGAAATTAAACTTCGGAGAAAAAAATAAGGTTTTCGAAGCCTTAAAGAAATAAACCGATTCTAGGTTTCAACTCATTATTTACTGCCGAAGTAGCTGACAAACTGAGATCGATTAACATACTTACGAGTGCAGCGAAAGAAGTATGAACGGCTCTCCTTCACACAGATTTCGGTATTGAAAGAGAATTTGGGGACAGTCAGCAACTTCATAAGTCCTGGCTAACAACTAGAATTCCTCAACCTCTTTTGGATTTCCTAGCAGAAGTGCTACAAGTGGTCAAGCTGAACATCATATCTGGGATGCAAGCGAAGATCTACATATCACTGACGAAAACAGTGAAAATGATATTGAAGAATTTTCCGACCAACAAAATCTAAATCTTCACAACCTATTGAAGTCAAACTTCCAGACTTTATTCTATAATATATATCGTAGTAGGAAAGCAACCCCCATGCGTTTGATGGTGACACATTCAATTCATGAGAAATGCAAAATCAGATAGCCGATCTCAACTATGAATAAATTAGGGTGTCAGTTGGCTATAAAGATATCATGCAAGCACGAAGCAACCTTGCACAATATACACTAAAGACTTGTTCCTCCACCTTGTCTTTTTCAAGCCACTTTCAAGGTAGGAACTATGGACAATTTCGACCATGAAGAGGCTACTCTGTCAGGAATCCGTGATAGCCACGATACAGTCATGGTGCTTTTCCGGGAAGTGCCACCAAAAGTCCTATCGAAACCGAAAGTGTCGAAGTCGGTATTAGCAAGACCTCCAGTCATCTTCGATTCTTGCTTCCATCTCAGCAATTGAAGAAATAAGAAAGGAAAGTACAACCTATATCGATTCAAAATACGCTGACAATTTCTCCCGGACTGTATGATTTGGACATCGATAATCTGCGTCAGAGGGAGTTTCAGGGGCGTCATTTCAGATTTCGCTTGAGGGGGGCAAGGGCAATACCGACAAAAGACTTTCAAGTTTTGTACTAGTATACTAGTAGACAATTGATTAAAGTATATGCATTCCTCAAGCTCTTGGGGGGGGGGGCAATTGCCCCCTCCTGCCCCCCCTAAATGACGCCCCTGGGGAGTTTACTCTAGATATAATGCATGCTGCATACGAGCTAGAAACTAAAGAATCCACTCTAACGCGGGGTACTGTGAATGCGATAATAACGGATTCAGAGGTTTCCAAGAAACAAGTTGGCTTTCTTCCAGTACTGCCGTATCCAGTAACGGAATATAATAGTGTATACACAGCAATGAAAAAACTTCCAGAGCCTACCTATACACTTAAACCAATCTTCAATGCATGTAGTATATGACGAAGGGGTATATCACATTGCTGCCGAAATTCAACTTAAGAGCAATGAATTTTCGAACATTGTCATCATGCTAGGATCATTCCACATGACCTTCTTGTCTGCACAGGAAAGTACATTTCCGGTAGTGGTTTGGAGTCTCTTTTCATAGAAGATGTTTGGGTCCAAAGTGACCGAGAGTATTTTAAACGGAACTATCTACGTTAGGGCAGTGAGAGGTATGTTTATGATTGCAGATATGTTTATGCTAAAGGGAAGGCTTTCCTCTAAGAAGAAGGTGAATATTATACGTCTGTCATCCAGCGTTCGACACTATGACTATTATGAAAGAAAGACAAGCTTAACATGCTCTTATCAGTTCATGGAGTTGGTCATTAATTAAAATAAAATATCGAAGCTTTGCAGAACTTTTCAGAGAAACCCAGCTCAATCTCAGAGCAGTGCCGCTGCGTTGAACAGTTTTTACATCTTTTATTTCTGCTGTAAAGCCTTAAAAGAGCTGACCGAGAAGGGTACTGGCCGCTGCATCTGTATATTGTACAGCAGTTGCTTTCGGTATTCATGGCATTCAATCGAATCAATTTCCAGTGGTGCGCGTCCCTCTGTCTCGAACAAATTAGAAATTTTGGAGACTCAACACCCGGAAATAAATGCTCAGTTCATGAATGGTCACTTCGTAGTCAGAAGAACGAACAATATATTTAGCGCAGTTGGTGCTGACATGATACGTGAACAGATTATAAATAGATCTAAGAAATTAATTATGTTACGGAGTGGGAACTGTCGTACCACCAAGTTCTTTCGACATGCCAAATCTTCAGTCAGATTCTTGGTATATCACAAACAGACCATGAGTTCCTTGGTAATGTACTTGATGAAGTTCGTAACTTTCTTAACAAAATGGAAGAATTTTATGGAGCGCAGGGAAGTCCCATACAAAGTTCACAGTCCTATGAAGTTGTATCATTTCATGTCGCATGAAGTTGTACCAGATTCTAATGCAGAAGAAATCTTGAATTACCTGACACGTAGCCATGAAGCTTATGTGGCATTCCGAAACGAGCGATTTTTGTACAAAACAACTACGTTGTCGAAGACCATTCACAGACGAAAACTTCCACTATTTCGTCAAGCAAATAAAGTAGTCTACTGTGTCTACTTTGCAAAAGTTGTTGGGACCGTCTGAGTGCGTTTTCGAAGGACATTCGTCAATGAATACAGCAATTATTGCTGATGTTATGAACAAACTTCGTAAAACTCGAATGAAAGGTCTACACGCATTTGCTGATCTGTTTGATGTATTCTTCAGGAGCTGCAGCAATGTTTAAACACGCACCCCCAGGGATTTTATGTGACTATCTAATCACCTCGGTCAAAAATATGGAAAGACAGCAAAGGGTCGCCTTACCTATACTACTAACTAATCTGTCATGTACACATTCCTACCGGTGCAAATGGAGAGATTTTGGGCTTTCTCGGAAAACAAAATTGAAATTCAAGATGCCTTAAAAGACTACCTATGAACAAAAGCAATGTTTATCGTCTTTGAAATGTATCTGAGTGAATTACTGCTTGAAAATGGTGCAATTCCTGTTATATCTGTCACTGCCTCTCCAATTGTTCCAAAAATTACGTGAGTGTTAAATGTTTGGTGTCAGTAATTTTACATTACGCTCTGAAAAGAAATATGTAAATATTCTCAAAAGCACAGCTAAAGTAATATATTCGTAAAAATTTTGAAACAGTAGAAAACCTTAATTAAATATTACTAGATCTGACAAAGTAAATTCTCATGACATCAAAGTCCGCAAAATAAAACAATATAATAATTACATTAGCTACACATTATATGAACAAACATGTTAGTAATAATATTTGACAAATGCAATACATTATTATTTCATTTCCTACGACACAGCAACCTATTACCTTTAATTTATCGATAAAATAAATGGACTATTTTAATTTGTTGAAAAATAATAGCTTTGAAAGTTTTGCGCGTAGTGAGTGTTTTTTCGGTAATTTATTAAACAGTCCAAAAAACGCTACACCCTGCGCCACTTAAATTTAAATAGCTCCGTCATTTTTTAAGATCTACTAACGATATTGCTAACGATAGAAAGCTAAGATTATGTTTCTTTAATTAGTTTGGGCTGCATTTTCATATTTTTAATAACTTCATAGTTATTTGTCATGAAATGAAAAAAGAGAAACGAGAGAAAGTAATTTTTGGCCCAAATAACCGTTATTTTAAAATATATCGGCAACATGTAAACAATATATCCAGTTTTCTTACTTCTACTATCAATTATCTTTAATTTGGTAGAAAAACGAAGTTTCTAACTTGTTTCTGTGAGAAGATATTTCAGTTCAAATATAATTCGGTACTTGCGAGCGGGCGCCATTTTGAATATTGAATTTCACAATGAAGACCCCGGTTGCGGAAGTGTTACCTTCGATTTTTTTCATTAATTGGTCACCCTCTAACAGGTTCTGAAGAGATCTGCTGTCATCCCCGACTTTTCTACAGCTCTTATGGACAGAGCCTGGATTATTCTATGAGCCAACAAAAATTCCAACAAAATTAAAAGAAAAGAAGGTGAGAAACCAACATTTCAAACTATCGAAGAAATGTTTGATTCTTAGTAGAAGAGGTTCGTAGTTGCTCAATGTTAATCAGAATATACAAACACATTTTGGACGATCAAATAAAAAAAAAAAAAAAAAAAAAAATAGTTTGATAAGTTGCAAGCACTTAAAATAAACAACAGACGCCTATCTTCTAGAAAAATATTTTTTCAAAGAAAAATTTCCCTGTTTCCGACTCCTCGTGCTTCAAAAATAAAGAAAGCAATGCAGTCCACGCACGCTGTATCCGCGCTCGCAACAGAAACTGCTGGAAAACCTCTCCTTCCGAAAGAGACGCAATTATGAGTGTTTATAACAGATGGCACGGCATAAAGGAAACCACCTGAAACAAGAAATGAAATGAAATCTTTGAGTTTTACGTCCCACGGTTATGCCGGTTAGGCTAAAGGAGACGGTGATGATGAGTAATGAATAAAATGGTGGAATGAAGAAAGTGGGAGGAAACGGGAGAACCCCGAGAAAATCCACGCACACGGTGTTTGTCCACTACAAAGTTCACTTGTCGGGGGCTGGGATCGAACCCGGGACCACAAGCACCAGAGGTGAACGCTCTACCACTGAGCCACCGCGGCCCCACCTGAAACAAGAGTGGCACCATCTACGGTATGGCCTTCAAAGTATCACGCTCAACATGGTCTGTTAATTTGGATTAACACGGCGCAATATAGGGTTAAGAGTAATTTTAATTTGATTTTTAGGGTATGAAAATAAGATTGCAGCAATAAAATTTAAATTAAGCATTTTGGAAACACCCTGGGCCTTATGCAGTGTCGTTCAGATGAATGTTTAGTGCCATACTATAGAGTTCGATTAGCATATGTTTCCTGCAGTAGTCAGGCTTTTAGTACTGTAGGACGCTAATCATACGTCAACATGACTCTGCTTAAGGCCACCTGAGTTTAATAACAAATAAATTGTGCGTTAGTTTAGATCCTCAGACGAATATTCGGATAACAGAGGAACGGGAATGGGGAATGGCGGAAACATCTTAATGATGAATTACATAACTTATACGTTTTACCAAACATTGTTAGGGCTCAGGTGGGCAGGTCAGATAGAATAAAAAGAAAGTAGGAACGCTTTCAAAGTTTTAACAGGAAATCCAATCAGATGGGAGAACAATATGAAGATGGATTTCGCAGAGATAGGAATACAAAGTAGAAACTGGATCCAATTGGCCAAGGACAAAAGTCACTGAAGAGCTTTTGTGAATGCGGCATTGAATCTCCGGGTCCCATCGGTCATAGAGTTAGTTATTGGCTCCCAGTTTTACGCTAAAGATTTTTTCGTTCCAAAGAGGTTAACACTCTTTATTTAAGACACGTTCATCAAATAACTTTCACAAGAGGATATTTAAAATCCTTTCTATTTTGGAGGTTAAGGGCATGGTGACTTTTCACCCTATGAAATGGATTATATATATATATATAACAGTATTGTACACTACGTGACAGACAAGCGGTGATTCGATAGAGACATGTTCAAAGGAACAAAACTTAGAGGTCAAAGTTCATAAACTCAAGGGAAATGCGAATTTAATGCTGCATTTTCTGAATATGCTTTTTAACAAAATATGTATGACAAGAATAAGAAAGAACTACAATACAAATAATACGATCAAATAATACAATCTATTCTTCTGGTATTTGATATTTCATTTGAGAAGCTTTTATTCTCGATTGATGTTTATATTCTGCTTAGTATAAGTTTTGAAGATCGACATGGTTATTATAGCGACCGTAGCAAATCTCGTATCATTAGACTCGGTTGGTACGAGTCTTTATGTGTGTGTGTGTGTGTGTGTCTATTATCCGTCTGTTCCACAATAATTCTTGTAAAACTTGTCTGCTTTTAGTGAAACTTGATATTTTAACCAAGCTTCCTTCACTCTTCTATGTTGTTTGCGGTTTCAATTCATCAATGATTAGGGCTAGATTAGGAATTAGATTTCTGGTCTGCCGGCGTCTAAGGACATTTATCCCGTCATGTATATGACGGATGACGTTCCTGGGCGAACACATTATCCGATTAAAGGGAAGGAAGGAAGCAGCCTGGGACCATTATGGTAGGTACCATCTCGGCATTTGCCTGGTGTGAATGAGGGATATCCAGAAAAAAAAACATACTCAAGATGTCTGGCCTGAAAAAGCTGTCACACTTTTCGACTGAGTGTCCCCACCGGGAATCGAACCCAGGACCGCCCTCACCTTCAATTCACCAAGAATAAGGAGGAAATACAAAGTAAAATACATCCCATGTTACAAGTTTGAACATACAAAACAATTTTCCAGTATAAACAATGTAAATATTTGATTATGACAGAATATGATATATAGTTTAATTATGGTATTTCGATTATCTCCAGCTCGGGTTTAAAATCTGTTAAGAAGGAAAAAGTAAATTCTGAATATATATATATATTCTGGTGGTAGGCAGAGGTATGGCATACCGGCACCTTTTTCATGAGAACGGAATATTTCCTCTTCTACAGTGACAAGGAAACCGATTGAAGTGTGACATGAAATTGTGGTCGAGTTTATGCGCAAACGAAGTGTTCTTTTGTGTACAATTAAACCCATTAGAGGGAAAACCCCTCGGTCTGAATTGTTGCTGAAATATACATAGAGGAATAAGGGGAAGACTGGTGTTCCGATATTTTGCGAATTTTTGAATAGGTAGCGAGTACAAGTAAAAGAGACTTTTAAAAATGAAGAATTCTTTCATTCACGAAACTTCAGTAATACGTCACCTTAGACATGAAGGTTACAAAATCGAAGAGTCCATAGAAATTCTAAGGGAAGAATGTTTTGGAGGGAGAAGGAGAAAATAACGGAGTTCCATTGTTGCCTGAAATAGGCGTGTAAAGTATCTATGTATAGATTTCTAGGTACGCTGAATCGAACAGAAGCATCATCAGGTCAAATAGGATAAAAAATGTAAAAAAAAAAAAAAAAAAATAATAATGTGGTCGTCCGAACTTTCCAAACATTTATAATTTCTGCAAATTATTAACCAATCGGAACGAAAAATGGCGCAAAAACGCGTTTTACTATATAATAGTCAAGGGTGAAAATCGGAACAATCCATCGAAAAAAAAAAAATATTTTGCAACAATATGTGTTTATGTTCCATATTGTTTGATATGTTTTCTATAGCACTTTTGCACAGGATAAGACCTTGCATTTTTTTTTATATATAATAACGTCTCTGTTCCTTTGGCAATACAATTAATACATTTTCGTATCATGGTTTCTCATTTTCTACGAACTAAAAACATTAGCAAGTAATATCATACATCTCCAGCACGAAGCAACGACAGAAAAAGAAACTGACTGTTTATCGGGTTTTAATGTGGTGTATTTGTGTTTTTTGAGGTGCAATGTTTGGAAATGAAATTATATCTTTCAGTTTTACATCCCACGGTTATGCCGGTTAGGCTAAAGGAGAGGGTGGTGATGAGAAATGAGTGAAATGAAGAAAGTAGGAGGAAACGGGAGAACCCCGGGAAGACCCACGAGCACGGCGTTTGTCCGCCACAAAGTCCACACGGCGCGAGCTGGGATCGAACCAGGGACCATAAGCACCAGAGGTGAACGCTCTACCACTGAGCCACCGTGCCTCCGTGTAATGCATGGAGTGCTATATTTCTTTATAATAGAAGTATTCGAAATTTAATCGACTAGAACGTTGATTGTGCTCCTCCGTGGCTAAGCGGTTAGCGTACGCGCCCTTGGCGTGGGAGGCCCGGGTTTGATTCCCGGCGGGAGCTCATCTGGTTCGGATTCCACGTTAATCAGTAGGTCCACGTCTCATATAGCCTCGCTGCTGAAAAGGGACGTTAAACTCAAAATCAACTTAACTCAGAACGTTGATTATAATATGTCATGCTTAAAGAGGAAGAAAAGCTCACACGAGGCTTTTGCTGCTAGACAATAGTAGTGCTCTTTATAAAGATAGACTACTTTCAAAAGGTTCTGCTTTTACTTTCTTAACGAAAGGTTACTAACTAACTAACTAACTAACTCTATGGCCTATGGAACCCGGAGGTTCAGTGCCGCGTTCACAAAAGCTCTCCACTGACTTCTATCCTTAGCTAATTGCATCCAGTTTCTACTTTGTATTCCTATCTCTGCGAGATCCCTCTTAATATTGTCCTCCCATCTGCGCCTAGGTCTTCCTAATGGTCGTTTTCCTATGGGTCTACCAGTCAAGACTTTGAAAGCGTTTCTACTTTCTTCCATTCTAGCTACATGACCTGCCCACCTAAGCCTCCTAGACTTGACGACCCTAACAATGTTGGGTAAACCGTATAAACTATGTAGTTCCTCGTTATGAAGCTTCCGCCATTCCCCATTCTCGTTCCTCTTGGGTCCGAATATTCTTCTCAGGATCCTGTTCTCAAATACTTTCAGTCTATGTTCTTCCCTCAGAGTAAGCGACCATGTTTCACAACCATACAGAACAACAGGCATGATTATCGTTTTATATATTTTAAGCTTCAAATTCCTCGACAGAATTCGCGACAACAAGAGATTTTGAACCGAATAGTAACACGAATTCCCTGCTTTTAGTAACGAAAGGTTACACAAACTGTAATAAAAGTTTTAAGACATGGACAAGGCGAATCCAATAGAAAAGCTGTTAGTAGTGATTACGAGGCAAAATGAATGATGGAACAATGTACTTCTGTATATTCGATGTTAGAAAATCTGAAAAATAGAAAGAAGAAAATTTTCAATATCAACATCTCGTTTGAAGGATATTATGAGTGATTCATCGACTTATTTGGAAGCATTTCATAATTATCACAAGAAAATGATGGAAGAAAGTCTGCGCATTTGTGGAGGCAGATTTTGAAGACTATACTAAGCTCCATAATGAAGTTGTACGGCCGTATGTGATAGCGTTGCTAGAAAATTTTAATAGAAGATTTAGGGATACCGTTGGCATTTTTTTTATCGTCCCAAGTGTTCAACTGTGGTGACATTATACCCATAGATAATGCAAAACAAGAACCCAAATCTTTGTGTGACTTTTTCTTTAAATTGCGAAGAGTGAGTAACTGAGTATAAGTGTTCTCATTCAATTTTTAAAAAGTTTGCAGAGAAGAATATGAAGTTGAGTGATATGTACACTTCAAGTCAATGATATTGGGGACGGTTTTTCTACACTACGACATCTAGTTGTCATATTACGTGTGTTTACTATAGGTACCTGGAAAGTTGAAAGATCATTCTCAAGTATGCCATGAATTTCTACTAAATTAAGACAACAACTTACCCCACATTACTTAATAGTTCACTTGTGTTAATATCCATGGAAGGTCCTAGTGTACTGGAACTTTTCCGTATAAGAAATATTTTAAAAATCTATTATAATGCATCCCAAAAAGAATTGCATTGCCTTCTTTTAAAACTTAAAATGTGAAATATGTTAGTTAATAAAAATTGTGCATTTAAATATTTAGTTTATGAAAAAGTAAGAACCTTCTAGATAGTCTTAATATTTTAATAATTGAATAAATGTGAATCTTTATCTGATCAAAATGTTATTAGTAATAATTCTTGTATATTGAGAAGCTTTATATTTCAATAGTTAAAAATTAATGTCTGGCAGTGAAAAACAAAGATATAGTTCTCTGAAAGTATATAGACGGTTTCTTTGCACACAGTTTATAAAGGTATGAGTTTCATAAGGTACACTCATGTCTAAAATGATTGTCGCATATCTATAACTGTATTCTTTTAGAATGTAATTTGATAATAATTTAGTAGGGTACTTTTAATACTGATACTATGTGTATAATCGGGAAATCTATGTTTGCGATAAATTTCATAGGAAGATAATTATAAATACGAAAATTAGAATGAGTAAAACAAAATGTTGCTAAATGGACAAGGAAGTTTTGTTTTCGTATTATTGTTCTTATTTACTGCTCTCTTGACATGAAATTTGCCACATACATAAATTTACCAATTATACACATACTAACATTATAAGAAATACCGGGCAAATTCGTTATCAAATTATATTCCTGCAACAACGTATTTATAGACATGCGACAATAATTTTGGACATAAGTGTACATGGTTGTTTTCAACATTTTTAATGGGCTCCCCCCTAGAACTTCAGATTACCCTCCAAAACCGAGGGGACTGGATAAAACACTGAGTTTTCTGATTTGGAAAAAAGCGCTTTCCTTTATCACTAGAACTTTCAATCATCTGTCGAAACCGGCCATTTTTCAGAATGGAGCTCTGACTTAATTTACATTTTCAGTTAACATAATGACTTATCTACATGTGGTTTTTGTGTCTCAATATTTATTGGACAAAATGACTTACATCATTGAAATTTTAACCCATCCCTATCCAATCTTTAAAAATGAAAATAAATTAAATTTTAGGCTAAAGAACACGGATTACTATTGAAATTAAATGGTCATGCTATAATTGATGGAGTGAAAATGTAAGAGGAGACGTGAGAATTCCCAAAAAGAGATCATGGGATACGATGTTCTCCAATACAAACTCACATGGCCTGAATCGAGCCAAGAGTCCCGAGCAACCGAGTTGAGCGCTCTTACTGAACTACCGTTACCTTTTCTAATCTTCAAGAAGTATAAGTCTTTTCATTTGTTCGATCCATTGTAAAACAGGGTTACCGTCATACCTTCAGAAGAATTGCCTTTAATATTCCCCGCTGTGAGAGACTTGAGCCAGGTAGAATTAATTGTAAATGTGTTTCAATTGATGCTCTTGTTAGGAAGTACAATGGAATATACAGGGTGACGCAGGAAAACAGGAAAATTTTAATTGACATAAAATGACTAATAAATACAGGAAATAAGACATTTAATGATTCAGATGCATGTAGAGAGTACGCAGTTAACAATGACATTATCTTTGGTACTTACATGTTACCTTATTTCTTGAAGACGACATTGGGAAGATGTGCCTCTTCTCGGCATATGCATTATAGTATGAGTATGTTTCGGAAATTATCTGAAATGTTCAGTGCATTACATCTTGCTGAACGACTGTGAATTCTTATTTAACCCTCAGTTTCAGTTCAACAATGTTTGGAGGACGTGTACTATACTCTTTGCTTTCGAGACGTCCCCATAGATTCACCCCAGAGAGATATCATACATATCTAATATCTAGGATTCAAATACCAAGTGCGAATAACAGTCATTTCAGCATGTATATATATATATATATATATATATATATATATATATATATATATATATATATATATATATATATATATAGATAGATAGATAGATAGATAGATAGATATAGACAGATATAGTATGGCGCTAAATTCGTTGCACAAAAGCAGAGGAGTGATTCCTAGGAGTAAAACAAACAAAAAAGTTCCAACGAACATAGGGAGAAAATCCCATCGTTTACGTGTTATAGGCTGCCGAAAACATGAAAAAAAAAATGAATTATAAAGGTCCATAGCTCCAAAACTATGGGATCTACTGTAGTCGGTCAAGACTTCACTTAGAAACTAGTTGTGCTCTATCCAAAAATACGTTTTAGAATCCTAAGGTACTCACGCAACAATTTTTATGGAGGTAGTTGGAGAGTACATCATAGAGCCGTAGTCAAACTCCCTCCAAAAAAAATATTGTGGAAGCACCTCAGGATTCTGAAACATGCATTTTTGGATAGGGCACATACTAGTTCCTAAGTGAAGTCTTGACCCGACTACGGTAAATCCCATAGTTGTGGAGCTATGAACCTTTAAAATTCATTCTTTCACGTTTTTGGCAGCCTATAACACGTAAACGATGGGGTTTTCGCCCTATGTTTATTGGAACTTTTTTGTTTGTTTTACTCTCAGGAACCACTCCTTTGCTTTTCTACAACGAATTTAGCGACATACTATATATATACATATATATATATATATATATATATATATATATATATATATATATATATATATATATATATATATATATATATATATATCAGTACCATATAAGGTTTATATAATTCATACTGGAAAAAGTTCAGAATTAGTTTCATCTCTATTTATTTGTAAGAAAATAGAGGAATACTTTTAGGTGACTGGTCATCTTCAGGCTGTGTTGTAGTCAAACATACCTAGGTATATTTATTTTTAAATATCTTGTTTACGAAACAGCATACGTAATTCACTTCTAGGAATTCAGCGTGGAGGTGTATTTTCTTGATAAACGATGGGACATTTGCTAGTCATAATATATAAACATGACATTTGGAAATGTTTTCATTTATGAGACATTTAGTTCTAACAAAAAAATTACCATGTAATAAAGAACTCCACTAGAATGTACAAGTAAAAAAAAAAATGTGTTTTCTCTTTACAACACGGGAGGTTTGGAAACATGACGTTAATAATGATTTTAATTAATTGAGATATGGGTACTCGAAATAGGAACATACTTAAGGTAATTAATTTAAGATGAAAACCTTGAATACTCTATTACACAAAGATTCATTTTATGTATAGCTAAAGAATTCATTTCTACGAAAAATAGTGTTTCACCATCCATAAAAAGGAACTGTAATTACTCGTAATATATCTTTCAGACATGCCATATTATCATTTGTCCATTTATATTTTTTAATGAAATTATATTATTTTGTAATTTAAAATAAGTGTGCATCGTACAAAATTTACCTCTAACTACTACACTGAAATCTTCTGTGCAAAAACAAAGTTATTTTACACCCAATTTACCATATTTTACTTTCTTCAACGTTTATTGTCCCTCAGGGATTGAATAATGAGCTCATTTTCAGCCTAATGAATAACATAACCTTACGTAGATGAAAATTAAGTGACAACTGTACATTAGTTATATCTGCTTTCAAATTGAAAATCTACAAGCAAACGAAATTACTATACTGTACACGCTGTACGATTTTACACAAATGGAAAGCAGTTAAATTAGATAACTTAAAGAAAACATGTAATTGCTTGCAAGCGTGCTACTGTAATATTATATTTAAAAAAAATATAAAATTAAGATGAGAGATGCAGTTTATATTAGAGTACAGTTATTATAGAATACATAAGTAAGGTGAGTGAGCGAATCAACACATTTTTACGTCAAGTATAACCCGCAACTAGCTTTAGAAAATCTTTAATCAATCTTAGCTATGGGAAAATGTCTGAAAATACATACAATATTTTCATACTTTTCCACATAACTTTGTGTTAGTACAGATTCTCTTTTAAGAGGACCAACAACAACCGTACTAAATACTCCTATTGAAGTGAACGACAGACAACATTAACTGAATAAGAATATTGAGTCATGCTCCAAGAAATGTGTTGAAAGTAAGTGCTACTATGTTGCTAGATGTACATGCAATATTTATCTTTCACGTTTATAACTCGTACGCTTTAGTTTGATAAAAATAAACAGTCATGGTTGGTATACACGACAATGCGGGTACATTAATTAGTCATCTGCAGTTGACTGATATTAAAGGCATACTATGCATTTTAGTTCATAGCACTAATCCATCGAACCAGTTAGAGCAAATGGTGGGAAAGGCGAGGCGCTACGTAAGTGTTGAGAATTGTTGGCAGTTTACACGTAGTAATAAATCTAAAAAGAGACCACTGTTGTTCTTTCTTACTTGTCACATCTGCCTCCAGAGCAATAAGTTGCTCCTTGTGCTCATCATTTCTACTTCTTGGGTATCCTGAGAATTGAAGCAGACCACGATTTCAAAGAACATCAAGTTGATAATGGCTGATCTACATTATATATTCACTACATTCACATCTAGTTTAACCAGCAAAGAATTGAAATATCTTCAATTCCTGGTAATGCTACATGTTCGTGACAGTTTATTGTGCTGTACTGCTCAAGGATGCTGTTCATCATAACCATCTTACCATGATCACTATTACGATTGAAAATTTATTCAATGTAACTAGTAGATCGAGTCATTTCTAATAACTCGATCATGAAAATAATGCTTACTAACATGTAGAATAGTTTTACGAGTAATGCTAAGCAAAGTATGACTGGTAATGACCATACTATATTTAATTTACCTATACCATGACCATTATCAACGTATACTACTTTTTTCTCTTACCTCAAACAGTTGTCATGATGCTCTCGTGCGCTAATATTTACAGTAGTTACAATTCAGATAAACTCTAGCACAGTACTACTTTCTCATAGTCACTGTGAACAAGGGAGAAATTAATGCTTATGTGTGGGCAGTTTTAGCCACTTTTCCTTAAGTACATGACGGTTCATAAAGCATCTTTCTTCAAAACTATATGTACAGGATGGGCACAAAATTCCGTCATCAGCCTTAAACATAAAGTAATCAAACTATGCAAATTGTAATTATATAAACTGTAAATATATATGACGGAATAACAGTATATTTCTTTCCTATTTAAGGTATAATCAATGACTGATAAGACAATTATACCATTGAAGAACTCATCGCCACAAGCATTTGAGTTCACGAGAGGACCATGCCAGGGGAAACGTTGAAACATGTGCATATGGATTGCCAGCTACGATTCGTATGAAAGCAGCCTTCAAAAAGAACACTTCTGCGCTGGGAGTAGAAACTGTTTTCTACCGGCAGTGTTAAGGATAAACCACGAAGTAGTAAATCATTAACAAGACACGAACAATGCAGAGAAGTCGTGACGTCAGTGGAAATATCACCTATGAAAACAACTTCCAAAAGACCCGCGAAACTTGGTATACCCGGTAAACTCTGAGCAATCATATGAAATATGACTTAAAATTATATACATATCGACCAAAATTTGTTTAAGGATTTTATATGACAATGATTTAAATCGAAAGAAGAAGGCATGTGACGCATTTCGTCAGGTGTTTGTCACTATCCCCAACATGGAAATGTGGTTTTCAGTGGTGTACTTCTGAATGTTGTCCCTCTGAATCCCATTGTCAGCTTCATAGGGAGTCCAACATATCGCCTAGCAAAGTACCCTACGTCAACTCTAAATCCGTGGCTTGGAAACTGTGGACATCACATTAAAAACTCTTCTGATATTGTTAAGATCCTAAAGAACCTGAAAGTGAATCTCTTGATCTGTTTTTATGAAGTTTCTTTGTTCACAACAGTTCCTGTCAATTATACGATGCAGCTGATACGAAATCACTTCAGCCTGTAACTAACTCATCTGTTCCAGCATACACTGACCTCCACACACTTTTTGTATGATGGGTGTTACTATGAAGGTAGTGTCAGAATTAGGATAGCCAGAGTTTGTAAATTAAAAACCGGAACACGAATCTCAGGCTATATATAAGGTCAGGTTTTCTACTTATTTGGTCAGAAGCAATTAATTACCTTTTGCAGATTACTGCTCACAATTTGACGGTTCATTATAGACTCAGTTAACATAAATGAAGCTTCACATCTGATGTACAAAGGGTATAAAAATAACATAAAAAGAGCTGCCTGGCTCTTATTCCGAAATCGGATTTGTTGTGTTTAACAGGTTCTAAATATTGCGCCAATTATGACACACCCTTCTCACATTTATGATTAGAGGGATACATTTTTCTTCGTTGCGTCACCACCTAAGTCAGAAACACTACCCTAGAAGAAACACTAATTTAACATTTAGCAAGAAAAAAAATACATTTACACTAAATTTAGAACGATTAACAAAGACGAAATATCTTTAAAGTCTTACGCAGGTCCTCCAAAATTTGAAAGAAAAAAAAATCGGTATCAAAATTAAACAAGACACCTTTATGCGTTTAATCGTCACTTCTTGTGCTAGATAAAGGAAAAGTTAAAAATCCAAGTTATTACCTGGGTGCACTGCATCTTTAGAAATATTTATCCACATACGGGAAAGTATATTAGACAACTCAGTTCTTTAATCGTTGAAGACGTATCAAGTTACGTCTAAGTGAGTTTCCATAGAATACATTTCCTTACGAGACAATATACACTTGACTTTGTGTAATTTATGTAGCATAAGAAAATGAAGAATACACGAATATTGATGTAATCATCTAACTTTGCTTACAGAAATCAACGCCAACTTTTATTTCAGATTTTTTTGAATTTAGAATTTAATCTTGTAAAGCCATTAGAAACTTCTGCCAAGCTGGATGGATAATGAGATGATTGGTGGCATGAACACAGTGGGAGGAAAAGGGAGTACACCGGGAAAAGCCACACGTATGCGGTGTTCTTCCACCACAAAGTTTCATATTATTATTATTATTATTATTATTATTATTATTATTATTATTATTATTATTATTATTATTATTATTATTATTATTATTATTATTATTATTACTGTAATCTATAATTTCACACTATAGAAATTCAAAAGTAAAGTTTTGATAACGCTTTTTAGTACAAACATTTAAAACAGAAACAACATTTGCTTTAGCTATGTACTTTACTTACGCAAATAAAAACAGTTATACTCTGATGTTACGAAAGAAAGTATCGCAATATTGTTAGCTGGCCTTACTCTAATTCTATTCGTGTATGGGGATCGTAGCAACTGAGTAAAAACCAGACGAGAAACAGATAAATATCTGAAATTTCTCTCTCAAATATGCTCCTAAAACTTGAGCAGAAATTAAGTAAATTGTAAACTTGACTCAATTAAAGTAAGATTTATAGAAGTTATTTCGGAAACAGTAAAGACTTTGTGTTCATGTTGATTCAGTTTATTTGAAACAGGCTGGTACAAATTAAGGTATTTAAAAACTTGGATTGGTCATGATTTAACTATCTGGGATTCGTGAGAAATAATAATGAAGGAATTTGGCCAAAATAAGAATGTCATACCTGGTGCACTGCTGGTCCCTTGCCGTCCAAAAGATCTTCCTCCACAGTTCTGCTTTCAGCTGGTATAAAATGTCCTTCGAGGTATCAAACTTGGCAATCAAAACGCATGACAGAAAGTCTATCGCGGATACTTTGAACACTACTCAAACTTGGAAGATGTCGTAATGATGATTTGTAAGTTCGATGTTATGAAGCACGCAATACTTTAAAAGAGTGACTCGTTTAACAACTTAACGTTTCTGTTAACGCGACTCAGTTAGAGTTTAAGATCGCATCTCTCGTTCTTCTCCGCGATTCTCTTCTATACTACTACTCTAATTTTGAAGGAAACATTTTATATAACCGGGAACATGAAATTGCAGATTACCAAAGAATCTTCTAGACGACACCGATCTCAGCAAGCACGTGGAACACAGTTGAGAAAGGACATTCTGCTGGGCAAAAATCTTTAAAATGTTCAGAACACAAAATTCCAGACATTTTGAATTCTGTCAATCCAGGAAGTTACTGAAAAGATGATTACAAAAAGTTTACAATATTACAAACATACGCTGATAAAATTTTGAGGATGAAATGCTGATTTAGTAAGTTATCTAACTGTCTCATTATGAAAGTTTTCTTGACGTAATTTTAATAGCTTGCAGTATCTTGTTGCATAACAAAAACTTACGAATCGTAAACAGCGTGAATGAACTTCGTGACATAAATTCTTTCTAAACATTTTGCAAGACAATAAATTTTAACAAACACCATAAATGATGTAAATAGAATTGTGAGATTACTTTTATAATATAATATCATTGCACTAGTAAGATTCGAACCAGAGTCCTGTAACACTATGTTATAATTTATAAAAGATATAAAAACCTCAATAATATCTCCAACTAATTTTCTGATGATGATGAAACAGGTAAAATGCTACAAATTCTGGTTACGTGACACTGAACCCGAACACAGTGAGAGTAAGTCTTGGTATTTTGCTTCTGATGTCTTCGGAGCTTTATTATTAAGATGTTGAAGGTGAGATGCTACTGCCTTGATCTGAAACCTGTCGGTGTTTCAAAGTAATCGTTCTGTAAGACTCCTCCATTGGACTGCTCTTGAAAAAGATTCTGTCAGTTTCCTCCTTACGAAAATGTAATTCCGCCATTTTAGTCCAGCTGACATATCCTTTAATCCAATGTTCTCGGGATTGCTGCCAGAGTGAGTGTTGCTGTGCTGAGCTTTCGTTACCATACAGCGGCAACATCTTGAGAGCTATGTGTTGGAGAAACAGAAACAGAAACAGAAAAGTTAAAAATAAGGACGCCCCTCGGGAAAGCCCGCGCCCTGACAGAGAGTAAGGCATCAACCATCTATCTACATGCCTCTCCTCACATGCAATTAGTACACTAAAGTATCTGTCGGGTGTAGGTGTATGCCGCGGCTTCTATCTTTAACGAAAGACATTTACACGCGAGTTTGTCAATGTGTGAAATAGAAGGAAAGAAGGGTAAACAAGAAGATAGGAAAGCGCGAATGAAGTTATTTGTGTTTGATAGAGGGACAAAAAACCTGGAAGCCAGGAAAAAACCCCCTTTATCGGTCATGCTGCATGCAATAGTATTTACATGGCAAAACCACAGTTTAAGGGTGGCTAAAATCCATGTAAAAGTGTCTGTAGTAATAATAAATAAATTATATGTTATATTGCTAACCTAGCTTATAATCTGTTAGTTTTTAATGCAAATCTGTGTTGTCTGTAGGTGGGGGATTATATTGTTAGTGGGATATCTGTTATTTTTTTAAGCATGCAAGTCGGTTCATTGTCCATGGCCAGGCCTGGTCGTCATCTGTTTGCTTCCGTCACAGCTGCTTTATCCCCTGCCTTCCTTCTCAGCTTGCTGTTCCTTCCGCTTTGTTTTCGCATGGTCTGTACTGGTTTTCCTTTTAACTGTGTCGGCAAAAGTCCTTGTGATGTAAAGGTGCCCTGTTGTGGTCTGGAGTGCATTTACTGTATTATCAAAAATCTTCTTGGAGGCGGTTTGTAAAGCTATTGCAAGATTTTTCTTTTGTTGCTGTGGTGTTGTGGTGATTATTACGTAGGTCATCCATGTTATGATTCTGTTTGTTGCTTCTTCTATTTCTTGTTTGATCCATCTTTGCAATTCCTTGTTGGGTGTTTCCGACTTGTTGGCTTCTTCTTGGTGAGCTGCTTGTTGGTCCTGACAAGAGCCGTTGGTTGTGATTTTTGTTACATCTGTGGGCGTTAGCAGCGGTGGTGGTCTGGTTGGTTGTGTAGCTCTTGGTCTCTTGGGGCAGTTTCCGCTACCAGTACGGTGTGTGTCGCTAATACATGTAGCGCAGAAGTTTCTTTTTCTGGGTGTATTGCAGTCCTCTCTATGTGGTTTCCCACATCGGTTGCAGATTCTTTCGGCTTGGCACCGGTTCTTGAAGTGACCGTATTGGTAGCAGTTATGGCAGGGAAATGGTCTTGGTACTGTTCTTGACGATTCTACTTTGTAGTGGGTATGCTGAATTTTCACTCCAGATGACAGTAATCTGCTAATTTGTTCCGGGTTCTCTGAGAAGATCCTTAGTAATGGTGTGGGTCCTTTGTCTGATTTTATGCGGGTTATGCCTCTGAAGTCAATCTTCTGTTTTCTCAGTTCATCTCTTACTTCCTGGACTTCTATGTTTATAGGGACACCTTTGACAACACACGTAAATGTTGCTTCTTTTCTTTCTTTTGATTTCTGCCTGTATCTGATTAGTTCTGAGCCTTCAGGTTGTTTATTCGTCTTACTTCCATTGGCTTGCAGGGGAGTACGGGTCTCTAACTCTTGCTGCTTCCCGTTTGCGTTTGCTGTTGCTCTGGAATTGTGGTCCTGACAAGGGCCGGGCCCTTTTTTGGCGTCTTCTTTCTTTTGTCTTCTCGACTTCACTAACGTGAAATCATCCTCTTCCTTGTGTTTGTCAGATGTGGCATTGTCTTCAGGAGTAGTTTTGTGGTCCTGATAAGTGCCAGTCTTCTCACCAGGGTGTGATTTCAGCTTCTGGGTTTTTTGATTTTTCACCTGTATGGGGCTTGGGCTCATAGCAGAGCCGACGGATGGTTCATCCTCCTGGGTGTGATTAGTCTTCTCTGTCTGTGATGGGGCTTCTTGTTTTTTATTTGGCGATCTGACCTCTTCTTTGGGATGGGATCCGGTTTGCTTCTCCAATATCTTAGCCTTCGAGCCGAAGTCTGCATCTTGGAAAACTTTCAGGAATCTGTCCCTCGTCGCTTCCGATTTGAAGAGCACTTTGTATGTGGTGTCTTCCACTTGTACAACATAGAATTCTTCTCTTAGTATTCTCAGGCTGATTACTCTGGTTAGATAAGCTTCCGTGGCTGCTCTGAAGGTCGTCTCTATTGTAACCGGGTCCACTAACGAGAATGAAACGTCTAGGTGGGTTGCTTCAGGGACGGTGACCACATCGATGAATTCTTCATCTTCCTCCTTCTCTGGTGGTCTCCTCGTCGGCGTCCTCTTCCTGGGTCTGGGCATGGCTCTGACGTGTATTCACTTCGTTAAAAAAGCACTGCACTTGGTTTTGGTCCTAAAAAGGGCCACACTTGTTTGGTACACTTCACGTCACTATGTCACAGATTGGGGAGAATGGTCCTCGAAAGGGCCTTTTAGTCACTAAGTGATAGTGTTTTTGCTCCTCTAATGCTATCCCGAGGAGATAGTATTGGGTTCCCGTCAGCCGACTGTCGCCAAAGGCTGTACAACCTATATGGCCAGCGCGAAGCTTGACTCACAATAGGGGGTCTAGCCGACGGAAAGCAATGCCTATTTCCACAGGAAGCGGTGTGTGTAAGTGTGTTGTGAAATTTTTCTTTATTGAAAATAACGTAAACACTCTCTTCTCTAAAAGACTCTTTGCAGAGTCGTTGCGTATCTCAGTGTTGAGATTTCGTCCCAGCTGGTGAGCACACCTCAGTTAACACCGCAAGGTTTACTGGTGTGTCACGGCGTTGTCTTCTCTTCTCTCAGCTTCAATCTTCATAACGACGCTCTGGATGAGATCCGTCAGATCAGCAATTCGCTATGTGTTGGAGTGTGCTGGTCGTACAATTTATATTGTTGTCTTTAAGAATCGCTGTGTTTCTATTGGTTGTTTTTGTTGGCCAATGGCGTGCTCTGATTTTGCTGGTGGAAACTGCTCTCTGATTGGCTAATGGTTCTTTTCGTACTGAGAAGCTGGATCCAGATGTCAGGTAGATGATAACATTCGTCTCTGTTGATATGTGGGTAACTACAGTCCTAACATTAACAACACCGCAAAACGAACGACATAGGATACTAGACGCCATACAAATAGCAACGAAGAAAATCTTCTTGAAAACTATAAATGCACTAACAACAACATCCGGTAAGCTCCATATCACTAGGCCCACCTATGCTGAGAAAATAAAAAAACAACGAAAACCTACTAGCACTGATGTTTCAGAAGACAAGGCCACCAATAGGAATAAGGAAATCCAGCCTCCTCAAAAGTCACGCAGTAGTAGCAGCAGAAGGAAAAGATAGAAGAAGACGAAGTAAGCTGCAGCCTGCAACCCGATGACACCAACAGCACAGACATGGACTACGATACGGATATTTTGCATGTTAAAAAAAATAACAGATGTCCCACTAACAAAACACTCCCCATTACAGACAACACAAATTTTTATAAACATTTAACAGATGTAAGATAGGTTTGCATTTAAACAGATAAGTTATTGATTCAATACTACAGACATGTTTACATGGATTTTCACCACCCTTCTCATGTGGTTTTGCCATGTAAATACTTATGCATGCAGCATGACCGATATAGGGGTTTTTTTCCTGGTTTCCAGGTTTTTTGTCCCTCTCTCAAAACATAATAAACCTTCTCTCGCGTTTTCCTATCATCTATTTTACCCTTCTTTCCTTCTATTTCTACACATTTAGATTCGCGTGTAAACGTCTCCGTTAGATAGAAGCCGCGACATACACTCCCATCCGACAGATACTTTAGTTTACTAATTGCATGTGAGGAGAGGCATGTAGACAGATGGTTGATGCCTTACTCTCTGTCAGGACGCGGGCTTTCCTGAGGGGCGTCCTTATTTATAATTTTTTCTGTTTCTGTTTTCTGGATGGCTTGTATGTACGGATGAATAAAGATTCATGTATTTTCCTGTCCCAGAACTGTTTGCTTTTCTTTAGTACTTCAATTTGGTCCCACATGACCGTATGATTGTATTGTGTGCAGTGTTCGGCTATTGCAGATTTTTCAGGTTGTTTAAGCCTGGTGTGTCGCTGGTGTTCTTTCATTCTGTCTTCGATGTTCCTTCCCGTTTCACCTATGTAAGTGGCGTTACATTCACAGGTGATCCTATAGATGCCTGGTGTCTTTAATCCCAATGAATCTTTTGCAGTTGGTAGTAAACTCCTGATCTTCGGTGGAGGGCAGTGTACAGTCTTGATGTTGAATTTCTTCAATAGTCTTGCTAGTTTGTTGGAGGTTTTTCCCATATATGGAATAACTGCAATATTTTCCTTGTCTGCCGTGTTGTCCTCTTTTGTGGTGGAACTTCTGCTACAGTATTTTCTCATGGCTGTCTTGATCTGTTTCGACGAATATCCGTTGAATTTGAATACAGTTTCCAGGTGAGACAGTTCTGTGCTTATATTATCTGGATCTGCTATTTGGTATGCTCTGTGTATTAGAGTATTTAACACCCCCATCTTCTGTGCAGGATGATGAAAACTGGTCGCATCGAGGTAGAGATCAGTGTGCGTGGGTTTACTGTAGATTGAATGGCCTAGACTTCCATCTGGTTTCTTGTATACGAGTACGTCCAGGAACGGGAGTCTTCCTTCTGTTTCTGTTTCCATTGTGAACTGGATGTTACGGTGTATAGAATTCAGACGCTGAAGGAATTCATCGAGTTTCTGTCTGCCATGGGGCCATATGACGAGTGTGTCGTCTACATATCTGTAGAACACTGTAGGTTTGTATGTTGCTGTTTCTAGCGCTTTGTGTTCAAAATACTCCATATAGAAGTTTGCTATTACTGGAGAGAGAGGAGAGCCCATAGCCACACCATCGCTTTGTTCAAAGAAATTGTCTTGGTAACTGAAGTAGGTAGACGTTAGGGTGTGTCTGAAGAGATGTACTATATCCTTGCTGAAGTGCGATTCCAGGAGTTTAATAGAATCTTCTAGTGGTACCCTGGTAAAGAGAGAAACCACATCAAAGCTGACGAGTATGTCATCTGCGTTTGTCTTGATGCTGTGTAGTAGTTGTACGAAATGGCTGGAGTTCCTGATATGGTGTGTACACTCTCCTGTTAGTGGCTGTAGCAGTCCTGTTAATTTCTGAGCCAGGTTGTACGTGGGGCCTCCTATGGTGTTAACTATGGATCGTAATGGAACTTCTTTCTTGTGTATCTTCGGAAGGCCATAAATCCTTGGTGGTATTGAACCGGAAGGTTTAAGCCTCTTCTTTTCTTCTTCATTCAGACTGGAACTTTGTATTAATCTGGAGGCTTTCTTTTCGATGGCCTTGGTTGGATCTCTGTCATTTTTTTCTATATGCTGGATCTTCCAGTAGGCATGTCAATTTGGAGTGGTAGTCTTCCCTGTTGAGAATGACGGTCGCATTCCCCTTGTCTGCTGGTAATATTATGATGCTGTCATCTGGTCGCAGGTCATTGAGGGCTTTCCTTTCTTCTCTGGATAGGTTGTATTTCGGCTTCTGCTGCGTGGCCCTCATAAGGACCGTAACGGCTTGTGTGCGTATGTGGTCTACTGCTTCTTGGTCTAAGTGTTTTATTGCTTGTTCTATTCCGCTTACAGTTTCCGTGATGGGAATGTGTTTTGGTGTTGGAACGAATTTCAGGCCTTTGCATAGAAGACTTGTAGCTGCTTCACTTAGTCTTTTGCTGGAGAGATTCACCACTGCTTTTTCTCTGCTCGGATGAGATGGTTCAGGGTTTTGTCTTCGGTTAAGCTTTTCGAATTTCTTCTTAAGATGAATTGTGTGTAATTCATGCTGCCTGCTACCATATGCATACGTGATGGAATCTAGCCATTCCCAGTCCCAGTTGTGGAGCACTGTTGGTAGATACAGAAGTAGATACTTCATTTCCCTGTCGAGCTGGTCTAGTCTTTTGTGAAGTTCTTGTATCTGTTCTCTGACTAGAGCGTGGTTGGCCCTGATAAGGACCCGTTGTGCCTTCTGTGACTTGATGTGACTGGTTACCTTGGCGAAATCTGGAATGATACTTTGGCGAAATCTGGAATACACGAATAAAGATTCATGTATTTTCCTGTCCCAGAACAGAATGAAAGAACACCAGCGACACACCAGGCTTAAACAACCTGAAAAATCTGCAATAGCCGAACACTGCACACAATACAATCATACGGTCATGTGGGACCAAATTGAAGTACTAAAGAAAAGCAAACAGTTCTGGGACAGGAAAATACATGAATCTTTATTCATCCGTACATACAAGCCATCCATCAACAGAGACGAAGGTTATCATCTACCTGACATCTGGATCCAGCTTCTCAGTACGAAAAGAACCATCAGCCAATCAGAGAGCAGTTTCCACCAGCAAAATCAGAGCACGCCATTGGCCAACAAAACAACCAATAGAAACACAGCGATTCTTAAAGACAACAATATAAATTGTACGACCAGCACACTCCAACACATAGCTCTGAAGATGTTGCCGCTGTATGGTAACGAAAGCTCAGCACAGCAACACTCACTCTGGCAGCAATCCCGAGAACATTGGATTAATAGTAGACGCCAGGAAAGCTTCAAGATCATATTGACAAACCTCTACGGGGAGGATATTTACAGAAAGATAAACAGACTCCAGACACTCCGCCGAACAAAAGGGAAGATGTTATCTCGATTGGCCTTCCTACTACGATGCAGAGACCAAAGTATCATTCCAGATTTCGCCAAGGTAACCAGTCACATCAAGTCACAGAAGTCACAACGGGTCCTTATCAGGGCCAACCACGCTCTAGTCAGAGAACAGATACAGGAACTTCACAAAAGACTAGACCAGCTCGACAGGGAAATGAAGTATCTACTTCTGTATCTACCAACAGTGCTCCACAACTGGGACTGGGAATGGCTAGATTCCATCACGTATGCATATGGTAGCAGGCAGCATGAATTACACACAGTTCATCTTAAGAAGAAATTCGAAAAGCTTAACCGAAGACAAAACCCTGAACCATCTCATCCGAGCAGAGAAAAAGCAGTGGTGAATCTCTCCAGCAAAAGACTAAGTGAAGCAGCTACAAGTCTTCTATGCAAAGGCCTGAAATTCGCTCCAACACCAAAACACATTCCCATCACGGAAACTGTAAGCGGAATAGAACAAGCAATAAAACACTTAGACCAAGAAGCAGTAGACCACATACGCACACAAGCCGTTACGGTCCTTATGAGGGCCACGCAGCAGAAGCCGAAATACAACCTATCCAGAGAAGAAAGGAAAGCCCTCAATGACCTGCGACCAGATGACAGCATCATAATATTACCAGCAGACAAGGGGAATGCGACCGTCATTCTCAACAGGGAAGACTACCACTCCAAATTGACATGCCTACTGGAAGATCCAGCATATAGTAAAAATTACAGAGATCCAACCAAGGCCATCGAAAAGAAAACCTCCAGATTAATACAAAGTTCCAGTCTGAATGAAGAAGAAAAGAAGAGGCTTAAACCTTCCGGTTCAATACCACCAAGGATTTATGGCCTTCCGAAGATACACAAGAAAGAAGTTCCATTACGACCCATAGTTAACACCATAGGAGGCCCCACGTACAACCTGGCTAAGAAATTAACAGGACTGCTACAGCCACTAACAGGAGAGTGTACACACCATATCAGGAACTCCAGCCATTTCGTACAGCTACTACACAGCATCAAGACAAACGCAGATGACATACTCGTCAGCTTTAATGTGGTTTCTCTCTTTACGAGGGTACCACTAGAAGATTCTATTAAACTCCTGGAATCGCACTTCAGCAAGGATATAGTACATCTCTTCAGACACACCCTAACGTCTACCTACTTCAGTTACCAAGACAATTTCTTTGAACAAAGCGATGGTGTGGCAATGGGCTCTCCTCTCTCTCTAGTAATAGCAAACTTCTATATGGAGTATTTTGAACACAAAGCGCTAGAAACAGCAACATACAAACCTACAGTGTTCTACAGATATGTAGACGACACACTCGTCATATGGCCCCATGGCAGACAGAAACTCGATGAATTCCTTCAGCGTCTGAATTCTATACACCGTAACATCCAGTTCACAATGGAAACAGAAACAGAAGGAAGACTCCCGTTCCTGGACGTACTCGTATACAAGAAACCAGATGGAAGTCTAGGCCATTCAATCTACAGTAAACCCACGCACACTGATCTCTACCTCGATGCGACCAGTTTTCATCATCCTGCACAGAAGATGGGGGTGTTAAATACTCTAATACACAGAGCATACCAAATAGCAGATCCAGATAATATAAGCACAGAACTGTCTCACCTGGAAACTGTATTCAAATTCAACGGATATTCGTCGAAACAGATCAAGACAGCCATGAGAAAATACTGTAGCAGAAGTTCCACCACAAAAGAGGACAACACGGCAGACAAGGAAAATATTGCAGTTATTCCATATATGGGAAAAACCTCCAACAAACTAGCAAGACTATTGAAGAAATTCAACATCAAGACTGTACACTGCCCTCCACCGAAGATCAGGAGTTTACTACCAACTGCAAAAGATTCATTGGGATTAAAGACACCAGGCATCTATAGGATCACCTGTGAATGTAACGCCACTTACATAGGTGAAACGGGAAGGAACATCGAAGACAGAATGAAAGAACACCAGCGACACACCAGGCTTAAACAACCTGAAAAATCTGCAATAGCCGAACACTGCACACAATACAATCATACGGTCATGTGGGACCAAATTGAAGTACTAAAGAAAAGCAAACAGTTCTGGGACAGGAAAATACATGAATCTTTATTCATCCATACATACAAGCCATCCATCAACAGAGACGAAGGTTATCATCTACCTGACATCTGGATCCAGCTTCTCAGTACGAAAAGAACCATCAGCCAATCAGAGAGCAGTTTCCACCAGCAAAATCAGAGCACGCCATTGGCCAACAAAAACAACCAATAGAAACACAGCGATTCTTAAAGACAACAATATAAACTGTACGACCAGCACACTCCAACACATAGCTCTGAAGATGTTGCCGCTGTATGGTAACGAAAGCTCACAAGGGACATCACCCAATTGTCCGGCTCCGATTTCAATGAAATTTTTTGTTGCTGATAGAGGACATGTATTCATTACTTGTGATGACAGAAATTTTTGCCATGGTGCATGTTTTCGTTTTTTTAATAATTTTAAAAAGTTGTAATGTGGTTAATAGAGATTACTGCAGAAGTCCCTTACTACCCTTTGTAAAGGGAGTGTTAATGAAAGAACAACCATGTAGATACGTATAGGGGCTAGGGGAAAGTCGTATGGTACGTATAACCTTGACGGCAGCCATCTGGAAATCCGCCATTTTGAATTAAGGTCAAGTTTTTTAAATGGGAATAGGGTAATATGATACATAATTTTGGGCTAGAATTTAATCAGGAAGACAATGGTGAAGTTAGTTTTAAGATGCGCTCATTTGGTGAAAAGTTACAGGCATATTAATTGTTTATACTTACTATGTGTGTAAGTCCCTTACCTCCGCTTCTAACCCGCGTATTAATGATAATAAGTGCATAAAGGTTTCGGTAATACATATTATGCCTAGAGGGAAGTAATACGATAAGGGCATCATTGACGGCAACCATCTTGAAATCCGCCATTTTGAATTAAAGTGAAGTTTTGAAAACTGAAAACCATAGCATATGACACCTCATTTTAATAGTAAATTTTCCCCAAAAGCCAATGGTATGCTTATTTTTGTTCTATAGTTAACCAGTATGAATTTATGACTCTTCTAATGTGCACGAAACGTCCATTATTCGATCTTTCAAATTGGCAACACTCCTAATTTTCATCGCATGTTTTAAGATTCCAACTGGCACATTGCAGTTGTTTCCATGGCTCATGTTTTCTAAATTTATTACTTTTTTTTAAGAGTTACGATTTGTCAGTTCATGAATAGTGTTGGGATAAGCATCCAGCAATCTTTCTGAATTTTGAAGACTTCCCATGTAATTATTAATTTCCTAGGCAGTGTAATTATTTATTTTAACCCAGAGTACATGAGGAACATATGGACCTATGTGATGTAAAGAAATACAAATGAAATTATAAGAAATTGGTGTAACACGAACTCAAAATTATCATGAAATGTAGCCTACATGTTGCGCAAACGACAAACAGTATTTTTTTTTTTTTTTTTAAATAAATACAACTTCACAACTTTAAAGGAACAGCAGCAATGCTAGAAAATATCAAAGAGACATAAAATGACTGTTCCAAACACACTGTTTGTACCGTGAACAAAATATGAAAACAAGTAACTTGTTTATAAAGAGTTGTAACTTAATCGAGTTTCCGATCAATACTGATTATACATCTTACAAACATAAACCATCGACAACAGTCACTAGAAAACGAATGACTTTTTTGTCTGACTAGCTAAAATATTGCCATAGAAAATAAATAAATAAATAAATAAATAAATATACAATAAACAAATTAATATAAAACAAAACAAAAGACCATTGACTTACACAACAATCATATTTCGTTTCCTTTTTTGAGATGAATTTTCAACTTATTTCTCGTCTCATCTACTATCCATTACAAGCTACTTCTCCGGTATTACCTGAATGCAAAGTTGGAGTTCTTTCGTTCTGCGATGATTCATGTCAGTAAACGAGTTTTTGAAGGGCAGGTATAGGAAATAAATACATTGCCTATGAAATTAATAATTACATGGCAAGTCTTCAAAAATCAGAAAGATTGCTGGATGTTTATCCCAACACTATTCATGAACTGACAAATCGTAACTCTTAAAAAATGTAATAAATTTAGAAAACATTAGCCATGGAAACAATTGCAATGTGCCAGTTGGAATCTTAAAACATGCTATGAAAATTAGGAGTGTTGCCAATTTGAAAGATCGAAGAATGGACGTTTCGTGCACATTAGAAGTCATAAATTCATACTGGTTAACTATAGAACAAAAATAAGCATACCATTGGCTTTTGGGGAAAATTTACTATTAAAATGAGGTGTCACATGCTATGGTTTTCAGTTTTCAAAACTTCACTTTAATTCAAAATGGCGGATTTCAAGATGGCTGCCGTCAATGATGCCCTTATCGTATTACTTCCCTCTAGGCATAATATGTATTACCGAAACCATTATGCACTTATTATCATTAATATGCGGGTTAGAAGCGGAGGTAAGGGACTTACACACATAGTAAGTATAAACAATTAATATGCCTGTAACTTTTCACCAAATGAGCGCATCTTAAAACTAACTTCACCATTGTCTTCCTGATTAAATTCTAGCCCAAAAGTATGTATCATATTACCTTATTCCCATTTAAAAAAACTTGACCTTAATTCAAAATGGCGGATTTCAAGATGGCTGCCGTCAAGATTATACGTACCATACGACTTCTCCCTAGCCCCTATACGTATCTACATGGTTGTTCTTTCATTAACACTCCTTTTACAAAGGGTAGCAAGGGACTTCTGCAGTAATCTCTATTATCCACATTACAACCTTTAAAAATTATTAAAAAATAGAAAACTTGCACCGTGGCAAAAATTACTGTCATCACAAGTAATGAATACATGTCCTCTATCAGCAACAAAAATTTCATTGAAATCGGAGCCGGACAATTGGGTGATGTCCCTTATCAGCACAGCAACACTCACTCTGGCAGCAATCCCGAGAACATTGGATTAATAGTAGACGCCAGCAAAGCTTCAAGATCATATTGACATATCGTTGTTCGTCGTCCTTCGTACTCTTTAGGATTCACATGTCTTGAGACAAGCGATTGAAGTCCATGAAATCATTATACTCTAGAGATTTAACATTGTATGGCTATTTACGTCTGGACAGGCTGAAGATAGGGACAAGCTGTGAAGGTGCAAAGAGATCGCCTGAATTTTTAATACTCATTGAAATAGCACTGTGTGCAGAATCTCCCTCGTTTTGTCCATGGAACGCCTCAAAAAATGAAGAGTAATTTCCTACACATTGGTGAAGTTTTGCAATGCGTAGAGAAATATTCTAGCGACAATTGCATTTTTATTTTGTCCATTGCATCCGTTCACAAAACGAGAAAATAAAAGCGATTACTTTTCCATTTGTCATTATGTTTCATGTTTTGCTGTTTTCTGTTTGGGATTAGAAGAAGAAACATATCTAGTGATGTATTCCCTTTGAATTTGGAGATTCCTCAGACCCTAGAATGATGTATTTTCTCCGTTTCTTCACCACTGAAAGCAGAACATCATCTCCCACCTCTTTGGTAAAATGTTTCAACGCATCGAGTGCAAACTCTGCGGTACTTAATTCAATGTATTAACTTTATGTTATGGTTCCCTAGTTAAACAAAATTGCTTAGGAATTAATTCCTTATTTACTTTCTTCCTGTTCAGTTGTCAAACTAGTTTTATTTGTCCACACAACGTAGTTCTGAAGAATGAACTACATTTTTCTCGGGGTGAATCTTCAACGATGTACTCGTTCTAAATATTAACAGCTGATACTTCAAAAGTAGTTGATCCTAATGATTCTGTGCTCTTCTTAAGTACGTTTTCTTGTTTTCCTTGGATTTGTTTTGTGAACTTCATAGGTTATGCATTAAAGTGAAGGGTACAGCTTGTCTGCAGGTGTAGGCTGCAAAAATGTTTTTTTTTTAAACTGCTCGCAGGAGCTTACAGCATCTTCATCTCACATTTTCGAATTACAAGTTCCCATGTAAGATGAGTCTTCATCTTCAACACCACCAGTTTCATACCAGCTATATTCATCGCTCCCTATTTCTTCTCTGTAGAGTTTTGGTGCTGTATTTCTAAGGTTACAACTCCTTGAAGTGGCAGCTAACTGAGACTCAGATGTGAAGTAGCAGATAACATACAAAGTTTTTAACACTCCGTTGGGCTTTCTGCATTTTTTTTTTTTTTGGGATATGTGGAGACAGAAAGCACAGTATCACTACACTGGAGAGCTTTACTTGGAATCAATGGAAAATCATTTGCAGATGACCACGAACTTGAACTATCTTGGGATTCTAGCTCACATGACTATTGCAAAGAATTTGTGGCAGTAGCAGTGTTCAACACATCTCCATAATACCATTTTCTGGCCTACCACATTTTCACTAATCATCCAGTTGTGAAACTAGTTTTATTTGTCCACACAACGTAATTCTGAAGAATGAACGACATTTTATGATCCGTCATTATATTGCCCTAGAACATCCATCTTAACATTTCAACGAACGGAACAAAATTAACTACCAACATTTTAATAGTCACGGCAATCTTGAAAGAGGACTGCCAACAACTTAGCGCGCAAAGTTTCGAACAATTACATGCGACGTGGTTTGAACTAAGATGCACACATGCAGAAAAAGTATATTGTTGAATAAGCAAGCCTTTCTCTGTCCTGATATCGGCAAACAAAACCCTTTATTGATGGAAAAATAAAATTAAAAATCCGTTAGGCGTAAATCAACTTACTATGTCTTGGGGAAAAATCACGATCACAAATATGCGTAACTTAATTTACGCCTCTTTGTGATCTGAAGGCTGACCTCTTTATGAGATACGTCTTTCTGTTTTTACTTATAATTTTTACACTAATGGGAATTGAGCCATGCGGATTTGAGAGCAACAAGATACCATCGTTTCCCATGCTTCAATGATCTTATCTCACAAATGCATTTTTTGAGTTACGCTCTTTCGTGGTCTTGACGACGATAAGGTCCTCGTTTTTATGTGAGACATATTAGTTCTTGCGGGTTGATTTTTTTCAATCTGAAGAACGAAAACCGGGACAAACAGGAGTCCCGAAAGCCTATTTTGGGATAGTTAATTCTTTCACTGAAAACCGAGACTGTCCCGGAAAACCGGGACGTCCGGCAGCCCTAATCAGAATGTCCTGTAGAATTACCCGTCTTCCAGGGGAACTGCTGTGCACATGTGCACAGTAGGATAACGACAGGGCGGTGTGACTCATATCATTTGAAGAACTTTCAAATTGTCATCCGTTGGTTCCCAGCTATCGGTAGGTCACTACTGATCATGTCCACCATTTACGTAGCCATATTTTCAGCTGAGAATGACGTCTTTCAGCAGAAGAATTCTGCTTCTGACAAGATTAGCGTTGTGGTGCAGTGGTTCGAGAAGTACAGAACCCGTCAAAGAAATGGCTCCGAAACTCACCCAATTTCAACCTAATTGAAGACCTTTGGGATGCCATTGAACCTCAGGTCCGTGCTCATTAACCCCTCCTCGCCCTCTCGCAGAATTTACAGGAATTAACGAGTTGTGTTTGCAGATATGCTACGCCATTCCTCTAGACACTTACCAAAGTCTCATTTCTTCCATGCTAAGTTGTACTCCTGCTGTCTGAGCCAAGGATGGATAGTACAGATATTAGGTAGCTGATCGATGTTTTAAAACGGATAAGAGAGAAGAGGACGCCCAGCATCTTTCGTAGGAAAGCCAATGAGATTGAACAAATCTTGGGAAGATATTGTCTTCTTCGTACCACCACAGACGGAAAGATGGAAGGAAATTAAGGAATAGGAAGACGAACACAACTGATCCAAAATTTTGAAAAAAAGAGAAGACAGACAATATTGAAACTTAAAAGAGGACGCTGAATATCGAGAAAAGTAGAAGGAAAATTTTAAGGCTCAAAACTGAAATAAAATAATAATAATAATAAATACTTCATTAGTTTCATGACCTAATAAATCATAACTTCAAAAGGCAGAATACTCAATAATAATAATAATAATAATAATAATAATAATAATAATAATAATAATAATAATAATAATAATAATAATAATAATAATAATAATATACAATTAATGGTGATGATACCGCATAGAAAAAAATAGTACTGTTTATCTCGTCATAAGGATGAGGATCAATATTATTTTTTTGGTGATTTCGTTATTATACTTTTCAAATATCATTTGGTATTCTTCTAATAATATTAATTTCATTTCACACGATATCGTTAGCTTTAGTTTATGGCATACTTTCCAAAATTAGTGCTTCATTAACTAAAGTGGAAAGTATTGTCTTCGTGTGAAGAAAGCCACACAACCTTTTAATAACGCAACAGTCGGTTTATATAAACTATGCTCTTAATTAGTACTGACGATACCGCATTTGAAATAGCTTTTTTTTTACTGGAATCGGTTCAGTAGGTGAGGCGATAGTGAACGTAGCCCCATCCGGAACATTCTTAATTATTATGTTGACTTTGTGTAATAGCATGATTTCTTTAACATTATAGGTCGTCAGAAATGTCCCTAACCACACTATCATTAATTTTAAAACATATACCAAAAATTATTGATAAATTAGTGATGAGGCTATCAAATAGAAAGAAGGTTAGTGTTGTTTATCTCATCACGAAAATGAAAGACCAATTGTTCTTCCATTATGATGCCGCTATTAGAGATTTTCGTATACTTTTTGACCTTCTGATGATAGCACTATTTTTTTTTTCTATGTGGCATCGTCAGCACTGATTTAACACTAATTATGTGTGTGAATTTCATATTAATTTGTTAAGTGGGTGGGGTTCGGTTCACGCTATACCCACCCATTTTTTTGTTACTTGGTGATTGTATAACAGATTTTTTTTTTTAACATTATAGGGCGTCAGCACTAATTGGGCACTAATTTTTGGCCGTTTTAAAATTATTGCGGGTATAGGCGAGGTTAGTTTGACTCGACCCACTTTTAATAATGCAACACTAATTTTGTATAGTTTGTCAAAAATTAGTGCTGACGACATTGCGTATAAAGAAAATTAATGCTATTTATTTCATCATAAAGATAAGGGATCAATTCTTCCTTTGATGATGCCGCCATTATAGAATTTGGTATATCTTTCCGTCAGAACTAATTTAACACTAACCATGTGTAAAGATTTAATCACAATCAGTTGAGTAGATGGGGCTAGCGTGGCGTTATTTTTTTTCTTGTTTTTTACGTTTGTGTAACAGCACATGATTTTAAACATATATGGCCAGCACTAATTGGGGAATAATTTTGGGCGTATGTTTTAAAATTAATGAGAGTGTAGGTGGTCCAGGTTCACGAACATGTAGATTTTGCCTATTTTATCCCTTTATTCTTAATGAATTGCAAACACAAACAATAGGGTTATTTCTGGTAGTGTACAGAAGACATATTAAGTTTCGCTAAAATCGGGTAAATTTTACGACAAATATCGTGGAACACATGGACCAACGTATAGGCGGACTGATAGACACAAAAATACCGATCGAGTAAAATCACAGAAGATTTGTTAAGTTTGCTTCTATAAAAAAAAATGTGTAGGAGGAAATTCCGTCTTGTTCAAAAGTGCGTAATGGAATTTTCTGTATATGTGATTCGCAAGTAAAATTCCCTACTAACCGGTTGCAACTAAAATTCTGCACAAAGTTCTTGAAAGAATAAAACGAGACACACAAAACGTGGAAGTAAGTACATTTATTGACAAGACAGAGGCGTGTGAAGACAAGAGTGATATATGGCAAAGGGGCACTTGATCAGCGACAGCGCACAGCTTTGCCGCGATGGTAGCCCAAGCATCTTGGAGAGCACTTGTGTCTATTTCATGCGGGTGTTTGAGAATTCTTCGTTGTAGCCGTTGAATGTTTGTGCCTTCCAGTTATTATCATACACTTTTGAATTTGGTTCACCAAACAAATCTTCAATTGGTTGACATTGAGGAAGATTGGTTAGATATCTATTTTTGGGATCAAAATGGAGCTTTTTTGACTGGAGGGATATTTGAATCTCTTGCTGAGGCTTTCTCATGTCAGATGATGAATTATTATCCGAATGATGCTGCAGTAGGAATGGAAGCAAACTTTTTGAAGACATTGGTTTTGATGGTATTTCGGTCGAAACTGAGCAAGAACAAAAACAACGAATGAACAAAAACCGCGCGTGGACAAAAACAGCACATGGACAAAAGCCGCGCTTGGAGAAAGCCGTGGAATCAAATACAGCGTGGAGAAAAGTGGCGCACGGACAAAAACCACGCGTGGCCGAAACAGCGCATGGCGAAAAGCAGCATATGGAGAGATGTGGTGCGGATAAAGATTGAACAAAAATAGCGCGTTCTTGATTAGTAACTTGATCTTAGGAACTTCTTGAATTGTTTTTAAATGAAGTTCGACACAGGTCAATATTCTTGATTAGATTACATAGTGGTATCTCCCGCTGAGAACTTGAAAAAATAACTTCTTGTTTATCTGTGCATTTTCTTACAATATTTTAACCAAACAAACTAACTTCGACACGGGCCTACGTATCTGACTAGTTTTTCCCTGGCCACTTATGGCTGTTTAGAAAGATGAACTTATTACTTCATAAACAAGCTACTTTCCACTCAGATGGATGTGCGTGGTTGGTTTCCATGTATTTTGACTAGTTTTAAATTCCAGTTTAAAAAAATGAACTTTCTGTTTTATCTTTGCAACAGTATTTCACTAAATATTTTAACCAAAGAAACGATGCTGTTTGGCAAAATTAGAGCACTTGGGCAATTTGTCTCATTTGCCAACTGGGCACTGCCATGCACTAATTTGCCATGAAAACGGAGACCTTTCGGGGACCATTCTTTTGACAACCGCGGGTCTGTGTCCATGGAAACCCGAGAATATTGACTGTTACCTCATGGCAATGATGGTATCCGTGCCTTGGTATTCGTCTACTTGCTAACAGGGCGCGTGCAAGAAATATATTTGTCTCATTATATGTGGTTTAGAAATCCATTAAACGGCTATGGCTGAAATTTTACACATTAAGTATCAATTGTTTGTTGTGTTGTTTTCTCTCGGATGCGAATTTCCAGTGTAATTACACTACTCTCTTTTGCGTGACTCGAGTTAAGCCTAATTCAATTTATTCATCATTTAGTGTTTACACCTTACGTTTCTTGTATGATAATGATATCTCCTTTCTTTTTTCAGTTTACTCGTCATTCATTGCTTTTCTAGTCTTCATACTTAAACTTTCTTGTATTTTAATGTTATCTCTTTTTCTGGTTGTTCAAGTTTTCACCTTGTGTGACTTGGTTTTCAGCTGTTTTGGTTCTCTTCTCTATGGTAAACACTTTCATTATGATATTTTTCACTAATATTTTATTAATAATGGGTTTACCACATAATCCTAAATTTTTTGCCATATCACATTACACTAGCAGTTCACTAGCATTACTCAACTTCACTTACCTATAATTTGCACTCCTATGTGAAGTAAAAGCTGCATTTATGTAGCCACAATTCACATTATTATTATTATTATTATTATTATTATTATTATTATTATTATTATTATTATTATTATTATTATTATTATTATTATTATTATTATTATTTTCACTTATATTATAACACTTACACTTTATCTTCCATACTATTTTATATATTTACTTCACTTTCATTATCGTTGTACACGTTCACTTCTGCTTACTCTTATTATGATCTTTTTTCATATTTCTTCCTATTTTATATTTATATAAATCTATTTACTATATAATGTTCCTGGTTGGATTTCCATATCACGATAGACTCAGGCGTACCGACTTGAGGTCCAGGGCCCACTCGGAGCACTTAGTGCAGACTCTGGTCAGTTTTGTCCTTCCGCCTTGTACGCACAGTCTGACAAGGAACGGACATGAACATTTCATCCGGACATACAAATCAAACCTAGTCTATTCGATAAACATAACAATGATATGATCATGCACAAAATTTTAGGTGCCATGGACAACGCTGTAAGTCCCTGGGGACCATTAACCTGATAGTATAAAGAAAATTGGAAAAAACACCTATTGCATCAACACTGTTCTTTAGAAATTCATCGTTCATATTTCATTCTCTTCAGCATGAAACAGGCTTTCCAGGCATCCATATTGTACCTGAACAGAGGAAACCGGGATAATTTTAAGAAAATTCCCTTCAAAAATCCCTACCGTCAACTTTTACCTCCTCTGGAGTGTCTCCGGGTAAAAGCAGATGTTCCATATGTATCTCAAAACATAATAGAGGTTAGGAAATGAAGTACTAAGTTTCTTTTTGACACGGCATAGATGTGAGGGGTAAGGTTGTATACCAATACGCTCGGAATAGGTATGAAGGGAAAGATTGTATATATGAAACAGAAATTATTACCTGACCTATAAAGAGAACATAATATAAAAAGTATAAACGCAGTACTATTTATCCTGATATCGAGCTTTGTACCACATTCTCTGTAGAATGAAGCATGCGTTTTAACCAGCAACTAGGCTACAGTTGTATTGGAATAAACCCACGTTATCCAGCAACACCCTTACCCATGCCCTTTTGTTCCCTATTCCGATCTTACGGTGCCATACTATACAGTTTCCCTTACTTTAAGGATGTGGCTCCTACCTGTATATCTCCTAGTGTTTTTAAAGGTGCATTTTAATTGTGTACACTATCTATCAATTGTGAATTACCAGCGGGATGAGGGGGGAACCAACTCTGAAGAATTGAATGTCTCTCATAACTTTTGAATTTCCCCATGTTAAATTTCCCGGGTGTGCACTTTATCACCCCTGTAAAATGTCTTTTAATTCACGCACTGACTCCTACCGGCTCCATTGTTGCTTTAGAGGACGCACAACTTCAAAATAGAGCTATTTTGGGAGACATTTTTGCGACGTATCCCCAATTTCCCTCTCCATATATCACACAACAATATGCGTGATAACTATTGAAATGCTTGCTTCATTTTACAGAGAATGTGGTACAATTCTTGATATCAGGATAAATAGCATTTGCGTTTATATTTTACATTATGTTCTCTTTATAGGTCAGGTCATAGGTTTGGTTTTCTTTGTACAGAGCGTATTGGGTATACAACCTTTCCCTTCATATCTACTTCGTCTATCAAGACGAAACTTGGTACACTCATTTCTTAACCCGTAAAGTATTTTTTTTTCAAGATACATTTGGATTGTGTGCTTTTATCCGGGGACACTCCAAAGGGGGCCAAATTTGATGGGCGGGAATTTTTCCCGAAATTATCCCAATTTTCCGTGCTCAAATACGTTATGAGCGTCAAAACCTAGCACCTCTAGAAAACTTGTTTCATGCTGAAGAGAATGAACTATAAACCATGACTTTCCAATGAGCAGTGTGATGGAATAGTTTTTGCACTGTGAGTCTACAATTTTTTAAACTAATAGGGTTAATGAGGCCCAGGGACTTACTCCATTGTCCATGGCATCTAATTTTTGTGCATTAACATATCTTTGTCATGTTTATCGAATGGGCTAGGTTTGATGCAGATGTCCAGATGACACGTTCATGTCCGCTCCTTGTGAGATCCGCATGCCATTTGAATACGTCAATGCGGATACTTGATTGTGCTTCCGCATTTTTTTTCATTAAAAGTATTTATATATTTACTGTTTACATAAAACGCACTTATTGACACCGTTCCCGACACACAAGAAAGAAAAAAGACAACGACCCATTCTCTCTCCCGTTATATCTGGAGCCCGTATCCGGTTTTATTCGGGGATATATCGAGTCCACGCATACAGTTTGTTTCTGGAACACGCGGAATGCCCACGTTCCTGGAGGAGTTCTCCGGTCCACAAAGATTCACAGACACTCTTCTATTCATTCAATTACACTATTATAAATGTAATTCCTACTTCAGTGTTTTTTTTTTTCGTTTTGTTTACAATTTTAATAATTTGTCCCAGTATAGTGTTCTCTTCTTAATTCTGATTAGCCCTTTCTTATTTTGCTTAATACTCTATATTCCTCCTCGTTAGCTATAATTTCATTTATTTCTTTCCTTTTTATTTCATTTCTTCTTTTAGCCGTTCTTCCACACCTTTAGCCGTATAATGGACACCAAAATACGTGAAGTTCTGGTGTTCCTATTTCTTCGCATTGATATCTTGGATGCTCTATTCGTCCAATTTTGCATAAGGCATGACTGTGTATAGTCCTGACTGGTAGGAATCAGCAGTAAAATAAAGTCTACAGTAAAGTTTGAAATACTGCAAGTCACGCCAGAGCTAATGTGCTTTACTAGATTGTCTCACAACTATTGCCTTAATGTTTGTTTCGGGAAAGAATGTGCATTGCGAGCCGTGCATGTATTGCTTTTTCCGTGTGCTTTTTTGTCCACGCTGTATTTGCTTGCGCTGTTTTTGTCCACACGGTATTTGCATGAGCTGTTTTTGTAGACAATGTATTTGCATGCGCTATTTTTGTTCACGTGTGGTTTTGGTCCATGTGCTGCTTTTTCCAAAGCTGTATTGCATCCTGTGTTTTTGTTTGTCCCAGATTTTTGTCCTTGCGCTGCTTTCGTCCACGCTAAATTTGCTTGCGTTGTTTTTGTGCATGCCCGGTTTTTGTTTATGCGTTGTTTTTGTCCACGCTGTATTTGCATAGGCTGTTATTGTTTCCGTGGTTTTGACCTAGAACCGTCCTGAAAAAAGCGGACCTCTAATTTCAATTTTATTTCTTTGTCATAATATTTGCTTTTTGACCAGTTCTCTTTTGTCTTTTCCTTTTCCCATGTTGCAGAATTGTATATAGTTTTCACCTTGGAACATATTCCGCAATAAATTGCTTCATACAATACGGCTTTCCTAGTCCTGATGTGTGCGGTAAAGTTGTACACTACGTTTCCGCAGGTTTTCTTCTTTCGATGACATGTTTATATTTTTCATCCATCGCCTGCGAAATTGAAACTTGTCATGCACAATACTCACATATCACAGTTTGATTCTACATAGCAGCAATGTCTCTTGGCAAGTCATGAGTACTTTCATATCTCAGCAAACATTGTGCATATTTTTAGTTCTGATCCGTAATAGGAGATTAAAAGCCATTTATCTCAAAGTTCCTCTCCTTTTTCTTTCAGAGTTAACGGATCTTGGGAAGGTCCTATTACGTTGGAGGACATAATGCCAGAAAACCCAAAGTTGTATGACAAAATGTCGCCACCGAAAGAACAAAGTAAGTGCAATGCATTTGTAATATTGTTTTGAAAACAAGTTAAAATAATAGAATCTCATTTTACAGCATTTAATATATTTTTTTAGACACTATTATACATTGTTGTGAAATTCGATGTTATGTTCGAGTTCAAGGTTCTTTTCTTAACATCTAGGTTTGTTAAAATATGATCAAATCATACATATGTGTATCTAACTAGGGTCGATGATCTTAAGAAAGTGTACTAACAACATGGTTACTACATATAGTTATCAAAGTAAATAGATATAATTGTATTTGGAAGCACTTCAAATGTCTGGATTGGGTAGACAGCGGCAACCGCAGCACAAAATTGGTTGTAGTGATGTGTTATAGGAAACCACGTACAATGTGAGAAGCAGTAGAGTAGGAGCTTGCAGTGAACTGGGCAGAGACTGATACTGTAAAATACGCGACATCTCTGATTTTCATAGACGACCAATTGTTGGCGCACTGTTATGAGGTGCGAGAGTAACGAATGTGACAAGTGTGTTGGATGCGTGGCGAGAGACAATGTCCAAGGTAATGACGACCTACAATACCCAATTCAAAATCATATTGGCGAAGAGGAACAGTGATCAGAAGAAAATCCTCAGTGATAGATTCTGTCGAGCATTAAAGTGGATTGTCACTCGGAACTGTTGTGTGACCGCAGTGCAAGTGACGGGAGAATTCAAGCTGCACCTCCCACAGCATGGGCAGACAATTAGAGTGACCGTTAATTACATGACATGTACGTACATGGACATGCAAGGTATGGTTACACGAGTGAAACCTCTAAGGGACCATAACGCGTAAGCAGGTCACGAAAGTTGCCGGGAATATGCAACAGAGACCGCAAATAACTGGAAACGTGCGATATGGTCGGATGAATTATCGTTCACCTTATTGCAAACCGCGGGCAGTGTTTATCTGTGGTGGATTTGCCAAAGGACCTATTATCCATGCACCTTTGTCCAACCGTGAAACACGGTGGCGCCTCTGTGATACTCCGGACGCTTACCGGCCACGTCACTGGCCGTGATTATGTCACCATTCTAGGGGACCATATACATCCGATGTTCCAGGTCTTGTTTCTGCCCAATGGCGACGTGTTCCAGAATGATAGTGCGTCTATTCACTCATCCGGAGCTGTTGTGGCGTGGTTTGAGAAACATCGGGATGGGGCTGAACACTTCCCCTTACTTGCATAATCCCCAAACTTAAACACAATTTGGAATATGTGGTATATTTTAAAGACACGAATCCTGATCTCTCAGATTTCTTCCTCTGTTCTCTTCGTTCTTTACAAGTGATGCACTACGCACGGAATTGTTCTTCTTATGTTGAATAGTGGTCCAACGCCATATTAAACTGGTAAGGTACAATTTTCAGATGTTTCTATTGTTTGATAACTATCTGTTTCTGGTTTGTTTTAGATAAAATGTTAGGTGTTTTTCCTAAGATACATTTTTAAAACGAGCATCATTATTCCAACAGTGTGATTACCTAAAGTCTTTCCAGTACCGAAGTTATTGAAACATTTACATATTACTTAAAATAGAAGCTCATATTTCTATATTATAAAATTGAAAGTGACTATGTGACTCTTAATCTCTTGAACCGCCAGACCGATCTCGGTTAAATTTTTAACGTAGATGCGGTTCTGACCAGGGAGTGCTTTTAGCTATTCACTTTGACGGTAGAACTTAGGTGAGGGGGACATAGAAGAAAATAAATAAAACATAATAACTCCTGAGTCACCCGATAGATCTCAATCAAATTTTCAACATTTATGACGTTCGAATCTGGGAAGTTTTTTTTTTATCATCTCCTTTTGGCAGTAGATCTTAGGAGAGGGGAGGAGGGGAAATATATGAAAATGAATGAAACTTAATAACTCTTGAACCACCCTACCGATTTCAATCAAACTTTCAACATAGATAAGGTTCGGGCTTGGGATGTTTTCTTCATTTCACTTTTACAATGCAACGAAGGGGTGGCGGAGGGGTAGATATATGTAAAATAATAATAATAATAATAATAATAATAATAATAATAATAATAATAATAATAATAATAATAATAATAATAATAATAATAATAATAATAATAAAAGTGACTTTCTTTGTGACTTCATCACGCTTAAACCACCGGACCAATCTTAACCAAATTTTCAATATAGATGTGGTTCAGACCTGGGGTGGTATTTATCATATCGTTTTAACGGTAGAACTTAGGGGATGGGGAGGAAAGGGGAGAAATCTATAAAAATAGATAAAACTTAATAACTTTTGAACAACCAGACCGATCTTGATCGAACTTTCAACATTGACGAGGTTCGGACCCGGGATGTTTCCGTCATTTCACTTTTACGGTGCAACCTAAGGGAAGGGGAGAGGAGGGGGAGATACAGGTAAAAATATTCAAAATAAAAGTGACTGTCTTTGTGACTTCATCACGCTTAAACCATCCGACCAATGTTAATCAAATTTTGAATATGGATGAGGTTTGGACCTGGGATTTTTTTTATCATACCAGTTTGGCGGTAGAACTTAGGGAAGGGAGAGGGGAGGGGACATATATATCAAAAAATAAATAAAACTTAATAACTCTTAAACCCCCCTACCGATCTCGATCGAATTTTCGACACAGTTGAGCTTTGGGCCTGGAATTTTTTAAAAATATATTTTCACTTTGACGGTAGATTCTAGTGGGGAGGAGAAGGGGAGATTTATATATAAATATACATGAAACTTAACTCTTGAACCACCCAACCAATCTCAATCAAATTTTCAACATAGATGACGTTCGGGCTTTGGGTAATTCTTATCATTTAAATTTGATGATGCAACCTAGGGGAGGGGAGGGGGAGGCGGATATATATATATGTAAAAAATAAAAATGAATGTGACTGTCTTTGTGACTTCACTCTTGAACCACCTGACCGATCTCGATCAAATTTCCAACATAGATGAAGTTCGGGCCTGGGATGGTATTTATTTATTTATTCACTTTGACGATAGAACTTAGGTGAGGGGCAGGAAGGAGTTGAAAAATAAATAAAACTTAATAATTCTTGAACCAAACGATCAATCTCAATCAAATTTTTAACGTAGATGAGGTTCGGGCGCGAGATGTTTTCTATCATTTCACTTTGTCGGTAAAACATAGGAGAGGGGAGATATATAAAAATAAATAAAACTTAATAATCTTGAACCGCAGGACCGATCTCGATCAAATTTTCAAACTAGATGAAGTTTGAACATGGGATGATTTTTGTCATATGACTTTGACGATGTAACTTAAAGTAGGGGAAATACATTTACAAATGATCGAAAATGACCGACAGGTACAAAGAAAAAGCTGTTCGGATCGAGTAAATGAGCTCACATTACTACCACGACTAGTTTTCCCTAATTAGTAACTCAAAATTTATTGAACGTTCTTGTACCGTGTGACCTATCAAACAACTCTTATAGATGACCAGTTGACGAATATACTGTATAATGAACATACTGATCTGGCAACGTTTATAGGCGAAATCGTGGAAATTGTAGAAATTGAAATACATAAATCGAATGCGTCGCATCTAGCCATAAAAATGAGTCACATTAGTTGTGATACCAAATGACTTACTGTTGACTAAATAGTATGGATATGCACTCCACAACTTTATAGGTCCACTAATATAGGATATTTATAGTGAAATAATTATTTTTTTTTGGATAGCATACAATTGAGTAGCGCATATTATATTCTTAATCTACTAGTCATGCAGATCACATTGATATAAAGGACATATAGGTCAGGTTGTTCTATATATTTCCAACCCTGGAGAGGTGGGGTAACTTCCGGGCAAGGAATTGAAACTTTTTGGGAATTTACTCGACAAGCCCTTTCAGGAAATATGTAGATTATCCTAGATTCAAGGTTCAAATTTGGAGACATCCCAGGTGAGATCGAACCAAGGACATTTGTAGCAAACGCGAGCATTCTACCACTGAGCTACTGTCTTTATTAATTGAAGTTCTAAAATTGTGATAGGCAACAATGAGCAGTAAATGAATTGACATAATATCGTATTAATATTTTCCATCGAAATAGAGTTATAATTACTATTTATTTCGAAACTATACACAATCCGCTCTTTTTTAATGTTGTGAGTGATTATTGTTATAGACTTTATTCCTTCTCAAGTATGATTCCTATAGGAACGAACGACATTTTACTATTAGGTTAACAATCTAATTAATAGAAATGTTAATGTAATGTGATAAAAAAAAGTACTGACGCAATTAAAAACTGGAATTAAATGGTAGGATTAATTGAGAAAAAAGGACATAGATCCAGTGGCGTAGGGAAGGGGGGGGCCCGGAGGGGCCGCCCCCCCCCCCAAAGAGGTCCGACAATGTACTTTGGTATTTTGATGTTTGTAATTTTTTTATATATTTTTATGTTTATATATTTTCTTGTTTGTAATTTTTCTATATGTACTCCCATGCGCAAAAAATATTGCGCGTATACTGTAACTCACAATTTTTCGCAATTATTCCATTTTCCATATGTTTATTGGTAAAATTCAGTTATTAGTACGTGGAGATAATAGAAAGCAATCCATCTAAGGAGATATTTCCAAAAAATATAATAAAATAATAAAAACATAAGCAAAAAACAAAATTATGTTCGGTTTTGTGTATACTGGCAATAATGTTTTCGAGGGAATTTTTGGAGTAGCACAGCACGATTGCAGAGGGAATAACAAGATTAGTAGGAGAACAGCTGAACCAAGGAACTGGAAATTGGAGCAAAATATTGCATTTATTGGCTTAAATCTAGGGTGTAAATTGTCTGCCAAATATAAATTAGCTTCTGTAAGCAAGATGTTATACTGAAATATATGAACAAAGAGAAAAACTGTTGTCTTAAGTTTGGAAGTGACATGCTCTATAGCCATGAGCATTTATTTCTTAAGAAAAATATAGGCAACAAAAGAAAATCTGTGTGGGCAAGTGGGTAGACTGACGGACTTGTAATTCTTATACTGTTTTGACACCAGATCGAATCCCATCCGGTCCTGTTCATTTTTTTTCTTTACAAAACATTGTAGAAAGTGTATAATTTTTATGTTAATAAGAAACGAAATAATATAATAATGAAATAACTTTTTGTTTTTCTGATGACGTATTTATTCAGAATTAGCTTACTATTTATTACTAATAGCGATTGTTTTTAGTTTATGGTATGGGATGCTTAACCGTTCCCTCTCCGTTTTTACACAGCTTCAACTCACTGCGAGTGTCTGTGAGTCAGGAACAGGAAAAAACAAAACAAGAGCAACCTGCAGCTTTACATACAGCGTGAGGAACACAGTCACAGCGATAGCTCGTTGTCATGAATTAAAAAACTGTTCTAGTATTTCTGTGTGTGTGTTTCTTTTTAAAGTATTGACTCTCTCTCTCTCTCCTTTTGTTTCATATCCACAAGTGCAACAAATGCAAGTCTGTGTGAAAAAAAAATCAAGAGTGCTTTCTTTAAACAAAACTAAATTTTACAGCTCTCTTTGTGAGGAACGCGAATGCTTCCAAAAGATGCCATGAATATTAACTATAATCGTACCGAATTATACAGTAGCGTGAAAAACTGATAATAAAATGATGTAACATGCATAAGCTTTTTTTTCTAGAGTAACCACACATTAAACATAACAAATTAAATTTTTGGGATTACAAATTATCACATTACGTGTCGGTGTAGGCCTATTCGTTTTCACATTCGAGCGACGAAAGAAGAAAGTGTGGTGATAGTTATAAAAATCGAATACCAGATTTCAATAAATTCAAGTTACATGGCTTCTACATATCGATAAAAATGATTTTTCGATGTCTGTCCATCTATTTGTCTCTCGGTTCGTCACGCTTTTACACGCACTCAAATAGAGGCCATACTGTTCAACGTATCTGCACCGAATTCTAGACATAACGTTTTAATAACATAATATCTTTCGAATTTTATGTCCTTCGACACCTAAAAGCAAGGGTAATTTACCGAAGGATTAAAATTTAAAATAATTCAATTTTCTCAAATAAAAAAAAAAGCTGTGACGATTTTATTTACTTTTGATAAATATATATTTTATTAACAAATCTCCACCACATATGAATAATTTTTCTGAAAAAATATATATGGTGTAATTTACTGTATGGTATGCGTTCTTTTTGCACAATTTTCTCAACCACATTTCATAAATAAACGTATCATTAATTACCTAACAATATGTCAACTCGTTGGAAGGAGTAGCTTAATCTTAGGGTGAGCTTCCCCCCGATGGTTTTCCCATTAACGCCTCAGGCAATTTTGTTCATATTTCGTAAAGAAATATTTCATAAATAAACTAACATAGAGCATAAATAGTTTATTCCGATAACATACAGAAGAAGCGGTTTTCTCAAGGGTTGATTTTTTTTGGACAATTGTCTCAGTAATAACTGAGACAAATTTGTTCTAATTTCCGTAAAAATATTTTCTGTAATAATCTTACAATATGGTATAACTCGCTTGTTCCGAAAAGAAAAATCCAAAAGAGATAGTTTACTTTGACAGTGAAATTTTTTCCGACGATTTGCTTAAAAATTACTCGATATACTGTCAAAATTACAGATAGAAGAGTTTACCTTTGGGGGTAAGCTTTTCCCGATGACCTTCCTAAAAACAACTCAGGAGATGTTTGTTGTTCATATTTTATAAATACGTATTACATAAATAACCTAGCTATATGGTATAATTCCCTCATCCGGAAAATCTAGAAATGGTATATTACTTTTGAGAGTAAGTTTTACCCTGCGATTTTCTCAAGAACGACTCAGGCGATTGTGTTCGTATTTTATAAATAAATGTTTTATGAAAACACTAACAATATAGCATAGCTCGTTTATACTGAAAAGAACCACAAGGGATAATTTATTCTTGGGGGTGACTTTTTGCATAATTTTCTCAGAAATTACTCAGACGCTTTTGCTTATAGTTCACATACAATTATATCCTTTATAATTCTAATATATGGATCAAGTTATTTCTAACGGAAATATGACCAATGGGTACTTTACTTTTGGGCCTGAAGTTTCTTCTAGCAAAGTTTTCCAAAACATTATTTTATTCGCAATTTCCCAAATAAATGTTTCAATAACAGTTGCAGCCTAACATAAGTCAGTGTAAAATATTCGAGCGAGAAAGTACAGTGCGTTTACTCCGTACCCTTTCTTAAATATATTTTTAAATGTTACACCTAATCACAATTTTCCGAACAAAATCGAAACTTCTTTTTAAACGTGCCTTGTTGTGGTCAAATGGTTCAAGTGCATTGGTTCTGGATTAGATTTCCAGTGAGAGCTAGTGTATCTTCATCCAAGAGATGTGACACGTCGGTGCAAAGAAGAAAGTGTTTAAATAAGCCTAACCAAGCTAATCAACAAAAGAAATAATACAATGTTACGAATTTATCGTAGAAACGTTGTTAATATTAGGTAGGTTCGACTGGAATGTCCAAACAATTGTCAATTCCAAAGGTCTTTTTTTTCGTCCGGCGGGAGCTCATGTGGTTCGGATTTCACGTTAATCAGTAGGTCCACGTCTCATATAGCCTCGCTGCTGAAAGGGACGATAAACTCAAAATCACATCACACATATTTGTTTTCGCCTTTGTTTTAGCTCATAAATGTCTCTGTTCATAAGCTCCTTAGTGGTTAGCGTACGCGCCTTTGGTGTGGAAGATCCGGCTTCGATTCCCGGCGAGAGCTCACGTGGTTCGGAGTCCACCTTAATCAGTAGGCCGACGTCTCATATAGCTTCGTTGCTGAACGAGACGTTAAACTCAAACTCAATGTCTTTATTCATAAATGTCTTTGTGTATGGTTTTTCATATACGTGGCATGGACATTAAATTTTGATTTCTACGCCATATGTATCTAATTACATACACACCTATAGAACGAACACAACAAACTTGGAATATCTACATTGTTTGCGTATGGAAAATAATCACGCTCTACTGTACAGGACAGCCGTGTGTCTGGAATTCCATACACATGGCAATCAACGTATTAAGAAATGTATAATAATAATAATAATAATAATAATAATAATAATAATAATAATAATAATAATAATAATAATAATAATAAACAGAAAACGATACGATCACTTACATAATTTATAAATATAAGTTAACATTTAATAAGCATATAACTGCAATGGAATTAAGTTGTTTTTCTCTCTCCCTGAACGCTACAGCCCTTATTGTTCTAAGGCGTAGAAGAGAACTTGTGGCATCCACGATTTGGGGCGGTGTGTGGTCACAACTTGGTATCCCTTTGTTGTTAGTCCTACCTTTCTAGACGGATGCAGTTATAACCGGTAGAATATACAAGCAAATAGACTTTTGTATTACTATTAAAATAAATAATTACACTCATTCCTTCAATGTGATACTTGTGGTTGCTTAACCGTATACAGACAGCTGATCCATGGAAAAATCGTTAATAATAATAATAATAATAATAATAATAATAATAATAATAATAATAATAATAATAATAAATAACAGGAACTCGACAAATATTCTTGCAAATAATAGAAAAAAGTTTGCGTCACACTGTTCACTTTGCTGGACACACCAGTGTGGCGCGTTATACCGATTGTGGCACACTGGAATATAGGGTATGTTTTTTTTATTTTTTTCAACTATTCCAACTGCTTCAATTGAAATGGATCTATAATAATAAGAGAATGAATTTAGTCTTCTTACCCTTCAATTTAGAAATAAGGTTCGCGAGAATTTCATAAAAGAATAATATACTCAGAATTGTATATGATTGTATAATATAGTATAATATAGTATAATATACTCAGAATTGTATAATATTGTAGTTTGTTTTATTCGAAATTACATACTTCCTGCAATTGATTTTTGATTGAAATGATTTGAAATGAAATTTTTAAGTTTTACGTCCCACGATTATGCCGGATAGGCTAAAGGAGACAGTGATGATAAGAAATGAATGAAATGGTGGAATGAAAAATAGTGGGATAAAACGGGAGAACCTCCAGAAAACCCACACACACAGTGTTTGTCCAGCACAAGGTTCACTTGGCGCGAGCATAGATCGAACCAAGGACTCCATGCACCAAAGACGAACGCTCTACCACTGAAACACCGTGGTCTCTGAAACTACTTATGGAACTACCGAGAACAATGCTGTAATATTTGAATGTGCTTCAAGTTTACAATAATAAGTTTAGTTAAATTAATTATTAACAATTAAATAATTGCATTCATTATTAACAGGTAAATGCTGCTGATGCAAAGACTTAAATCTAGCGATACCGCGAGCGTAAGTATTAAACAAAGGGATTTTAAAGGGCCCCCTGCGCTGGGGGCCCTGGGCTCCATTGGCTCCGCCCTTAATCCGCTAATGCCTATAGATTATAAATTAAAGGGGACGGGCCGGGTCTGTTCTAAAAATTCCGGCCCGTGCAGACCTCTAGCTCCTGTGTATATGCTATCTGAAAATACAGTAGAGTTTCGCTTATCCGACATAAAACAGGCAGGCAGAACGCCGGATAATATGGATGTGTTAAGGAAAGACCTATAAAAAGTCAAACTATGATATAATTTTACACATTACGCATCTAATTATCATCTTTGCAAGAAACAAATATAATGCATTGACTCAGTGGCGTATCCAGCGTGAGGTCCTGGAAGCTGTCCCTTACCAAACCTCAAGCACTTTTTAATAAACCTACTTTTTCCCTTTTGAGGTTTTTTTTTATGTCAGATTACTTTGAATCAGTGTCCAAACTGTGGACAATGCGTTGTTGTTATAATTCTAACAAGTAACACTTCCCAAGTGTAACACTCCGATTTTGATAAAATTTGGCAGGAAGATACTATACATAAAATAAACAAATAAGTGCTTTTTTATTTTTTTTTTTTTGCTGAAAAACGGTTTTAGGGGGCAAAAGCCCTCACCCAAAATTTGAAAGTTGACGCTCGAAAGGCAAAAACAAGTGGACCAAAGTGAACGAAATTGTGAACAGATATTGCGGACATAAAATTAGAGAATATGTGTTTTGTATTTTCCTGGAAAAAACGGTTAGGTGGGGCACAGATCCCTCCAAACCTTTGATCATGAAATATCAAAAGTGCTAATAACAGTATGTCAGAAGTGCCTAAATTTACATGAAGAATTGGAACAAAACTTTGTGTTAGGACAATAAGCAAAAAATAAACAAATTCGGCTTTTTTATTTCCTGTGAAAAAAAACGGTTTTAGAGGACAAAAATTCCCCCGCATGAATTTTGAAATTTGACGCAAGAAAGGCAAGAAAAAATGTACCGAACTGAATGAAATTGTTCACAAATGTTGTAGAGGTAAGATGAGGAAATACGTGCTTCGTATTTTCCTGAAAAGAGAAAAAAAAACCTTTTGAGTGGACCGAGGCGTTGAGTGTCGGAAGGATTGGACCGAAGCGAATGAAATTGTCTGTAGACATTGGATATGAAAAATAAAGCCTCTCGTGTTTCACAAGCGTCTCCATCAGATTTCTTCAAATTTGGCAGATCAACAACAAGTACAAACAGTATAGCGTATTTTGTAGTATTTCACGAGACAACTTTAACCCTTACAATGTTTTTCCGCATAAACAAAAACACGTGCCGATTAATTTCCTGTTTGCTGTTGATGTGCCAAAATTGATAGGGACATCTTTAAAACACGAAAGTCCTTATTTTACATACAGTCTATACAATATCTACACACAATTTCATTTGCTTCGGTCCACTCCTTCCTGCACTTTTACGGTAATATTAACTTTTTTTTTTTTGGAGGGGCTCTAGGCCCCAACACTGTTTTTTCATACAAATTAAAATGCATTTCATTTATTGTTTTGCTAGTTGTCCGTATACGAAGTTTCGTTGCAATTCTCCATACTCTTTAGGAACTTCTGACGTATACATACTTATTTGCACTTTTGATATTTCCTAATCAACAGCTTAGAAGGTCCGTGCCAGAGTTGGAGTGGGTCAGTGGGTCAAGTTTTCTGAGTGCGTCAGTGGGTCGTGGGTCAACGGCATGTGACCCACTGTGACCCACCACCCACCATGACCCACTGCGACCCACCACCCACCGTGACCCACTGCGACCCACCGACTCAGTATGATCTACCGACCCTCTCTGCTCACTGCATTGTAGACAGTATCTTCTGAAGACTGGTAAATTTATCTTCGTTTTACTTCCAAGACCTTCATTTTCCTTCCTTTTAGACTTGTTTCTGTCTACTTACCTGAGGTGAGTATATCTAACCAAGTGAAAAAAGAACTTCAGGCGCTTTTGGATATTGATATTTTTAATTGTAATAATAACAATAAGACTTATACTACTACTTGGCTTTCGAGATCTGTGAGTTTTTAGAGGAGCTAACTACTGGAAAAAATACATTTTTGAATCACTGTAATATATAAATTATTATATAAAAAAATTTAATGTAACTATGTGTGCCTGATCATCACGGCCGAATCGCAAAGTCAAATGAAATTACTTTTGGTATGTAGTTAGGCCTTAATCCATATTGGGATGTTGTATTGCTTTCATTATAATAGCTACATATCCTAAGGAGGGTGAGGATCCGAATTTTTGCGGAAAAAAAATAGTATCTCGCAAGTCGTTATACTTACTGAGCTGAAATTCAGTGTATTAACTCTTTATTGAAAATAAACAAAATGTGTAATAGCATATTTTTAAATTCTCCTTTATGTGCGGGGTGGGCACTTTCTATATATGGAAAATTGGTAGTGAGTTGGTTTGTAAAAATGATCGAAAACGATCGATGTTATTTAAGAAAAAAAATCAGAAAGAAAAAATTACAGTGCTTGGCTTCATGTATCCATTGCTTCCTACTATAATAATTGCTGAAGCTTATGTTTATTATATGGAGCGCTTACAGCACAGGACAATCAACTCAAAAACTTGTGACTAAAATAGGCATAAAATTTGTACTGTAAGCTTAATTACACGGAAATTTTAAGTTTGGATTATACGCATAATTATATGGAAAATTTTACACTTTTTTCCCTTTACGTTGGTCTACTTACCTTGATTTGGAACTTCCAAATTTCATCCTTTTTTCCACTGAAAAGTATTGATAATTCAACAAGGAAATAATTATACTATGATAATTTAATTGAAATTCATCGTAATTTGGCACATGGCAAACAGCAGTGTGGTAATTGAAGGGGAAGAAGGAGAGAAATTCCCATTCACCTGTGAACACTTTCCAGGAACCACGTTCTCTTTCGTTTCTAGACGGGAGAGGGAACTTCGTAATGGCATCAAACCTTCATGTGTAATTACAAAAATTAAATTTATAAACAAATAAGAAATCTTCAGTTCATCAGGCTTTAATTGATAATTTATTCACAAGATTCCCTATCGAAGGCGTGGTAGGTGAAGTTTCTGTTCTCCATGAGTCGACATTGCCAACTGACATGGTCGATATGGAAAAGATGTTGTATGGTGATAGAGAGATGATGCTTCTTGCTGAGTATTTCAAGACTGACCAAGGAAAATCGTTATCAGACTTAAGTCTAACAAGCAGATTGTCGATGAGGAGTTGCAGAAATCGGGTAGAAGTATTATCAATTTCCACGACAGAGTGCGAACGGGTACTTCCCCTTATGAATTTACAGATGACTGATATTAGAAATTGACTAATGCTCAAACATTGTCTAACTTGTTGTTCATCAATGTTAATGGCCCACCGCTAGACAAGCTCAAAGTAGACAAGCTATTTATTTCTTGGCTGAAGGATGGACACCATTCCGCTGCGGATGATTTACCACGACAATGTTACCAACAGGAAATAAACCCGATTTCAGGTTTGTTTTAAAGTGGAAAATTACGAGCTATAGAAAATGTATAGGCCTCCTTGTATTACTAATGGCTTATTTGTGCTATTCAACTTTGTACCTATTTTTTAGTGAGTCTCTTCTTTGCTTTAGGTAAACTACTTCGAATAAATATTCATAATAATTGCAATTATGCATATTTGTAACTTAAATTTAACGTGGTATTTAGTGATTACACAAATTACAATTATGAGCATACTTTATGGAGATGCTCTCACATAGGGTACCCGAGCACCTTTATACACTATGAAAAACTGATTTTTCAAGTCTTTTATGAGAAAAATAATGTGAACTGAGAAACCATAACTTTTTCCATATTGTACAGAGGTATTTTCCTGCGAATAGAAGTTTCTTTTGGAATGCGATGAGAAATTAACACTTGCAAGAATACTCTCTTAGTGCAAGTATATTTTACGCACACACTAATTTCCCCTCACCTCGAACTGTTTCAATTTCCTCACTGACAAACACTTTACCATTTTATATCGTAAAGATCAGATCCACCGTTATTCTGACAGAGCGGTGCTTGAGCGATTGACTAGAAATTCAAACTCCGATTAGTGACAATTTCACAGTCATGTTTTATTACAAGTGTAAACTCTTTAGTCAGTACAGAAGAGGCCGTGAATCATGTTCAGAGTTGATGACGATGGATTTTGGTTAGTCAGAATAGGTCACAGTGGATGAGAGTGGTTCATGGTGGGTGGTGGGTCACGGTGGGTGGTGGGTCACAGTGGGTCACGGTGGGTCGTGGGTCATGGTGGGTCGTGGGTCAGAATGGGTCACGGTGGGTGGTGGGTCAGTGGGTCGTGGGTCAAGTTTTCATTGACCCACGCCAACTCTGGTCCGTGCCCCACTCAATCGCTTTTTTCCAGGAAAATACAAAACACGTATTCCTTCATTTTACGTCTGCCATATCTGTGCACAATTTCGTACACTTTGGTCCACTTGTTTTTGTCTTTCGGACGTCAACTTTCAAAATTTTGGGTGAGTGCTTTTGCCCCCGTAAAACAGTTTTTCCGCAGAAAATAAAAAACATGTATTCGTTTATTTTATGTGTAGTATCTGCCTGTCAAATTTTATCAAAATCGGAGTGTTACACTTGGAAAGTGTTACTTGTAAGAATATACCGTAATGCCATTGATACCAGGTGGAATTAAAGAACACTTTTAAATGGGATTACAATTTCGTTTCCGGTCTGTTTATAACATTACTGTATTAGAACAATACACTCATTGCCATTTGCTATTTTTGTTATGTGATATACGTAGCAGACAGTTTTCCTTACATGTCTCTAGAAAATATTTTTTTTTGATTTCGTGTGAGTTAGAATTAAGTTTGACCGGTTCATAAATGACAAGTAAGAAACGTTTAAGAGAAATACAGAACTGTTGCATTATTATTATTATTATTATTATTATTATTATTATTATTATTATTATTATTATTATTATTATTATTATTATTATTATTATTATTATTGATATTTTTGAAACATTAGAATTACGTGCTTACCAGGATTCGTGTCGGGTCCCCTCCGAAAAGAAAAGCTGGATATGTGCCTGCACTCAATGATAGAGTTATGAGTCAACTTATAGACGAGCGTGTAGGCGATCGAGTCCGGAGCATCAGAAACAGACTAAGACCACAACTTGCAGTTCTTCTTGCCGATTGATGCTGCTTTTTACCTGCTATGATATGTCGGATAATAATGTGAAATAAACGAAGGTCAAGACCATGGCGTATTGGTGTTTCATGCACTTAAACCTGTAAAATATTTGTGCCGAAAACATCTCTCACTCACTAGCTAAATTTGAGGGTATGATCGCTCATCTTGCCTTATAAGGTATAGTCTTATAAAGAATATATATAGCATAATAAAAACCTTAAGACCAAATTCAATAATTTTCTATAGTTTTATTTTTTAATAACGAGAAACTTGTTTATTTCATCACGATAAATCATGTTTGATACTAAGATGTCTGTTTCTGACTATATATATGTTTCATACTTTATTGGAGACATTTTTTTTTCAAGAAAAGAGGATGATAAAGGAAGCTATACAACACCATAAACTGAAAGCAATCGGTATTACTAATAGTACACTAATTCTAAATAAATACGTCATCAGAGGAAACAAAAAGTTATTTCCTAATTGTATTGTTTCAGTTTTATTAACATAAAAATTATACACTTTCTACAATGTTTTGTAAAGAAAAAAAAATTGAACAGGACCGGATGGGATTCGATCTGGTGTCAAAACAGTATAAGAATTACTAGTCTGTTACTCTACCCACTTGACCACACAAATTTTCTTTTGTTGCCTATCTTTTTTCTTAAGAAATAAGTGCTGATGGCTATAGAGCATGTCACTTCCAAACTTAAGACAACAGATTTTCTCTTTGTTTATATATTTCAGTATAACATCTTGATTACAGAAGCTAATTTATATTTGGCAGACAATTTACACCCTAGATTTAAGTCAATAAATGCAATATTTTGCTCCGATTTCCAGTTCCTTGGTTCAGCTGTTCTCCTACTAATCTTGTTATTCCCTCTGCAATCGTGCTGTGCTACTCCAAAAATTCCCCCGAAAACATTATTGCCAGTATACACAAAACCGAACATAATTTTGTTTTTTGCTTATATTTTTATTATTTTATTATATTTTTTGGAAATATCTCCTTAGATGGATTGCTTTCTATTATCTCCACTTACTAATAACTAAATTTTACCCATAAACATATGGAAAATGAAATAATTGCGAAAAATTGTGAGTTACAGTATACGCGCAATTTTTTTTTTTGCGCATGGGAGTACCTATAACAGCACTTGGGCCCCCCCAAACACACATCCTGGCTACGCTACTGCTTTTGAGCAACATTTGCAACATTACTTTAGTCCTAACAAGAAAATATGGGAATAGTATTTTTAATAAGTTGCAACAACGTATTCCTTTCTTTTTCTGCAAGAAACAGCTCATTGAAAACCGTCGCTCCGAAAGCAATGACGAACTGAGGTTTAAAATGTCTATTAGAAATAGCTTACTACGTTGCTCAGAATAGTAACTGAACAAACAAGTAACAGCGCTACGTGTACACGAAGGAATTTGGATTGTATGGCGTGATATTTTCTAAATTCATATTGAAACCGAAAGTGATAGTAGATTGATAATAGATTTATACCAGTTCTGGTTTTAGTACTAAGATTATTGTGGATATTTAATATATTGTAATATCCCACATGCTTCTGTTTACAAACACCCGACATGTGCTTTTGTTTACTGTAACTGCAGACGACGCAATGAACAGCGACACCACTAGTCGTGTGGCGACGGAGGAGAAACAGCGCCAACACCTCACCTGGAGCACGTATATAACCGAGAGAATTTAAACAACAAACATCAGTTTCGAGTGGTCAAATCCTATTTCTTGGCTTGCAGTGAAGCCCCCAAAATACCTAATCTAAACCCAGAACCTCTAGCTTGCAGTGGAGACTCTGGCTTCCTTTCCTCCTGGCTTGCAGTAGAACGTTGAAGGAATATTTTACCTCTCTTTCTGTTTGCAGAACAAGATTGGGAGATCCTTATCACAATACCGGCCTAGCTTGCAGTAGAACTTTGCCTCGACTCAAGCCCCTCTGTGCTTGCAGTGGAGCATTAAGTGTCCTACCTTCCTCACGTAACTTGCTTAGCGAGGATTCCTTCTCGAGACCGTCAGATCAAAGGAACACCTACTTTAACCCAAACATTAGAAAATTTGTATCTATTTAGTATTATAGCAGAATTTTGTAATAAAATCCGGTAGTGGTAGAAAACGATTCCGGACTGTAATTTCCTCTACCTATGCTTTACCAACACCTGCACAAGCAGAACATTACAATATTCTTGAAATGCTTAGCTGATTGCAGGAAACAGTTTGTCGCTATCTATTACTGTTCTCACTTTATAAGAATCAACGTTAAAACCAGAACTCTTTCTTTTTCTGCCACTTTCGGTTTGAGTATGTAATGAAGAGAGAAAATGGTACATATTCATAGAACACTAAAATCGATTTCGTGTAATACGCTCCTGGCAATCTGTTATCAGTTTTGCTCCATACAGATCAGCATTGAAACCAAAAATTGTAGTAGATTTTTTTTTAAAAATCATGTTCGGCTTTAGTAGAACGTTAATGATGGAGATGAAATGGATTCTTGAGACGCTTAATCGATTGCAGGAAGCCAGTTTTGTCTATCAATTACAGTTTCTGCTCTCATAGGCATGAACGTTATAATCGGAAATATTTAATTTATACCACTTCCCTTGGAAAGATATCCTCCTTTAACGAACTCCGTTCCCAACCTTTGGTCATCTACATTTTAGCCAAAATTAAAGGCAAGGCCGGCTCTATCATACGTGCAACAGGTGCATTTGCACGGGCGGCAAATCTGTCATAATTATGTTACTTAAAGTAAATATTTGTTGTTGGAAACAGACTTCATGATGATGGTACTTAATTTTACTAAGCTCACGTTCCACTTGAATACTACATTCATAAATTATTGTTAGGTCGCAATAGCTTAAGGTCACATTGACAGTGTTAAAGCAAATGGTCAAATAAATCCCAGAATGAACTGCTTGATTGTTGTCAAATACAAGAACTCACTTCTCAAACAGTAGCTAACACCTGTTCCATTTAGTAAGGTAGCACAGATTTTATATGAAAACTAGTCTTCTCTTTGTCACAAACAAGTTCCTTATCATTGAAGGTGGAAACAAGATTTTCTTTTTTAAAAGAAAAAAATTAACGGATATAGAAGGAAAAAAATCAAGAAATATAGATAAAAGACCTAGTTGTACTGAAAAAAAAATGAAATTAAATCTTTCAGTTTTACGTCCTACGGTTATGCCGGTTAGGCTAAAGGAGACGGTGATTGTGAGAAATGAATGAAATGGTGGAATGAAGAAAATGGGAGGAAACGGGAGAACCCCGAGAAAACCCACGAGCACGGTGTTTGTCGAACCCACGAACACGGCGCGAGCTGGGATCGAATCAACGACCCCAAGCACCTGAGGTGAATGCTCTACCACTGAGCCTCCGCGCCCCCCTAGTTGTACTGGAATTGAAAACTGATATATGGAAAATGAAGCTGGATATTGAGTTCTATATAAAGGATTACAAGCTTTCCTCTTGTAAGTTTTTCTGCTTTATCGTTCACTAACATAATAGATTATTATTTAAAGAAAAAAAACATACATAACGAGATTGTATTTGTAGTGTTTAGGTCTTTCTGAGTGCAAGCTTACTTTCCCTTCCCTTCGTTGTTCATCATGGGGTAGCACACTTTAAATCGTGGCTTTTAAGATTCTGGAGAAAGAGTGACGACAAATGATGTCATTGCACGGACCGAAAATTGCCTAGAGACGGCCCTGAATAAACGTAATCCATCAAGTAGTTCTGAGACATTTTTTTTTTGTCCCACGTATAGACAAGGTATATAAATAATTTCCGTAAACCAAACTCTTTATATACCAAATGAACCTAATGAAATAATATGTGACAACACTTAATGAGAAGCTAAAGGTAATTGAATAAATAACAGGAATGGCACCTGTGGTCTTAATTTTATAAAGTGAATACATGTGTTGGCATGTTCATATTACTAAAACGACTTTACATTTTGTTGGATTCTCCTGTGTAACTGATACAAGTTAATTAAGGAACAACAAATTAGTTACCTGTTTACTAGCAAATGGGGTCATTAGGGTCTTGAACTAATGTGTGTTATGGGTGTTTTGTGATGTAACGAGCTCTTCAAGGGATAATATAAATTAGCCACATTCGTTGAGCTGTGCATTTCGGATAAATGCGAGGGAAGCTAAATTAGTATTATTTTCATATGACATCACGCTTTGGTGCAGAGGAAAGGGAACAGTAGTACAATATGTTATCATTAAATTCAACGATTCGAAAAAACAATTTCGTCAATGGGGCTTGGAATTGAATTTTTAATCGGACATTTACACGACATGAAACGCAACTAAGCGAGTTTTGTACTAATCGTTATTCCAGTTTTGGATTGCGACCGCAAGAATTGTATTTGTCAGTTGCCTTGAAAGTACATACAATATTATTTAATGTAATGTGTATCAAGTTGAATATTTTCAATCAACCAAATAATAGTCATTATATTGCGTGAACTAAATCGCACATGAAATAGTAATACACGTTAGAATCTACTAAATCGTTGCTGCGAGAATGTTTCGTGAAGTTTGTCGTTCCGACTTTACACATATTAATAAAAATTAACAGCATTTCAAACTTCGAATCAGATTCAGCATTAAAGAGAGAACATTACACATCGTTTCAGAACGTTTTTCTTTCAACTATGTTTTATTGTGACAAAATTGGGATTTAGCAACATTTCTTAAAGCATCTTTACACTATAGTATTTTTCATGTTAAATTGCATGGAAAATGGACATCTGTGCATACTAGTCAATAGAAATTGCAGAAAAAAATAAAAATAAAATAAAATAAAAAAAATATAAATAAAAGTACGTTAATAAAATTAAATGATTCGGGGCATATTAGGATAATGTAGCATACAGTGAATTGATAGTATGTAAAGGTCTTAATAGCAGTTTGCTCCATCATACCAACTTCAGTGTAGTCTCTATTCTTGAAATTACCTAGCTAGTAAAAGCATTCTAAATTTTGGCATAGGTTGTTCTAATCATTACCATCAATTTCCATAAAGAGAACATATACGAAAATGCTGCTTTCTGGTACAGTATTATCCTAGTCTACTTTTGTTACGGAAATATGCTAACAAACGTTATGTTGCATTTGCGGAGTCTATCAGATACTAGATAGGTTTCTAAACTTCAAAGTAAGAGCAAGACATTAAGTTCCCCATATTGGCTCACTTATTGACTACTACTGAGAAAAAAATCTGCTCATTGGCTTAAAACAAAGCTCAGTATTGCAAAACTGTATTTGTTAGATAAACGAAAATGGTTACTAAAGCATGGTACATAACCGATGTCATGAGGGATAGGAGAATGGCACGGAAGCTGTGACGCGAGACTGCTGTGTGGTTAAGCAGACGCAGCACAATTCGCACAGCTCACATAAACCTCTTTTTTCTGGCAACATCGCAACCCTATAATTTGCAAACAGCGCTTAAAAGGAACTCGAAGCGCCGCCTCCAAAGGCCCTAAACGCTGTCCCTTAACACAGTTACAAATGGGAAGTGCTTAGTTTGGTATACTGTAGTTAAATGAAACGTGTCCAAGTGACTCAACTGCATACGAGGTGCATTCAAGTTATAACACTTCATTTTCACCATTATGACTGGTAGCAGATAAAAGCATGATGTTTTTTTTTTTTTTAAATACGCGAGTCTCGTTGAAAATGCGTGACAGAGGTGGAAACACCGTGCATCACTGAGAACTCGAGTGGCAGCGATGAGACTGGTGACTTTTCTGATACTTCAAGAACAGAGTGTACTTCATTCGTTTTTTTCATTTGCGTCTTGTTTCACCGTTTGAAATCCATTGCTAGGTCAGTGATGCATGCGATGATGTTGTAATGAGTGTGTCTAATGTTTGTTGGTGGGTGCGACAGTTCAAAAAAGGCAGAACGTAGTGTGACAATAAACCAAGACAATCTCTGCGTTGCATAAGCTGGTTTGACGACATTATCGGACAAGTGGAGGATCACCGAATGAGTGTGGAACATATCGCCTCCTAACTTGACCTCTGTGCATACAATCCTGCATAAGGATCTGAAAATGCGAAAAAGTGTCCTCCAGGTGGGTGCCACGAATGCTGACGGGTAGCCACAAGGCTAGGCGCGTGGCATGTTGATGCGTGATGATGTCGTGGATTGAAATTTCTTTTCATCCATGAAAGACAGTCTCCGCGGTTGCACATTCACTAGCCATATCGCTATTTCATCATCGATTTTCCAGTGGTCAAAACAGACTTTTAAAGACGCGTTCGCTGCGATCACAGAATCATGGCGTTGGCGTTGAGAAAAAGTGTGCGGCTGCAGGGAGATTACGTCAAGAAGCGACAAAAGTTTCATAGTTTTCGTGTGATTAGTTAGTGAGAAAAAAATTGAAGGACTTAGAAGTTGAATGCACCTCGTACCTCGAGGTATCGTCTGGGTTACGCACAGCAAAAATCAACAATCAGAGATACCCAAAGTTGTAAGCTTAGTTTGCGAGGTCAATCTGCTTCGAACTCAGTAAATGAGGTCATGCTAATATGAGCATGAGTCTTATAACTATAAAATAAACCAGAGAGCATCATCGAACGTACTAAGCGCGAATTATATTAAGAATAGTGAGCCTGAGCTAGGATGATCCCATGTTAGACCCGATTGCAAAATGATCTCTGTTGCAGAAATCGGACAAATTTTACCTTTATATTCCACCATATATTTGGATAATTGTTTGTCAATGTTCACCATTCGTTCCTATCACCACGGTATCCTCAAGTTGCGGATCGAGGAGGAGATCTCAGCAAACTAAAATGGACATGAGGTTTGGAACATGGAATATAATAAGTCTTTGTAGGGCAGGCCCATTAAAATCCGCAATTAGTGAGTGAGATAAATATAGAATGGACTTTGGTAGATGTTCAGGAAGGCAGGTGGGAAGGAAAGGAAGCAGTGCATTCCGGAAATGTTACGTTCCTTTTCGGTGAAGGGAATTATCACCAACCAGGAACAGCGTTTTGCGATCACAAACAAATAATATCAGTAATTAAACGGGTTGAATTTGTTAATTATATACTTCAGTTTATTACTTTTATGGGTCAGAAGTGATATTATTCTTAAAAATGTACATGCCCCAAGAGAAGATAACGATGATATAAAATACAGTTTTTGCGAAGAAGTAGAACGGATATTTTATCAACTCCTGCGATATCACATGAAAATTTTAATAGAGTATTTCAATGTGAAGGTAAGATGAGAAGGTATTTTCAAACCGATTATCAGCATTAGAAAAGTAATGACAACGACGTTAGACTTTTGAAATTTGCAACGTCCAAAATCCTGATAGTAAACAGTATAAAATTCACGCATCATGATGTTCATAAATATATTTGGACCGCACCAAATGCAAAAACACAATCATTAAGTTATGGATGTAACATAATTGATATTCGTTATTTAGAGGAGCTGACTGTGACATTAATTAGTAACTAATAGCATAGATAATAAGACAGATATTATAGTTTTGAATAAAGAAAATATTCAACATCTGAAAACGGAGAGGTTTAATCTAAAGAAATTAGAGGAGGACCAGGCGAGAGGGGAACACCAGATTGAAGTATCAAATATATTCACAGGTTTAGAAGGTTTGTAACGCACTAGTGTTGAGGATACTTGGGTTGAAGTTAGGTATACTATTAACATTTCAGCAAAAGAAAAATTGGGTCACGGGAAATACATACGAACAAACCATGGTTCGACCACTAATACACTAAACTAGCAGATAAGAGAAAACAGGCAAAATTGCATCAACTGCAAAATCCGAATGAAATAACTACACAAAATTTCGTTAACATCAGGCGGGAAACTTATAAGATTTTTTGATCAAAGAAACGCAAGTTTTTGATAGCTAAAGTAATGAACTTGAAGATATTGGTAAAAACAAAAACATTCGTGGTTTGCATACGGGCATCATACATATAGCATCTTGAATATATAGAAATATTTCTTTGACACGCAACCAAAAACTAATTAATGTTCGTGGAGAAAAAGAAGTGCACACAGCAAAACCGTATATTCCAAAGCCTAACCGAATAGACATAGGGATTGCTATAAAGAACTTAAAGAAACAAAGCTCTGGGTGAACACGAAATTCCAACTGAGCTAATTTTAGTTGGAGGGGGGAATTGTGGGACAAGATAAAAAAAAAACTCATTCTCCTGATCTGGAATAAGGAGGAATTGCCACAAGAGTAGAAATGACCAATCATTGTTCCAATTCATAAGAAAAGAAGCAAAAACTGATTGTAATAATTATCAAGGCATTTCCCTTCTTTAAACATCCTATGAAATACTCTCAAACATTTTGTTAGCAAGATTGACCCTATACACAGATGAAATTATTGGAGATTATCTGTGTATGTTTAGGGAAAATTGCTCAACTATTGATCAGATATTTACCATTCGACAAATACTTGGAAAGAAATTAGAACATAATACTCCAGTTCATCAATTGTGTATTTATTTTAGGAAGGCCTACGACTCGGTTGTGGAGGAAGCATTGTATATTCAACGTTCTTACATAATTTGGAATACAGAGAAAGCTAGTTAGATTAATTAAGATGTATTTAAATTCCAAAGTAAAGTCCGGGTATGAAATTACTTGTCTACGATCTTTCAAGTCGAGATTGGCCAAAAACAAGGAGATGCGTTGCCGCCAATATTATTCAATTTTGTTCTAGAGTACGATATAAAGAAAATTAAAGATGGCAACCAGGGCTTAGAGCTGAATGGCATTAACCACGTAATGGCTTATGCTGATTGTGTAAAGCTGATACAGAATGATAGAAGAACAATAGAAAGCAGTGTAGATGATTTATTAGACGCTTGCAGGTACATAGGTTTGGAAGTATTTGCAGTAAACTAAATACGTGGAAATACACCGGGATCGTAATACTGCAAATTATTATACGTCAAAATATCAAATAATACTTTCGATAACGTGAGTACTATCAAATATCTAAAATCAATATTAACAGGTCAAAACCATATCTACGAAGAAATTAAAGGTCGATTGAAAGCAAATAGCTTGTGTTAGCGTTCGGTTGAAAATCTTTTGTTTTGGCGAATTCTGTCGAGGAATTTGATGCTTAAAATATATAAAATCATAATAATGTCTGCTGTGCAGTATAGTTGTGAAACAGACCGCTTACTCTAAGGGAAGAACGCAAAATGAAAGTATATGAGAATAGAATCCTGAAGCGAATATTCGGACCCAAGAGGAGCGGGGTTGGGTAATGGAGGGAACTTCATAATGAAGAATTGTACGATTCTGTGATGTCTCGTTTGTCAAGCATTGTTACGGTCATCAAAGCTAGGAGGCTCAGGTGTGAAGGTTCTGTAACCGGAATGAAATAAAGTAGGAACGCTTTCAAAATTTTAGCAGAATATCCAATCAGGAAACGACCGTTAGGAATACCTAGGCGCAAATGAGAGGACAATATTAAGTTGCATCTCGCAGAAATATACATGCAAAGTCGAAGCTGAATCCAGTTAGCTAAAGACAAACTCAAGGCAGAGTTTTTTGTGATTGCAGCATTGAACTTCACGAGAATGTCGTAGAGTTAGTTAGATAATATAGGGATTCCCTATTATAAATTTCCAAATTTACTTAAATGAATTTATTTAATGCATTTACTGCTGAAGAAGAAATCAATGAGTGTATGCTCGAGTTCGATTTCTACTGAAGACCGTCTTCATAAAGTTATGAAACATATATGTTGAACGTAAGTCAAATAAGTAGCCTGGCAAATCACTCAGTTTAACGTCCCACGACTATGTCCTTTAAGCTAAGGAAGACGGATGATTAAGGCTAATAAAGGATGATAGAATAACTGGTGGAATGAAATGTGGGAGAAAATAGGAGTACCCCAAGAAAACCCACAAACACAATGTTGTTCACCATAAACTTATTTAGACGGGGATAGAACCAGGGACCCCACGTACCAGATGTAAACACTCTACCACTGAAAGCAGACTAGCAAAAGAACGTGTTTGTATATAACATTTCTCTGTGATAATGACAGATGAAAATTTATAATAATAATAATAATAATAATAATAATAATAATAATAATAATAATAATAATAATAATAATAATAATAATAATAAAGACTTCTTACAATTATGTGAAAGAATAATGCTTATTTTATGTCTTTCCAGACAAACCCACTTTTGTATATTTTCACGTAACAGTGATGAGTTTGGACTCTATCGATGAAAGCTCTATGGTGAGTACATTTTTTTCTGTGATATGCTTTTCCTTCTGTAATATGAATCTATTATGTATACTGTGATATTCAAATATATCTGAACTCGTGATTGAATACATTATTTGTTATTATACATTTCAGACCATCTTTTGCGATTAATTTATTCAAACAGTGACTTATTGCAAACTTCGTTTAAGTTAAATTCCGCAAATGAATCAAGTTTCCGGGTGATTCCTGAAAAAATGGCAATTATCAAGCAAAAAAATATGTGATTTTTTTTATTTTCTTAAAATTTGGTTTTATGACACTTTATATTAAAGTAGCACTTCAAATATTAGCCTTTTTATTGTCCAACACATTATATATAACATATCGCATGTAAAAACAGAACTAACGTGTTGTGAATATTTCAAATATTCACAAAATGCAATATGGTATACAATTAGTGCTAAAAACCCTTTATTTGAAATGCACAAATTGTATAAATGGTTTAACATTTCCAATTTTAGTGATTTTTGTTGTACAATAAATGACACATAATAGATTACATATAGAAAAGAAATAACATGTGAATATTTCAAATTGAAAAATTGTCTGCTCTAATTTCTTAATGTCAAACCCGCAAACATATCTCAACGGAATGAAACAAATCTTTCTTGATAATAATAATAAGTATTTCACTGCTTTAGTTTAAAGAAATCCCTGCTAGTTGGCAGCACAAAGCAGCACACTATCGCTGCCAAATTTTCCGTATAGAATGGGTGACTGAAGTCTAATATCGCACCAAGGTATAAATAAAACTAGATATTGTGGACTAAAGTCGAATTTCGCAGCCAAAGCCTAAACTTGTCAGTTTGACTGAAGTCGAATTCCTCAGCAAAAAGCTAAAGAACAGTATTACGAATTGCTTCAAAATGTATAAGAATATATTGTTATGCTGTTCCATTGTTTGGTAAACTGATTTAAGGAATCCAAGTGGGAACAATTCCACGTTTCTTGTGAACACCACAAAGATTAGTCCCTGCACAAAGTAAAATTTTGACGTAGTTATAAGATACAAAGAATAACCAACTAACTCGTGAATAGAATAGAAACTCGTGAATCCATGGGAATCGGAAAGAAAATATATTCTGTCATTATCAGATCATCTTTGTCTCAGCGAGGTTTGTTGCACGCTGTTCCCATTAACGGTGGAAGAATACCAGGTGCACATGAAGACCATGTGTACAATAAAACAAAGCCAGTAAAGACCAGAAGCAGAAGGTGGTCATATATAAACTTTAGAGTAGACATAAATTGCGCAATTGTCTTTACAGATATGTTTTCGCTAAGCAAATTACAACTAGAAGTAGTATAAGTAAGCAAATATCTACACATTTTCTCAAGTCGGGTTAATCATGTTATAACTTTTAAGTGCTTCACACTGCAGTTTGCTTAATGACGGTAGCTAAGCATTAGAGCTCTCACTTTCGCTGCAAAGGATTAATGGTTCTATTCTATCTCATGTGAGAATATGGTGAAAATCGTCATGTCCGGGTTATTCTTCATATTCTGTTTCTCTCAAACTTTTATTCCACAAATTTTTATGTAATTCATTTTATCAACGGTTTTCCTTATCCTACAATGCATCAATATAGGCTAGTGTTAATGATAAAAGGTTACACTAAAACACCTGTCAATTAAATAATCATTTACAAGTGCAGTAACTTGAATCACATGACTGTTTTCAGTTAGATTTTTTGACGGTTTCAAGCATTGAATTACTCGAAGGTTTTATAGACACAACCATCGTGATTTACTTGCATTTCAATAAGTACAGGCCCGAAGAACATTTTCTACCCACAAAGTGCCAAATACATATATTGGTTTTAAAATTGCGTTCGAAAAAAAAAAAAAAAAAAAAAAAACAACTTGCGTCAATGACCGGCTTCGCTGGTTTAAAATAAGAAAACATCGTAATATATCCCATTAATCAGCCACTTTTAATATTACTGAAGCGCTCTCTGGTATCGGCCATTTCCGATCATTTATATATATCGACTTTTCAAGTTGCGGAGTTGAATTTCGATTTAAACGCCATCTGAATTGTCACTGTTCATCTCAACGACCCCGAAAACTATGAATTCGACATTAATATTGGTCATTTTCTTTCATTTTTTTAGAATCAAATTCAATATTCTAATCCTACCGGAAGTCTTAAACATTTTAGATGTCTCCTATGAACAAACATGGGGAAGATTTTTCAGTTTCCTATACAGCCACTCTAAGTTGTTTATTCCAAGTACTAAAATGTTAGATTATAATCAAAAAAATATCCTATTTAAATAGCATGGAGTATTTCTTCATCTCCCCTTTAGACTCCCGAAAATTTAACAAAAAAGTATTCACCTAATTTAACAAAAAATATTAGCTAGATTATTTACATTATTCCTGAAAACGGTACTATTATTATTTAGGTTTCTTTTAAAATTAGGTTCGGTCGTACTGCCATTACGAGAAAATCTAACATTACCTCTCGTATTATGATTACAGTCTTCTCTAACATTGATATTTTTTAACAGGAACATAGTTAGCTTGATTTCTGTTATTATTACCTTGCAATCTACTCTGACTTCCATCATTTTGAACTATCATTATTAAGTGATTAAAATTAATACTTGCGAAGAAATCAATACTTGCTATAACCTAAACGGTAATCATATTTTCATCGATACGATAATACGTGATTCCTGCTGATATGGATTGATCTGTTTCAAGTCATTATACACAGAAATTACAAAATCTGTAATGCTTTGATCTACTTTAGGATCAAAACGTCGGTTTCTAGTTTGGACATATCGATCTGCTAACAAAAAATCGTTCTCGAAATTTGCTAATAACTCATTTTTAAAATTGGAATAATTACGCAGGCTACCTCTGATTGCTTTGTACCATACCGAACAAGGCTGTAACAAAATATGCGGTAAGATTTTGAGAAATTTAGCTTTATCTATTCCAATTAATTCACACTCTTCCTCAAATTTCTCTAAAAAATTATCTAAAAATGTACTCGCTAGAATGTCCTCAGATCTGCCGCTGAATTTAGTTAATGATCTTATTTCACTGAATTTCACACGATTGTTATTATTATTAAAATGCCTTAGATGTCGGGGTTTTACGTGTTTACGATTCCTGTGACGTGGTCTTCTTTCTTCGTCTTTAGTATTTGAGATGGTATCTCCCCTTTCAGAATAGACTTATGACGAGTTGTTGTTTTCTTCACAGGGTCTTGACACATTTCTCCTATCTTCTTCAAATACAACGTTGAGGGCTGGATCAGGATTACACTTGGCCGTACTGATTTTCTCTTTGATCGTATGAATCTCTTCTTGTAGTGTTCGAATTTGGTTTGTATTTTCGTTTACTTGCGTTTCAACTACAAACAACAGTACTTTTCACTACTGCAAAATTATGAATAATTTGTTCCATCCTATTGTCAGTTATTTCCAATTTAGTATCTATCTGCTGTGTTACATGTTCCAATCTTGAATCCATCTGTTGACCTATTTGTTGTGTTACTTGTTCCAATCTGGTATCCAATTTGGAATCAATTTGTTGTCATATTTGTTGTGCCACCTGCTGTGCCACTTGTTCCAATTTAGTATCCAATTTGGAATCAATTTGCTGTGTCATTGATTTCATCTGTTGTCTTAGCTGACGTAAAAGATTAATTACGTCTGTTGAAGTCGCAATTGCTGGAATATCGACATCTTCAACTCTTGTATTGGTATCCATTTTAGTTTTTTTCTATAAATATTTCTTGTATTACCCAGTAGAATGTAATCCGTGATGATACAGTTTACTAAACTTCTGACTAACCTCAAAGTTCCACGGTTTCGGCTCCATAAAAATATGTAACGTTAATTATATTTGCTTACCTTGCTTTCCCTGATTCTAATGTATATTTATACGGATTACGAAATTATTCTGGGTTGCGCGACACAGTTATTCAGTTTAGAACATATATATTCACTTTCAAAATATATCGAATCGTTACGTTACAACATCATACAATCAATCTACACAATATGGCACTTCGTTCTGTTCTTTACATCTTTTTACATTGTCACAGCCACGACATCAAAAAGATAAACAAGTCGTCATAACAACCAAATTAATAAAATATTTTTTAATAAGATACTAACATTTATATTATTTCTTTATATCTTATTTCTTCTTCTTCTTAAGTGCTTGTGCCTTCAAAATAGCACTTTTGCCCGTAACTATAAACAATACTTAGAAAATACCTACAAAAATATACATTATCGTTGTAGTCGTAAGATCAAAATACAGTGAACATCGTATTCGTTTACTCCGGCCAGAAGTCGACATATGGAAGCAATGACATTCTCCTGTGAGCTATCTCAGCATCGTCAAACTAGTCCTTTCCCTGACATCACTGCTATAAAACATTTCCATTTTTTATATTGTACTTGTTTAGCAACAAGAACTTCAAAATTAATCTTGGAAACTTTGTTAGACAACACACGTGAACAACAGATGTTCCTTCATTTTCTTTTTTTTTTTTTTTTAAGTTTGCTTATTTGGCGTTTTATCCTGGAGTAACCTGTCATGACGCCAGAGTGAATTTTGTATAACAAGTAGCAGTACCTCGTGTACACCACGTGGAAGGATTTGGTTTCTATGGTGTAATATTTTCTCAATTAATATTGGAACAGAAACTCTCCATTGACACCGGAAGTGAAGTATATTCTACAATTTCCAGTTTTAGAGATATTACAAGCCTGGAAATGGAATATACGGGGGTAGACAAAAAATCTAAAAACAATTCATACAGGACATGTAGGTTTGGCCCTCCACTGTTTGGCGTGTTGCGGTTGCCGATCGTTTTTTTGCTTTCAATGTGTCATGTTGACCTTCCTCTTCCGTCAGCAGTAACCAGTTCACCTGTGAGTGTCGTGGTGTGAAAGTGGTGCGGTAAAATGGGCGACCTGACAGACTTCCAAAGAGGCATGATCGTTGGTGCCCGTCTGGTTGGAGTTTCAGTGGCAACAGTGGCGAACATTGTGGTGGTATCGAAGGCACTGTGTCCAATGTCACGAGGGCATACACAATTCATGAGCAAACGACGTCTGCAAAGCACAACAGTGGTCGAAAGACAATCCTATCACATAGGGACCGGACGGCATTAAAACGAATTGCAGCAGCTAAAAAGAAGACAAATGCAATGAAAATTACGTCTGAGCTCAATTGCGGCCTACAGAACCCGGTTTCATCAAAAACAGTGCGACGGGAACTTCATAAAATGAAAATTCATGGCAGGGCCGCTACCTCCAATCCTCTGGTCACAGCAGTAAATGCGAAGAGGCGTATCCCCTGGTGCAAGGACCACAAGGCGTGGACTCATGTGCAGTGGAAACACGTAATGTGGTCCGATGATTCGACCTTCACCTTCTTTCCAACAACCGGTCGTGTTTACGTATGGAGAACACCGTCGCAGACCTATGATACAGACTGTCTGCTCTCAACTGTAAAGCATGGGGGGTGGTTCTGTTACAGTTTGGGCAGTGATATCGTGGTTTTCCGCAGGTCTCATCATAGCCCTGTATGGAATGATGAATGCTAAGGCGTATGAGGCCATTTTGGGAGACCAGGTTCTACCCATGGACCAAATATTGTTCCCTGATGGTGATGGCATTTGGCAAGATGATTTGACACCCTGTCAAGCTGCAAAACGGTGAAATCATGGTTTGAGTAGCATAACCAGGAGCTATCACACCTCCCATAGGTCCCACAATCACCAGATCTGAACATCATTGAGCCATTTTGGTCTGAGTTAGAAAGGCGTGTGCGGTCTCATTACCCTGCACCAGCATCCCTTAAGAAACTGGAGCATGTTTTGGAGAAACAATGGTACGAAATTTCACACACTACGATTCAGGAGCTGTATAGCCCATTCCACGTCGGATCCAAGCTGTTTTGGACGCAAAAGGAGGCTCCACACCATACTAGGTATGATTTTCACACTTTTGCAAACGTTTTAGATTTTTTTGTCTAACCCCTGTATATTCTTTGGGCGCTAAATTGATTGCAGAAAATCACTTCTCGTTTTTTTTTTTTTTTTTCATTACTATTTTTACACTATAACAATCCATATTAGAACTGAAAGTGGTTGGTTTCTGCCACTTTTGGACTAAATAGAGGATGAAAAGAGAGGATAGAGAACCATTCTTGGATGTATAAATTGGCTTTAGAAATCATCTTTCGCTATCTTTTATATTTTTGTTGTCTACAGTTCAGCATTTAAATCAGAAATTGTCGTGGATTTCTATCACTTCCGACTGTAGTAGAAAGTTAATGATAAAGATGAAATATACACATGGAAGGCTTAACCATTTACAAGAAACAGCTTCACTCAGTTTTTACTTTATAGTGATTAATGTTATAGCCCGGCAATTTTTGATTTCTACTACTTCAGTTGAATAGTTACAAGGTATAATCAAAAAGTACGGTGAATGTGTTTTTCACAGTGCCATTTGCCGATGTTGAATCCATTTCAACTAGTAAGCCCGGTAGCCTAAAACTTTGGTACAGTCCGTACCAAGTTTAGACGAGTTGTGCCATGTTAGTTGGCTTCCACAGGGAAAAGAGTGAGAACATATTAAGAGTGTCTGTCAAGTACCAACATTAAGTTTTGTTCTAAGCTGCAAAATAGTACCAAATACGGTCACAAAATGTCAAAATCACTGTATGGCGATGAATCGGTAGCATTGAAGACTGTTTACAGGTGGCACGAGCGATTCAAAGGCGGAGTCGGTTGAAAACGAGCAGTGATTGAGACATCATTCGACGTCAGAAACAGACGAAAACGTGCAAAAAGTGGCACAAATGATTAGTTCAAGCAGGCGAATGACTATTCAACAGCATCCCAAAGAAATAAACATCTCGTTCTTGTCCGTGAAAATAATTTTAACCGTCGATTAAATGGGCAAATGGCTTCCTTCTTCACCACGGAAATGCGCCGCGATACACCTTTCTTCTGATCCGTGAGTTTTTGGTGAAAAAGATATTCCTGTCTGTCCATATTTGCTGTGGTCTCCAAATATAGCACCATGCGACTTTTGGCTTTTCCTAAAAATTAAAACCATGCTTAATGGAAAACTTTTTGACACTATTCCTGACATTCAGAGGGACACGACAGAGCAACTGAACGCTTTCCAAAAGAAGCCTTCCACACATGCTTCCAGTCATGGATTCAAAGTTGGGATAAGTGCATTACTACACTCTTAAAAATTTTCTTGTTCAGAAATGAGAAAAACACATGTTCAAAGCAAAATGAGTAATTTTTACTCATATTTGAGAGAAAATGTCTCATTATTTTCAAATGTGTTTTCAATTGTGAGATCAAGGCAAATTTTCAGGTTCCCATTTATGAGATTTGCTCATTTCTTAGAAATGAGAATGAAATAGTGCGTGATTTGCAATATCATAGATGATTAAAAAGTAACGATATCAATCTTACTGAAATAATATTACTGTGTTTTACTAGGGAGTAATATTACTAGATCTTAATTACTATACAGAAAGCGAGATAAAGGATTTCAGTTGTAGCAAAGTGCGAATGGATATGAGTACGCAATACGGTGATGTGGCTGAGGTGGCGTATGGATACACATCATATGACAGCGTCGAGGGTCGGCATATCAGCTTTCGAACGTAAGTTTGGGTGAATTGTAAACATACTACCATAGACTAAAATACATTGCAATGCATTCGTTAGGGTGTAGAACTGACCCCCTCATATAGGTTATAGTAGTCATGTTGGCTTCTTTATGTATCAAAACTCAACACTCAATTCACATAATAACTATTGCAGCAATAACAAGTGAAGGCGGTTAGAGCTCTGTAGAGAACATTGTTTTCTATATTGCACTAAAATGGAGAGACATTCAATGTTTTACACCCTTTGCCATTCGTTATAAGGTGTAAAATAGCTTATGTACGAAAACAAGGAACACATAAGTCATCTGTGTATTTAGAAATACCGTTAAAAATGTGATTTATTATTATGGAATTGTAATGCAAAGGTACTTTGTACTGATCACCTAGCATAGATTGGTGCTTCCTCTTTTCATCACCAGTAATCGTTTTAATGAAATGACATACATTTGCAGGTGTTCCTAATTTAACGTGGGGGTCGCGTTAGCTCAGTGGTAGAGCGTTCACCTCTGGTGCGTGAGACCCTTGGTTCGATCCCAGCTCGCGTCAAGTGGGCTTTGCGGTGGATAAACACATTGTGCGTAGGTTTTCTTGGGATTCTCCCGTTTCTTCCTATTTTCTTCATGCCACTCTCTCATTTATTTTCATCGTCGTCTCCTTTAGCCTAACCGACACAACTTTGGGACGTAAGCTCAAACATTTCATTTCATTTATTTTTTAATCCAAAGTCCCAAGATTGTGCTCCAAGGCCAAGGGAGACAGTGATAGAGATGGATAATAATGGTGTAATGAAGATGTGGACGTACGTATCTTGGCAGTTTTTGCATGAATACGGGTTTGTGCCCTTGTTTTCTATCTAAATTGTGTTCTTAGCGTTGGAGTTTCGGCAAATTTGTGAGGGATAGAAACTGTCGCATGCCCCTGCCGTAATGAAGGTGGAAGGTAGGGGGTGAGTCCTGGGTCTCCGAACCCTCCCCGAAATCGCTACTTGTATGTAAATTTTTATCTAATTTTAGGGACAGTTTTGCAAATCTTAATACAATTTGTCCTCCTATTGAATTTGGACCCCTCCGAAATAAATTTCTGCGTACATCCCTTGTGGAAGGAAAGTGGAGAATCCTGTAAAAGCTCAGGCACACGGTGTTTTCTCGTGTAGGCAACTTGTTTATGGCAGATAAGTAGACATATTGGACCGTGATGACTCAGTGGTAGAACTCGTCTCCGATGCATGTGGACCCTGGTTTGATTCCAGGTCCGCCAAGTGGGCTGTGTGAGTAAACACGTTATTGTGTTTTCTCGGGATTCTCTCATTTTCTTGATTACACCATTTTCGCTCATTATCATCATAATGTCTCCCTGAGCTTCGTAGCATAATCGTGGGACGTTACACTCCAGCAGAAATTATTGCCATTAGGCTGAAGTAGACGGATAATTCTTGAATCTGAATTATCAAGAGGTTGATATAATGGTGAAAACAGAATTTTGGTTAAACTCACGTCGACAAAAAGAAAAGTCTTGAGAAAGTGGACAGTGATAATAAGGAAAATGTTCAACTGTCTAATGCAGTACGAATAAGTAACGCGCATAAAATGCAAGACTTCGTGGATTTTTCTTACTTAGAAATGAAGGTTTAAATGTGTGATGTTTTAAACAATATAACTGTAGATGTTTATTTAATATAAATTCTATATGTGATAATAATTTGATTTTTTTTTCATGTTTATATTTTGTTTATACCCTTTCCCTTCTTCTCGTATTTGAGAAGCCCGTTTCTGTGCACCGTTTCTCGCTTTTGAGAAAAAAATCCCTGAACTTTTTTTGAGAAATGTGTTTCTCAAAATTGGGATTATATATCTCATTTCCTCAGATGTTACTTTCTTAATTTTAAGAAAACATGCATTTTTTTCTCAAATTTGAGAAAGCATTTGCACCCTCAGAAATGAGACATAATTCCTCGCATTTGAGTCATTATTACTCAAAATAATTTGAGAAAATCGAAATCTCACTTTCAAGAATGTATTACTCGGTGCACAGGTAAGAAACGGATGTTCTCAAATACGAGGATTTTTTTCTCGAATTTAAGAAATCATTTTTAACAGTGTAGCCAACGACAGTACTTGGAAGGAGATTAAATCAAATTATATGTAAGCTTATTACTTTCTTTCTATTATTCACTGTATTTCTTGATCACATCCCATAAACTCTACCAACAAACTGGTTTCTTAGCTTTTGATCATATACACCATGGCCAAAATTGATAGTGATCCATCAAATAGTTTCTGAGATTTTTTTTTATCTCCCAAATGGACGGACACATGAACAGGCAAGGTAAATATAAGAGGATGTCCTATAAAGTACACAAGTCTTGAAATGCCAGCCTTTTCTGTACTTGTAAGTTGGCAGCACTGAACGTTATACGATTTTTATCTGTTGTATTTGTGGTTAGTCGTCACAGAGCGCCGAATAACATATCATTGTTATCTGTTTTCTGTACGGGTAGGAATGGAGCACTCACGACATTTGTAATAAGTTTTCACTATGACAACAAGCTGTTCCATTGGAAAGCATTAAATTCCTACCTGCACAGAAAACAGACGACGATCATGCGCTATTCGGCTCTCCGTGAGTATTAACCACAAAGACAACAGATGAAAATCGTTTAACGTTCAGTGCTGCCAACTTACTGGAACATAAATGGAGGGAGCTTCAAAAGTTGAGTTCTTTATGCACACCCTTTATAAAAGAGTTGTGATAAAAGAGAAATATAGTCTGTGAGTATGCTAAGAGCTATAAGGTAATGTAATTATACTAACCAATTATACGTTATAAAACTGAAAACTCAGCAGTGAATGTTTAAAAAAAAAATCGAGTAAGCAGGAACTCGAATTGAAATAAGGTACAATAAACTATGTCTCTAACAAAAGTAAACAAGTGAAAGCAAACAAGATGTATCTTCTTTTCATCTTTTAGGTTGTCAGATTTTAACTACAAGTAATCGGCTATTTCTTAGGCCTCAACATACATATTGTTTCTTGAAAATTGGGAAATTCGTACGGATGTTACGTGACACTTTCTTTTTCACAAAGCAGTGGCAGACTCACCGTTAATCCGGGACATAATTCCATTTCAAGACAGAAGCAGCAATGGAAAGTCTTACATAAAACAGGAAACGGATCCATAAAAAAGTTGTTTTTTTAAGAAAGTTGATTTAAAACGTGCTTTCTTTTCTTTTCTTTAAAAAATGAGTAGGATTAAGCCCTTACTCCGACTGATGTTAAACCCAAGCTGAAGGAATAATTTTTAGGTCTCAAAGATAGCAACGTACTTTCTAAATAATAATAGGATTTAGTTTGTAATAAACAAAATACTTTTTTTTAACATACAACTATTTAAATTAAATAATAATGCTATTTAAGAAAAAAAGTAGTTCGCAGGATACCAAGACAACATGATACACAATCAAATGCAGTTGAATTCGTTCCCTCTCTTAGACTCTTAAGTCACAAAAATATTCACTTTTATTTTATATACATATATTTGAGTCTAGTAGAAGTACACATTAAACTAATACTACAGTATAACTTTCTAATTCAAATTAAAGAATGGGTTAAAATAAAATCACATTCCCCTGTCTTCATTTTTTTCATCCTGTTTTCAGCACAAAATAATTTCCCCTCCAATAAATGAAATTCAATAATTGGTTGTTGGCTAGTACAAACCACAACCGTGATGAGACCTTTATACTTTTCAAATGTCTAGGTTTTCACAATAACATCTTTCATTAATTACTATCAAAATCATATTATTAACAAAAAAAAGTGATAATGGCTATGTAGGTTCGCTTACAAAAGCATTCGTTTTCGATTGCAAAATCGTTAAACATATGTTTCACGTGGAAGAGGAAAGAAAAAAAATAGAAACCATTATATTGTACTTGGGTTTCTTAATACTCAACAGATGTCGAAAAGAGTGATATTAGTTTCATAATAGACACTACAGGAACAATTCCTGTTATCAAACAACTTATATTCTGGATTGCATTACTGCATTTGTGCTCTTCTGAGAAAATCAATTTCTGTTTAGCACCATTATATTCCAGATGTGTAGTTCAGTTCGAAACTAAACGAATGAAGACCAGCGGACTATTCTAACTCCAGATCAGTCAAACTGAGTGAACAGTATATCTGAAATTTCACTTTCCAAATTTAGTTTTGAGTTTTTGTTTGTCAATTTCACTTCACGTCAAGCTCCTCCGTGGCTAACAAGGGACACCACCCAATTGTCCAGCTCTGATTTCAATGATTTTTTTTTTGATAGAGGACATGCAGTGATGATAGAAATTTTTGCCATGATGCATATTTTCTACTTTTTTTTTCTTAATTTTTAAGAGTTGTGATGTGGTTATTAGAGATTACTGCAGAAGTTCCCGCTTGTAAACGGAGTGTTAATGAAATAACAACCATGTAGATACATATAAGGCGTAAGGGGAAGTCGTATGGTAGGTATGACCTTGACGGCAGCCATCTTGAAATCCACTATTTTTAATTAAGGTCAAGTTTTTTTTTTTAAAAAATGGGAATATTGTAATAGGATACATAATTTCGGACTAGAATTTAATCAGGAAGACAATGATGAAGTTAGTTTTAAGATACGCCCATTTGGGGAAAAGTTACAGGCATATTAATTGTTTATACTTACTATGTGAGGAAGTCCCTTACCTCCGTTTCTAACCCGTGCATTAATAATAATAAATGGACAAAAGCTTCGGTAATATATATTATGCGTAGCGGGAAGTGGTACGGTAAGAGTAAAATTGACGGCAGCCGTCTGGAAATCCGCAATTTTGAATTAAAGTGATGTTTTGAAAAATGAAAACCATAGCATGTGGCACCTAATAGCAAATTTTCCCAAAAAGCCAATGGCATGCTTATTTTTTTCTATAGTTAATCAGTATGAATTTAGGACTGCTTTTAATGTGCACCAAACGTCCATTATTCGATCTTTCAAATTGGCAACACAACTAATTTTCACAGCATGTTTTAAGATTCCAACTTGCACTTTGCAATTGTTGCCATGCTCATTTTTCTAAATTTATTACATTTTTTAAGATTTGCAATTTCTCAGTTCATGAATAGTGTTGGGATAAGCATCCAGCAATCTTCTGAATTTTGAAGACTTGCAATTTAGTTATTTATTTCCTGTACCTGCCCTTCAAAAACTCGTTTACTGACATGAATCATCACACAACGAAACACTCCAATTTTGCATTCAGATAATACCGAAGACGTAGCTTGTAATGGATAGTAACTGAGCCGGGAAATCAAATGAAAATTCGTTTCAAAAAGGGAAACAAAATATCTTTGTTGTGTAAATCAATAGTCTTTTGTTTTGTTTTATATTTATTTCTTTATGTTTGTTTGTTTAGTTATTTTCTATGGCAATATTTTAGCTAGTCAGACAAAAATGTTATTCGTTTTCAAGCGATTGTTGTCGAAGTTTCATATTTGAAAGATTTATAATCAGTTTTGATCGGGAACTCGATTAAGTTACACCTCTTTATAAACAAGTTACCTGTTTTCATACTATAAATAAGTTACCTCTTTTTTTTTTTAATTATGTTCATGGTACAGTGTGTTGGGAAGAGTCATATTATGCCTCTTTGATATTTTCTATCATTGCTTCTGTTCCTCTAGAGTTGTATTTATTAAAAAATATTTGATTATTCGTCGTTTGCGCAACACGTAAGCTACATTTCCTGATAATTTTGTGTTCATATAACGACAACTTGTTATAATGTCATTTGCATTTCTTACGTCACATAGGTCCATAGGCTTCTCATGTATTCTGGTTTGAAAGAAATAGTTACATTGCAAGTCTTCAAAAATCAGAAAGGTTGCTGGATGATTATCCCAACACTATTAATGAACTGACAAATCGCAACTCTTAAAAAAATGTAATAAATTTAGAAAAAATGAGCATGGCAACAATTGCAAAGTGCCAGTTGGAATCTTAAAACATGCGGCGAAAATTAGGAGTGTTGCCAGAGTTGGCGTGGGTCAATGAAAACTTGACCCACGATCCACTAACCCACCACCTATCGTGACCCACGACCCACTGAACCGCCACCCACTCTGATCCACGACCCACAATGACCCACCACCCACCGTGATCCACTCTTACCCGCCACCCACCGTGACCCACTGGCCAACCACCCACCGTGACCCACCACCCACCATGAACCACTCTCATCCACTGTGACCTACACTGACTCACCAAAATCCATAGTCATCAACTCTAACACATCATCCACCGCCTCTTCTCTACTGACTAAAGAGTTTACACTTGTAATAAAACAAGACTGTGAAATTGTCACTAATCGGAGTTTGAATTTCTATGGTCAATCGCTCAAGCACCACTCTGTTACAATAACGGTGGATCTGATCTTTACGATATAAAATGGTAAATCGCATGAGGAAATTGAAACACTTCAAGGTGGGGAAATTAGTGTGTGCCTAAAATACACTTGTACTAATAGAGTATTCTTGCATGTGTTAATTTTTCAACGCATTCCAAAAGAAACATCTATTCGCAGGAAAATACCCCTGTACAATATGGAAAAGGTTATGATTTCTCAGTTCACAATATTTTTCTCACAAAAGACTTGAAAAATCAGTTTTCATAGCGTATAAATGTGCTCGGGTACCTTCTGTGAGAGCATCTCCGTAAAGTATGCTCATAATTGTAATTTGTGTAATAACTAAAACACCACGTTAAGTTAAATTACAAATGTGCATAATTGCAATTATTATGAATATTTATTCAAAGTAGTTTACCTTCTAGTTTATAAAAAGCAAAGAAAATACTTATTAAAAATTAGGTACAAAGTTGAATAACACAAATAAGCCATTAGTAATACAAGTATACATTTTCCATAACTCGTAATTTGCCATCTTAAAACAAATCTGAAGTCGGGTTTATTTCCTGTTGGTCTCCATGACTTTTTCATGGTAAATGATCCGCAGCGGAATGATGTCCATTCTTCAGCTAAGAAATATACTAGCTCGTCTACTTTGAGGTTGTCTAGCGGTGGGCCATTAACATTGATGAACAACAAGTTAGATAATGTTTGAGCACTTAGTCTATTTCTAATATCAGTCATCTTTAAATTCATAAGGGGAAATCCCCGTTCGTACTCTGTCGTAGAAATTGATAATACTGCTACCCGACGTAGAAATTTCTGCAACTCCTCATCGACAATCTGCTTATTAGACTTAAGTCTGATAACGATTTTTCTCGGTCAGTTTTGAAGTTCTCAGCAAGTAGAATCATCTCTCTATCACCATACAACATATTTTCCATATCGACCATGTCAGTTGGCAATGGCGACTAATGGAGAAGAGAAACTTCATCTACCACACCTTCGATAGTCGTATGGCAAGATAGCCCCCCCCCCCCACTTGAGAAAATTGAAACAATGACTAGGTCATTCGTTTGTACTACGTTTGTACCGTTTGTACCGAAAATATTTTCGTTTGTACTATTTTCCTTATAGGCTTATTTGAGAAGTCGACTGGGTGGGCTATCTTGCCGCCAAGATAGCCCCCCGTATCAAAGCACAAAAAATTGGAATACACCATACGAAAGCAAATCGTTTGTACCGTTTGTACCGAAAAAAGTTGTGTTTGTACCCTGATAGTTTTCGAGAAACAGGGGATGAAATTTGGGGGCTATCTTGTACGCAAGATAGGCCCCTAATATGTACTTTTTCCATGTCAATTGATAAGTATTATATGTTTATCCATGTGAATTGAAGTGTATTTAGAATTCTGGTTGCGCATATCAAAATAAAAAAAAATGAATTTTTCATTAATAACTCAACGTTAGAATTGAGTCGGTGAGTGGGAAAAGAGTGTGAGTCCAAAATAAACCATTTTAAAGTAAAGGCAAAAATAACACTAAAGATGTAGAACTACAAGTTGTAATGAAGAGCAGTGCAATTTGTAAGACCTGGCACGTTATAACAGAATGCTATAATGTCGACTGTACATTTGTGGCATTAACAAAAGAAAGTTATTTTTTCAAATATCTCAAAATGCGTTTTGTGGACTAGTTGTGGTTTTCCACTCACCGATTCAATTAAATTTTCTCTATTTCCGCCCTTTTTCTTAAGTAAATACGTATTATTCAGCAATGGCCTATTTGCTTTCGTCTTTTGTCTATGAAAGCGGCAAACTTCTCGAGCCGTTAATGTGACAGATATAAACAGCTAATTTTTTCAGTTGGTGTAAAGCTGAAACGTGGAAGGACGCAGTTTAGGTGAGCAATAATTTCGTCTTTTAGTTTTCTTTGTTTAACATTATTTCTGTAAATCCGGTTTCTTTCTGAATTTGTATACACTTTGTTTTTCTTTTTACGGTATTTATTTACGGAAAAGGGTACAAATAGAGAAAATGTAATTGAATCGTTGAGCGGAAAAACCCTACTAGTTCACAAAACGCATTTTGAGATATTTGAAGAAAGAACTTTCGTTTGTTAATGCCACAAATGTACAGTCGACATTATAGCATTCTGCTATAACGTGCGAGGTATTCCAAATTGTACTGCTCTTCATTACAACTTGTAGTTCTACATCTTTAGTGTTATTTTCGCCTTTAATTCAAAATGGCTTATTTTGAACTCACACTGTTTTCCCACTCGCCGATTCAATTTTAAAGTTGCGTTATTCCCAACAAGTCTTTTTTTTTTTTATTTGGATATGTACAACCAGAGTTCTAAATAAACATAAATTCACATGAATAGACACATAATACTTCTTAATGGGCATGGAAAAAGTACATATTAGGGGGCCTGTCTTGCGTACAAGATAGCATCCACTCTTTTTTTGAAAATAGCATCCACTCTTTTTTTAATGCCATCCACTCTTTTTTTGAAAATTATCAGGGTGCAAACAAAACATTTTTCGGTACAAACGGTACAAACGATTTGCTTTCGAATGGTGTATTTCAAATTATTGTGCTGCGATACGGGGGGGCTATCTTGGCGCCAAGATAGCCCCCCCAAATGTTATCCCCTGTTTCTCGAAAACTATCAGGGTACAAACAAATTTTTTTTCGGTACAAACGGTACAAACGATTTGCTTTCGAATGGTGTATTCCAATTTTTTGTGCTGAGATACGGGGGGGCTATCTTGGCGCCAAGATAGCCCCCCCAAATGTCATCCCCTGTTTCTCGAAAACTATCAGGGTACAAACAAAATTTTTTCGGTACAAACGGTACAAACGATTTGCTTTCGAATGGTGTATTCCAATTTTTTGTGCTGAGATACGGGGGGGCTATCTTGGCGCCAAGATAGCCCCCCAAGTTGCCCTGTCAAGTAACCCTATAAGGAAAATGGTACAAACGAAAATATTTTCGGTACAAACGGTACAAACGTAGTACAAACGAATGACCTAGTCATTGTTTCAATTTTCTAAAGTGGGGGGGCTATCTTGCCATACGTCTTCGATAAGGAATCTTGCACATAAATTATCAATTAGAGCCTGATAAACTGGTGATTTCTTATTTGTTTATATATATATATATATATATATATATATATATATATATATTTGTAATCACACATGAAGGTTTGATGTCACTACCAAGTTCATTCCCTCCCTAGAAAGCAAAAGGGAACGAGGTCCCGGGGAAGTGTTCAGAGATGAATGAGAATTTCCCCCTTCTTCCCCTTCAATTACCACACTGCTGTTTGCCATGGGCACATTACGATGAATTTCAATTAAATTATCATAATATAATTGTTTCCTTGTTGAATTATCGATACTTTCAGTGGAAAAAAGGATGAAATTTGAAAGTCCAAAATCAAGGTAAGTAGACCAACGTAAAGGGAAAAATAAAGGTGTAAAATTTTCCATCAAGTTATGCGTACAATCCAAACTTAAAATTTCTGTGTAATTTAGCTTACAGTACAAATTTTATGCCTATTTTTCTCACGACTTTATGGGTTGATTGCCCTGTGCTGTAAGCACTCCACATAATAAACATAAGCTTCTTCAATTATTATAGTAGAAAGCAATGGATATATGAAGGAAAGCACGGTATTTTTTGTTTCTGCATTTTTCTTAACTAATATCGATCGTTTTCGATCATTTTTACAAATCAACTCACTACCAATTTTCCATATATAGAAAGTACCTTCCACCACCACCATAAAAGAGAATATTAAAATGCTAGGACACGTTCTGTTTATTTTCAATAAAGAGTTAATATATTGAATTTCAGCTCCGTAAGTTTAACGGCTTGCGAGTTACTCATTTTTTTCGCAAAAATTCGGATCCTCACTACCTCCTTATTATGTGTATTATAATGAAAGCAATATAACATCCCAGTTTGGATTAAGACCTAAATATATACCATAAATCATTTCATTTGACTTTGCAATTTGGCCGCAATGATCAGCCACATGTAGTTACATTCATTTTTTATATAATAATTTATACATTACAGTGATTCAAAAATGTATTTTTTCAGTAGTTAGCTCCTCTAAAAACTCACAGGCCTCGAAACCCAAGTAGTAGTATAACTCCTATTGCTATTATTACAATTACAAATATCAATATCCAAAAGTGCCTAAAGTTCTTTCTTTCACTTATGTTAGATATACTTACCTCAGGTAAGTAGACAGAAACAAATGGAAAGGAAGGGAAATGAAGGTCTTGAAAGTGAAATGCAGACAAATTTACTAATCTTCAGAAGATATTGTCTACAATGCAGTGAGCAGAGTCGGTAGGTCAGTCTGAGTCGGTGGGTCACAGTGGGTCATGGTGGGTGGTGGGTTGCAGTGAGTCACGGTGGATGGTGGGTCACAGTGGGTCACATGCTGTTGACCCACGACCTACTGACCCACTCAGAAAACTTGACCCACTTGACCCACCGACCCACTGACCCACTCCATCTATGTTGCCAATTTGAAAGTTCGAATAATGAACGTTTGGTGCACATTAGAAGCAGTCCTAAATTCATACTGGTTAACAATAGAACACAAATAAGCATACCGTTGGGTTTTAGGGAAAATTTGCTATTAAAATGAGGTGTCACATGCTATCGTTTTCATTTTTCAAAACTTCACTTTAATCCAAAATGGCGGATTTCAAGATGGCTGCCGTCAATTTTAGTCTTACCGTACCACTTCCCGCTACGCATAATATATATTACCGAAGCTTATCATCCACTTACTATCATTAATACGCGGGTTAGAAGCGGAGATAAGGGACTTCTTCACATAGTAAGTATAAACAATCAATATGCCTGTAACTTTCCCCCAAATGGGCGTATCTTAAAACTAACTTCACCATTGTCTTTCTGATTAAATTCTAGCCTGAAATTATGTATCATATTACCCTTTTCCCATTTAAGAAAACTTGACCTTAAATCAAAATGACGGATATTAAGATGGCTGCCGTCAAAGTCGTACTTACTATACGACTTCCCCTTAGTCTTTATATGTATCTACATGGTTGTTTTTCATTAACACTCCATTTACAAAGGGGACTTCTGCTGTAATCTCTACTAACCACATCACCACTCTTAAAAATTTTATATATATATAGACATGCACCATGGCAAAAATTTATGTCATCACAAATAATGCATATATGTCCTTTATCAGAAAAAAAAATCATTGAAATCGGAGCCGGACAATTGGGTGATGTCCCTTGTAAGCTGTTAGCGTACGCGCCTTTGGCGTGGGAGACCCGGACTCGATTTCCGACGGGAGCTCATGTAGTTCGGGTTCCACGTTAATCAGTAGGTCCCGTTTCTTATAGCCTCGCTGCTGAAAGGAACATTAAATTCAAAATCAACTCAACTTCACTTTACATCGATGACATTGTAAGAAGGATGGAACATTGTAGGAAAGATGGAAGAAAGGAAGAAATATATGGAATCGGTACCATGAATAATGGAACATTTAATATTTTTACAGATAGATAATTTGATTCAATTTATGCCATACCAGTAAGTTATAAGTTTGATTTATCGTACAGTCCTGGTCATAGAAACCTAGACAGCCCGTAAAAAAATAAGTTAAAAAGATGAACCTAAATTCTAACGAATTCCATTTATGTCTTCCCTGGATTTCTGTCGCAGACAAGGGTGGAAATTTAGCAATAATATCACTGAACACATAATGTAATTTTGTTTTCTGTCAATGACGGATCTAGAACTCAAAAACCGGAGAGGCAGACACAACCCAGTCTATAGTAGGTATAGCATGAGTTTATGCAACTCTTTTTAATTTGAAATCCGTTTACGCACTTCGTTAACAGAACTAGGAATATCTAATGTTTCAAACATTTTCCAATAAAGAATAAAATGTAATACTTACTATGAACTTTCAAAAATACATAAATAATAGTTCAATTATTATTCTAACTGGAAAAAAAATGGGAGGCTTAGACACCCCCGGCCCTGGACTAGATCCGCTACTGTTTTCTGTACGTGTAGAACAAAAATACAGTAAAACCTGTCTTCAACGGACCCTTTATTAAACGGAAAACTGTCTTAAACGGAAATATTTCACGGTCCCATGAATTTTGGAGAACAAAACGTGTAAAAGTCCCTTCATTAAGCGGAAACTGTGTTACGCGGACAACGGAAAGAAAAATAAACATTTAACGGAAAATTCTGAGTTCCGGACTACAGCGTTTGGACATTCTGTGAGACATATACATTACACTGTCTGCGATAAAATGTTCGTTCATTTGTTAAATATTTCTGGACAGTGTTGACCTTCCCCAATCACTACTCATATTCATCCCCCACACATTGTCCTTAATCCCCGCAACTTAATCAAGAATCATACGGAATGTCGGAAAGAAGAAAACGAGATAGAGGAAGAAGAGTAAGACGATACCGAGTTCTAAGAAGAGTGTAGAATAAATACATATCAAGATTCTCTCAGAAGTTTAAAGGAACTGCAAAAATTTGCCTTACGAAAAAATGATTCTGATTCACTTAGTATAATTTCTCAGGCTAAAATGTATGCGGAAAGTCAAGCAGCCAAGCAGCAATGTACACAGAAAACCCTGCTTGGCTGTTAGAAAAATAAAGAAAACGTGTGCATAGTATATTTTGTATTCATTTTAATTTTTTGTGTATTTATTCATAGAAGAAAGAAGTACTGTAATCGAACAATGTACATGCAGCAATATATTTTCTCAGTATGCCCCTTTATAAGCATGTATTTAAAAAAAAAGAAGGAAAGAAAGGAAAGGTCTACCTCCACTAAGCGGAAACCTGACTTTAACGGAAATTTTTGCAAGTCCCACTCGATTCCGCTAAAGACAGGTTTCACTGTATATACTATACGGGAATATACTGTAATGTTAAGTAGCAAATTTAATGTATAATTTATATTATTAATTTAGAACTGTTAAAGGACCGGCATAGAAATAGGGACATCATAAATACATATTGGCTACAATGATTAACCATCTGTTTGTATTAATATACGTAATAATCACAATTGAACATTTGTTTACATCCCAGAAAACAAATATGAGACATTGAATTTCAGTATATCCTCGTAATTAACACTTGAATAGTGAACTCTAAATGAAACGAAGGATATGAATGGAGGGAGAATCCTTTAAAAAAGAAGAACATCACATCCTATTCACAGGATTTAACGCCTGTTTTCAGCACCGAGACTAAATAAGACGAAGTCTATTGTTTGAAGAAGGACCATGTTCAAATACTTTGTTAAGTAGTTGGTTTACCAACATTCCTTTATGCAATGTCAAGTCAAGAGCTACTTGATGGATGGAACAATTTTGACCAGGACGTATAGAGTCAAAACTAGGAATGGAGTTCGTTGATGGACGTCATATTCAAACCGGAAGTGGTAGAAATAAACCATTTCTGTTTTTACGCTGATCATTGTAGAGCAAAAATTGTAATATAGGCCTATATACAGAGTGATCACAAAGAAAGGTTACGAAAAATGCAGTGAAACGTGTATACGTATTACTCCATAAAACCACAGATAACAGCCAACAGGTAGCGCATACATTAGTTTATTTTTCAATATAGTCTCCATATCGGTTGAGGCACTTGTCGCATCGTGGGATGAGTTTGAAGATTTCCTCCTGGTAAAAATCCTGTTCTTGCGTGTTCAACCACGTTGTCACGAAATGTTTTACCTTGTCGCCTGAAGGAAAGCTACGGCCTATGGCCTCCGAGGTGCTCCTTCAAGTGCGGGAACAGGTAAAAAAACGCTTGGAACGAGGTTCGAGCTGTAGGGAGGATGGTCGATGATGCCCCAGCGAAACTGCTTCAACACCGCGTTCCTCGGCAGTGACATTTCCTCTACCAACCGCACACTTTCGACACCATTCTACGACATACTGACAAGGTATAATAATCTCTTCGTAAACCTCTATCAGCTGCCGGTGAATTTCAGCCGCGGTTACATGTTTCGCTCACAGAAGTCAAATATCAGACTTCTTCTCGAGACCAGTTTTCGAAACTATTCGCCATTTGTGTTTACCTGCAACTAGCACCGTAGGTGGCAGGTTGCTGAAACTCTGCACAGTTGCCAACTCCATGTATTAAAATTACTGCACACTATTCATTCCTCTATAACAGGGAAATCCCCAGAAATGTGGGCCTTTTAACCTTAGTTTCTGATTCCTCCTCGTATTTATATATATGTTTTCTGCAGTCAAGTAAGAAGCCCAAGACTATATTGCATCTCACCTCTAATATATCTACTAAAACGAGAAGTAGTATAAGTCTACTACCATTTCCGATTCCAATATTAATTAACAAAATCATGCCATACAAACCAAACTCCTTCACGCGGTGTACACCTGATTACTACTGCCTGTTTGTTTATTGGAATCGCGTACTCTCGCTGGGAATCAAGTATTTGAATAAACAGTTAATTTAATGATTGTTTCGTGCTAATTGTTGTGTTGCACGGAGTTGGAACGTAAATATCACGAAAACACAAGTGCACCAACCCCATGTAGTCGCTAACGCTCTCGCCTTTGGTGCGAGCGATTCCGAGTTCGAGTCTCGGTGGGAACACTCAGTGTAGAACTTTTTTCAGGTCTGTCAATCTTGAGTGAGATTTTACTGTGTTTTTCCCATTCCTACCACGCAAATGCCAGGACGCTACATAATATAATGTTATCAGGACACTTCATTCCTACCCCATTCATTTCTCCTTCTCCAATTCTCCGGACAGTGAGATTGCCGAAGAACATAGTCGCTCATACGTGATGGGGTACCATGGTCATAGCTGCCGGAAGTCCAGAAATCTAATTCCTAATCCCTAACGAAAAGGGAAGGTGAAACAACTGGAACGGTTTGAATTAAAAACCAATTATCATTAAAGAAAATAACTGCATGTAGCAAAAAAAAAAAAAAAAAAAAAAAAAAAAAAAAAAAAAAAACCTTTGCAAGTAGAGAACGAGAAAGAAAAGCAATATTACATATGAAGAGTCCAGGGGAAAGGGGGGATGTCCATTTTTATTATTTTTTCAGCAAATGATTTTTAAAGTTCAAAACTATTTGTTTTATTTTTAAAATTATAAACAATATTATTAAAATAGATTGTTTTGTTCCTTTGTCGTTTTTATTCTCCTTTACTCGGCTAATTACTTCCTTGGTAGTTCCATATAAAAAATTTGAGCATTTGGGCTGCATAATACCTTCAAAGCTTGCAGATCCTGCCAATTTTCTTCCGAGATAGGCTACTTCCCTTTAAAATAAAGGAAAAGCTCTTGTAAATCACATTATCGTGTTGACCATATCATCCTATTCAAACTGTTCTCAATTGATTTGTAGTACGTTATTGTATATACAACGAAGTATTGTATATACAAGTTTGGAAATGTACTTTTATCCTCGAATCACTATCAAGTATGGGAGAGTGGGGCAAGGAGAACAAGTGGGGTACAAAGGTTCATTGACTTTGTTTACCTGGTAGTCAACGTCGTATAAAAGACTATCAGATATTGCTTACGGAAAGTTGAAGTTGCTTAAGCAAGTTTGGCGAAATTAGAATGTTGAAAATCGGGTTCTGGAGCGATATGTATTTTTAACTCATTTAGTATATAATAATTCAATGCATATACCTGAGTTGACGCACGTCCGTGACAGAGCAAGATGGCATGAAAATCTAAATTTTATCCAAAAGTGGAAATCATCCGTTTTTCCACTGTAAGTGAGAACGATACCTTTTACAAGGATTTTTTTTTTAAACGGCTATAGCAGGTTAATCCTAAACCTTTTTCTCCTTTTTGATATATTGAGTGAAACTACTCAGTATGCTATACAAGAGGGCATGAAAATCTAAATTTTGCTCAAAAGGGGACTTCCCAACTTTCCCCCCTGAACTCTTCATATAACTTAATGGAAGAAAAAAATTAAATTTACCAGATCATATGAGGAGAGGTTATTTCATCTGAGAGATGTAGAATATACGAGGATAAAAAACAAGAAAAAAGGAAAAATAGCTTCAAGTAATATCTGGTATTAAAGCGAATAACTAATTAATTAACTCTATGGCCTATGGAGCCCGGAGGTTCAATGTCGCGTTCACAACTGCTCTCCATTGACTTCTACCCATAGCCGACTGGATCTAGTTTCTACTTTGTATTCCTATTTCTGCGAGATCCATCTTAATATTGTCTAACCATCTGCGTTTAGGTCTTCCTAATGGTCGTTTTCCGATTGGTCTTCCAGATAAGACTTTGAAAGCGTTCCTACTGTTTTCTATTCTGCCCACCTGAGCCTCCTCGACTTGATGACCCCGGGTAAATGGTATAAAGTATGCAGTTCTTCGTTATGAAGTTTCTACCGTTCCTCGTTCCCGTTTATATTGAGTCTGAATATTCGTCTTAGGATCTTGTTCTCAAATACTTTCAGTTTACATTCTTCCCTCAGCGTAAGCGACCATATTTCGCTACCATACAGCACAACAGGCATGACTATCGTTTTATAAATTTTAAGCTTCAAATTCCTCGACAGAATTCGCGACGACAGGAAAGTTTGAACTGACTAATAACACGAATTCCCTGCTTTTAGTTGCTAGTACGTCAAGTCGCAGAAGTATGATAGGTAAGAAATACTCAATTTGAGGCAAGGTATCTGTAATCAACAGCAGAATATTTATTAATTAATATTTTTTTTTATTTTAGGAAATAGTCTGACTTCTTTCACTCACTATTTCTAATTTGATGTCTCGTGGTTATGCCCTTTATTACAAAGGAGACGCATGCATTAATGAAAGCGAATGATTATGAAATATTTGGTGGAAAGAGAACGAGGGATGGAACGGGAAAACTCCGAGAAAACCCACGGATACGATGTTGTCCTCCACAAACCCGCCTGGCATAGATCGTATTGCGGACACTTGGAACAGAAAAAAAAAAAAAAAAACAAGTGAAATATTTCAGTTTAATGTCTCATGACTATGCCCTTTAGGCCAAGGGAAATGGATGATTAAGATAAGTGAACGACGGTGGAAGAGATGGTGGAATGAGAATGTGAGAGGAAACAGGAGAACGGGAGGGACCCCTCGCACAAGACGTAATCAGTCTACTACTTAGCCACCGTCCTCCTCTCTCTTGGAACAGAGGTGAGCACTCTGTCACTGAGCCAGAGGTATCTGTAGAATCTAATTGATTATGCCCATTTGAAAGTTCTATGCAACACAATAAAAAAAAAAAAATGCAGAAAATTTGATGAACTTATATACACATTATTACTTGTTGATGGTGATAATACACTTTTTTTTTTTTTTTTTGTTTAATCTATTTAAGGAAATTGCACATTCAGGTTTACCGTTTCTCTTAGTTATTAGTTGATAGTCTCATGGGTGTAGTTAGTGAGATATATTGCCATGCATTTTAGTATCATCATCATTCTTCAGAAAGTTAATATCTTAGTTTTTTTCCCCTACTTAACCAACTAAATCAATATTTTGATTTACCAGCATCATTTGTTTCTCTTTTGATTGAGATGTTAGCATTCAAGATTCATGTTTTCATGTGGATAAGTGACTGGAATTCGTTTTGAGAAATCGGAACGACTCAAACAGCGCCAATTTGATTCCGTATATTCCTTATGTGAGTTCTCTTTTAGCCAGGGCTTGCTAACTTAACATAATGTGCGTTATTTTTAATTCGTTATTTGTTACCATACCTATATGATAACAAAAACTAAGACTAAATGAATAACGTTACTGCGTTAAATACCGTTTTAGCTGTTACCGACACAATTACGGTACTTATTAAAAATAACGTTATTGCCAGGCGAAGAGAGCATTTCGTTATTAAGATTGGGTTAGTACTGTAATAAAGTTAATATATGGTACCGTAATAGGTCTCATAAAAATGATAACGTTAAAGACATAACTGTTTAACTTAATATCATTGCATTTAATTGCAGTAAATGTATTCGTTATTTGTTACCGTTCCTATATCCTAACAAATAACGAAACCAATTCAGTAACGTTATTGCCACGAGTATTATTTCAAATGTTACTCTCACAATTACGGTACTTATTAAAAATAACGTTATTGGCAGGAGGAGAGAGCATTTCGTTATTAAGGTTGGGTTACTGCTGCAATCAAATTAATGTATGGTAACGTAATAGGTTTCATTAAAATGATAACGTTAAAGACATAACTGTTTAACTTAATATCATTGCATTTAATTGCAGTAAATATATTCGTTATTTGTTACCGTTCGTATATCGTAACAAATAACGAAACCAATTCAGTAACGTTATTGCTATGGGTATCATTTCAAATGTTACTCTCACAATCACGGTACTTATTACAACTAACGTTATTGGCAGGCGAAGAGAGCATTTCGTTACTAACGTTGAGTTATGCTGCAGTAACGTTAAAGTATGATAACGTAATAAGTTGCAACAAAATTATAATGTTAAAGACATAACTGTTTAACTTAATATCATTGTATTTAATTGCATCAAATATATTCGTTATTTGTTACAGTTCCTGTATCGTAACGAAAAACGAAACCAATTTAGTAACGTTATTGTCATAGGTATAATTTCAAACGTTACTCTCACATTTACGGTACTTATTAAAAATAACGTTATTAGCAGGCAAAGAAAGCATTTCGTTGTTGAGGTTATCGTACCAACGGTGCCGACTTTCCAAAACTTTTGTGGGTGCATATCAATGGCAGGACTTGTTATGCGTTTTCAGGGGAGTCTCGATATTTTTTCATTGATTTCCTTTTAGTTAAAAGATTTTCTGAACACTGTCATAAAGGGCTGTGGTGTGATAAAATAAAACATATCGGTACTATAAGGACAAGTTGGGGCTGCCTTAACACGTCTGATTTAAACGCAAGAGAAACGGGTTCAAACCCGGGTCCAAGGTTAAGGATAAGTTACTGTAATGAATATCCTCAACATATGTAATCGTACCATTAAGTGTATACTTTAAAATAACTTATATGATGCACAATGATCGCAAGAGGCAATGATATTATCACCACGTTACTAAAAGAAAACACCACATTCATACATATTAAAGTGAAAAAATCTTCATAAAAACAAATAATTTTAATGGTATTGCAGAAAGAACTGTATAAGGGTTTTGTTGTGAACATAAACTACAAAATAACTGACTTACAGTAAATGCATGCCGAAGATACCTTGCGATCGAAATCGAGATTTAAGTCGCGGTCGCTACCTCCATGTTTAGGTCGCGATGATGAAGGGCGCACATAGCGAGGAGGTCGCACCCTCGCTGTTAAGTTCTCAGTTTAAGGGAAAATATTGCTGTGACGCATGTGAAATTATTCCGTCAGTGCACAAAAATCACTGCAAAACCAGAGTTTGAAATTGAAAACACCAAACAGTTTATAAATAGGGATGGACGCGAGACGGGATATGAGAAATACCAAAGTCTCGTCTCTTGTTTCGCAAAAATATTTGAGTCTCACCTCTTGTTCATCTCTATCAATATTCTAAATCAAAGACTTTTACATTTTATTCAATTTTCTGTGAAGAAAATGTCCTCTTTCAGCACTCAGGCGAGAAGTCGTTTCCCAGTAAAATTTAATAAATAAATAAATCAGGTATGTCTTCAGATTTTGGGGTGGAGGTGGTATTAACTGCAGCAAATGAAATTTCAGCACTGCAATTCCATTATTCGACATTTCCTCCCAATGGATACGTGCCCGTCTTTACAGGTATTTCTTTGCCTTACGTCAATAACGAATTTAGAAGAAACCCTTTTTATTCATCTCGGAATTGGGGGAGGGCGTGGAGTTTTTAAGCATAGATATTATTTACAATAGCTTCTTAGCAACTGAAATGGGAATGTCAGATAAGTTATTTATTTGAGAATTATACTGTAGGTTAATCCCTTCGGGATCCTATGGTACAATTTGTACCATATGCACTTTTCATGGTACATTGCGTTATTTCTCTTCTATTTGAGCTTTTTCGTCCGGGTTCTTTTTTTTCCAAGTTCAGAGGTCTTGCAGAAGACATTACGTATGGTTTCAGACCGTCCTGCGTCCAGACATAGGAGGTGATGACGTCATAAGTCAAAAATTTATTTTCTCATTTTCTAAGCGTATGTTCAATATTTTTTGGCGGGCTTATTTTTCTACGTAGAAGATTGAAATTTCGCACAAACATTCAGTCCACGGAGTAGTATGTACCAGATTTTTTGTTCCGATGTCAGTGCTAAAACAGGGGGGGGACCAGAGGGGCGAAGGGGTAAAAATAGGGATTTTTACCCCAAAAATCCCGTTTTTCGTCATTTTCCCGCCTTACACACATGATAGGACCACGTGAGTCATGCCGTCTGAAAGGCAGTTCCATTCTGAAAAGAACGACGGTTGAATTATTATCCTAGGGTAATTAGGGATGTCTCAGGGAATTTTTAAAAAATATACTTCTATATAGGGTAATATGGGGCATTGTCGGTGTATATATTTTTGGCGGACTTATTTTTGAACGTAGAAGACTGAAATTTTGCACAAGCATTCAGTCCACGGAGTAGTATTTACCAGATTTTTTGTTCCGATGTCAGTGCTAAACCAGGGGGAAACCAGAGGGGCAAAAAGGTAAAAATAGGGATTTTTTGCCCAAAAAATCCCGTTTTTCGTCATTTTCCCGCCTTACATACATGATAGGACCACGTGAGTCATACCGTCTGAAAGGCAGTTCCATTCTGAAGAGAACGACGGTCGAATTATTATTCTAGGGTAATTAGGGCCGTCTCAGTGAATTTTTATCCAAATATACGAGGGTCGTTCAGAAAGTAAGGAACGATTGCGTATTGGGCGCGGCTCCGACCCCCTACCACTGCGATCGCGTGCGTGGCAGTAGCTCCTTCCTTTATCTCAGTGTGAGCCGAGTCTCAATGCTCTGCGGTCACGCTACTTGTTTTTACAGCGATTCAAAATGGCGGCGCCAATCGAAAATCCCGCCAAATGTGAAGTACGGAGTGTCATTCGTTTTCTGAAGGCGCAAAAAAGTTAAGCCTGTTGAAATTTATAGGCAAATAAAGAATGTTTATGGCGATAGTGCAATGAACGAGTCATCACTGAGGAAATGGTGCATTATGTTTAATCAAGAAAGAATCAGCGTGCATGATGAAAATTGGAGTGGGAGGCCATCACTTGTTACGGAAGAACTGAAGGGAAAATCTTTTGTCATCCTTCTTATAGTCCTGACTTGGTACCAAGTGATTCTCACTTATTCCCGACAATTTTGGATAGAAAACAGTTCGCAAACGATGAAGAACTCAAGCAAGCACTGACAGCCTGGTTGAAATCTTTGGCGGCAGATGAGTATAATATCGGCATTAAAAAACTGGTCCCACATTATAACAAGTATCTCTACAACTATGGCGATTATATAGAAAAGCAAAGTAGAGTCCTGTGGCTTTGTAAATGAAGTTTTGTGTTGATATCTTTTGTTTTTATTTAATAATGCTAAAACATTCTTTACTTTCTGAACGACCCTCGTACTTCTGTATAGGGTAAAAGTGGGGCATGGTAGGGATTTTTTTCTGGCGGGCCTATTTTTTCACATAGAAGATTGAAATTTTGCACAAACATTCAGTCCACCGAGTAGTATTTACCAGAAGTTTTTTTCCGATTTCTGCGTAAAAACAGGGGGGTCCAGAGGGGCAAAAGTTGAAAAAAGGGAAAATTTGCCCCCAAAAATCCCTTTTTTCAGGAATTTCCCGCCTTAGATACATGATGGAGACATATGAATGGTACCACCTGAAAGCCAGCTCTATTCTGAAGAGAATGAGGTATGAACCATGATCCTAGGATAAATAGTGAGGATACAGTAGCTGCTTGACTGAAAGTCTAAAAAATAGCCCAAAAAGCCAGGATCCGGAAAGGGTTAATACTCGAAATGGGGGGGGGGGGCGTGGAGTTTTTAAGCATAGATATGATTAACAGTAGCTTCTTTTTTTCTTTAAAAATTCTACAATTTATGGACTTCAGTCCGAAAACCCCCTTCCAGTGACCGCCACTGCCTCAGGCCCGTGCTGGCCCACCGGGACACCGGGACGTGTCCCGGTGCGCCCTCCGAAACATCACAGTATAAATAAAGTTACAAGTTTTTAGTAATAAATTCTTACAGTTTTATTGGTAAAGAACCCGTGAAAGGTGCAGTGCGCCCTTTACATTAGGCGCCCTTGCGATTTCACATAAAAGATGAACGATTTTATTTAATCATCTCTATACCACTTATGTACAATAAATACAGTTACTATTGGTAAAGAACCCGTGAAAGGTACAGTGCGCCTTTTACATAAGGCGCCCTACGAAACATCACATTATAGATAAATGGTTTTATTTATCCTGTGTACCAGATTTATATAAAAAAAATTTCAAATAATGATTGTTAATAAAGAAGCTGTGAAGAATACAAGGCGCCCTTTACAATTCATACAGTTGCTATTCGCAGAGAACAGGTAAAGAGTATAATCACTTACAAAAATAGTATAAAGTTATGTAGCTATAAAACGAAACAACGTGATACATCAAGAATAGTTCGGATAGTCAAACGTACGATGCATTCATGAAATACTACACTGACACTAGTCTCTAATTTACGATTTTTACTGCATCGAAGCTTTCACAGTCTTAATATGCATCCACATATCCGAGCATATTGATTGTTCCTGTGTGTTTTAAATCAGTGTTCGGTAAATCACTACCTATTGTAATTCTAAAATATAGCTATATTAATTTCCGTAAAATGTGGTCTTTCTGTCACCACGGCTCGGCACGTCCTCAGGTTGTGGATCGAGGAGAAGGCCTCTGGAACATGGAGATTAGCTGCGAATATACTGAATAAGCAGTCGCGGACAGACAAGGGGTGATTCTCCAGCTCGGGGATTTGGTGTGGGGCTAACAACTCATCCTGTAAAAAAAAAGGCTTGTTCAGATATATTCGCAGAATCCTCGGATCAGAACTGATAACTTCGCACGAACTCAGGAAAGTAAAATCGACATGAGAATTGGAACATGGAAGATAAGAAGTCTCTATAGGGCAGGTGCGTTAAAATGTGTAACGAATGAGTTTAGAAATAGCAGATGGAACTAGTGGGATATCAGGAAGTTTGATAAGAAGGAAATGGAGGAGTCAAGTCGGGAAATTTTACGTTCTCTTACGGGGAACGGATTAAAAATTACCAACTAGGATCAGGGCTTTTCGTTCACAAACGAATACGTAATATCAGCAATTACATGGGTTGAACTTGTTAATGTTGGTTTTTGTTTTACTACCCTTAGGGGTCGGTGGTGTAATATTATTGTTTTAAATGTACATGCCCAAACAGAAAATAAGGATGACAATAAAAAGTTTTTTACGAAAGAATAGAACGGGTATTTGATCATCTCCTGCAATACCATACGAAAATTCTGTTAGGCGGTTTCAATGCGAAGGTAGGACGAGAGGGTGTTTTCAAACCGATTATAGGGAATAAATGTCTGCATAAGGAAGGTTGTGACAACGGCATTAAACTCGTGAACTTTGCAATATCCAGAAACCTTATCATGATGATTACAAAATTAACACATCGCCACGTTCATAAATATACTTGGACCTCACCAGACGGAAAAACAATCAAATCGATCACGTTTTAGTAGACAGAAGAAAACAGTCTAGCCCAACTGATGTTCGGTCGTTCAGAGGAGTTGATTATGATAATAAGGGAGAGACTATCGCTGAATAAAGGAAATTTCAATATCTGAAAACGGAGCAATTTAATTTAAAGAAATTATAGGAGAGTCAGGTGAGAGGGGAGCCACATTGAAGTGTCGAATAGATTCTCGGTTTTAGAAGGTCCAGAGTGCACTAGTGTTCAGGATACTTGGTTGAAATTAGAAAAACATTAATATTTCAGCAAAAGAAATATTGGGACAGGCAAAAATACGTAGGAACAAAGCATGGTTCAACCAGGAATGCACTAAAGTAGTAGAGAAGAGAAAACAGAAGAAACAGCGTTGGCTACAAAATCCAAACGAAATAACTACAATAACTAAAATTTCACTGTCATCTGGCGGAAAACTTTCAAAACTTTTAGAACAAAGAAACGCGATTTTTGAAACCTAAAATTAATTAACTTGAAGGTAATAGTAAAAAATAAAAACATTCCGGACATGTATAAATGCATCAACGGACTTTAAAAAGGCTATCAATTTCGTGCTTATATATGAAAGAAAGCTAAAGTAACAGTTCTCACTGATCAGGATAGATCTCAATTAGATGGAAAGATTTCTTTGACGATTTGCTTAACACATAGCCAAAAACAAATGTGCGTGGAGAAAGTGAAATGCATAGAGCATAACCGTATACTCCAGAACCTAACCAGACAGAAATAGAAATCACTATTAAAAAATTAAAGAAACATACATCTTCGGGTGTAGACGAAATTCTGGTTGACTTAATTTTAGCTGGATGGGGGAATTGTAGAGCAAGATACACAAACTCATTCTGCTTATCTGGAACAAGGAGGAATTATCGCAAGAGTGAAAAGAATTAATTATTGTTCCAGTGCAGAAGAAAAGCAACAACACTGATTTAATAATTATTGAGGCATTTCTCTTCTGTCAACATCCAATAAATTTTCTTGAACATTCTATTTGCAAGATTGACTCCGTACATATTGGAGATTATCAGAGCGGATGTAGGTAAAATCGATCAACTATCGACTAGATATTTACTATTCAACAAATACTTGGAAAGAAATGGGAATACAATATTCTGGCACATCAATTATTGACTTTAGACTAGGGTAGGAGTGAAACATTGTACAACATGCTTACAGAATTTGCAATACCTAAAAAGGTAGATTAATTAAGATATGTTTAAATGAATCCCAAAGTAAGGTTCGAGTAGAGAAATTCTTGTTCACGAGCTTTCACGTTGAGAATGGTCTGAAAGAAAGAGATGCGTTGTTGCCATTATTATTTAACTTTGTTCTGGAGAACACTATAAGGAAAATCAAAGACAGGAATCAGGTCCTAGAGCTGAATTGTATTTATCAGGTTATGGCGTATGCTTATGATGTAAATTTAATAAAGGATGATAGAACAATATAAAGGAATGCAGAAATCTCACTTAACGCTTGCAGAGATATGTGCTTAAAAGTAAATGCAGAGAAAACTAAATACATGGAAGTTTGTCGGGATCGTAATACTGCATTTTATGGATGCGTTAAAATACCAAATAATATTTTCTTTAGACAAAGTGGATACTTTCAAATATCTAGAATTATTATTAACAGACCAAAACCATAATAACCAAAAAAGAATTATGTCAACTGAAAGCAGGGATTTCGTGTTACTATTCAGTTAAAAATCTTTTGTTGTTGCGAATTCTGTTGAGGAATTTGTAGCTTAAAATATAAAACGATAATCATGCCTGTAGTGCTGTATGGTTGCGAAACATTTTCACTGACTCTGAGGGAAAATCGCATACTGATAGTATTTGAAAACAAGATTCTTAAACCAATATTCGAACTTCAAGACGAACGGGAATGGGGAATGGCGAAATCTCCATAACGATGAACTGCATAATTTTATACCGTTTACAAAAACATTGTTAGGGTCACCAAGTCTAGGAGGTTCAAACTGGCAGGTTATGTAGCCAGAATGGAAGAAATTAGAAACGCTTTCGAAGTTCGAACTGGAAATCCAAATAGGGAAACGAAAATTAGGAAGACCGAGGCGCAGATGGAAGAAATATATTATAATGGTTCTCGCAGAGATTGAAATATAAAGTAGAAACAGGATCCAGTAGGCTAAGGACAGAAATCAATGGATAGCTTTTGTAAATGCAGCACTGAACCTCCTGTGTCCATAGGCCAAGGAGCTATTCTATAAAAAGTTGTTGATAGATTTAGCTTCTTTTTATTTGAGAGAAATGTTACTACAAGAACTAAAAAGTTTTTCTCTAGTAAAGAGGATTTCGATTCAAGGTTTCCACAAATTAGCTATTTACGTTAATACTAAAACAAATTTGTGGTGATTTTGAAAAAAAATCTTTGAGTTTTACGTCCCACGGTTATGCCGGTTAGGCTAAAGGAGACGGTGATGATGAGTGATGAATGAAATGGTGGAATGAAGAAAGTGGGAGGAAACGGGAGAACCCCGAGAAAACCCACGCACACGGTGTTTGTCCACCACAAAGTCCACTTGGCGGGGGCTGGGATCAGGTGGCGATTTTGATATGGAAATGCATCTATACTTTCTTTCAAAGTATATATATATATATATATATATATATATATATATATATATATATATATATATTCCCGTTTGTATGGGCGCCCTTTTAGTAGGCTTGTCCACCGCCCTCATCAGTATCCCAGCACGGCCCTGCACTGCCTTATATAATAATAAGCTACAATATAATTCTCAAATAAATAACTTATCTGACTTTCAGTTGCTATTTTCTTCCATTCTGTATTTAAAACGTGCCTATTATGAAGTTGTTTGTATTTCTTATTCCATATTGCTGGAACATTATTAGTTCTATTAATATATCTTTCATAGGGCCAATCCTACCATCTTCTGATATCTGTCTGATATAAATATCCTCCTGACATTTTTCCGATAAGTGTTCTACAATGTCCTGATAACAATCAGGTGGTTGATAAACCCTTTCGACTGGTTGGTACTTTGACAGGAAGTTCAATTGCCTGTTAACAGCTATCAGCTACTTGTTAGTTGTCGTGTAGTGAATCATGGACGAAATCGAAGAATTGTTGATGTTGTCCGAGGACGATGAGGAGATTGTTCGATATATAGCGAGGCCTAGAAGACCATTTTAGCTCGAATATATGCCAATTTATAACGATAAGTAGTACCCGTTGGCTACAAGTGCCCGCACATAAGCGCCATGTAATTTGTATAGTTAGAAGATGAAGAAATATATTCTATATAAAATATAGAATTTAATTATTGAAATTGAATGATCTATAAAATAATATATAAATTATTAATCTAATTTACATATTTTTAGAGGTGGATTATCAAATAAATGAATTAATTAAAAGCTCAGATTATGTTATTACGTGTAGTCAGTGGCGGCGATTGGATGTTAAAAGTGGGGGGGCAAGACATGATCTGAATATTTAGAGGAAAGGGGGGCAAGAGTACGCAAGTTTTAATTAAACTTATATATTTTGGTAAAAAATAGTTACAACGGAAAACTTTTACATGGAACACAAAACTTGAACTCTCCTTTACGAAATGTGAACTCAACTTTTATATACCTCTGTCCTTGGAGGAACTATAATTCGTAAAATGAAATCATTCAAATTCGTACTCTTGCCCCTATATATGGGGCAAGAGTACGAAATCAAAGGGGCAAGAGTACGCTCCCAAAAAAACTATTAACAATTATCACAGATGAAGGTGCCTACTCCTTCATATGATGTGCATTGTTCATGCCATCATTCATGGCATCTTGCGCACTTGATCCAGTCTTCTATTGGTAAATTACTGTAGATGATATTGCATAATGAACACTCGTATACTACTTCCTCACTGACCTGAGGAGTTACCTTCGGTTGTAGCTTTCTTGGTACAAGTTGATGTTTGCCTTTGCTCTTCGGAGAGCGCCGTTTCAGAAGTAAGTTCTGCTTGAAAGGAGAGGATGTCAGAATCTCTGATTGACCTCGAGAAGATCAAGATTTTTGGTTGTGGGCTTGGGACAGTCGGAGGAGGACTGACAACCACCAAAGGAGTGCATGATGTGGACGGTCTACATAGGCCCCTGCTTACCTCCAGTGAAGATCCAGTTTTATTGGTTGGAGGTTTGGTAACAGATGAACGAGCAGCCGGCAGAGGAGTGTTTGATGTGGATAATCTGCATGAGCTCCTGCTTGCTTCTAGTGATTATCCAGCGTTACTGGTTGAAGGTTTGGTAACAGATGAATGAGAACGAGCAACTGGCTGAAGAGTGTTCGAAGTGGACAGTGCGCATGAGCTCTTGCTTGTTTCTAGTGAGGGTCTGGCGTTAGTGTTTGAAGGTTTGGTAACAGATGGAGGAGGACGAGCAACCGGCTGAAGAGTGTTCGAAGTGGACAGTCCGCATGAGCTCTGGTTTGTTTCTAGTAAGGATCTAGCGTTACTATTTGAAGGTTTGGTAACAGATGGAGGAGGACGAGCGACTGGCAAAAGAGTGTTTGATCCGGATGCGCCGCAGGGCCCCTTTTTACTTCCAGTGAACCATCCGATGAACGATTTTGGGCTCTATTCAGGTCTGATTCTTGATTTGTTCCTTCAGAAATGTTTCCATCTTCAGAGCTGGCTTCTGCATTTAAGTCTACCACATCTACAATAGAGGGAAGAAAATTTTCTTTAGTGAACACACCTGGATTCAGTAGGACAACTCCAGATTCTTGAAGGCTGGATACCAAAGGTTGCAGCTTTTGTAGTAAGCCTCAGTAAGCAAACTCGCAACTTGGAATTAGGTGGGATGGATGATTCCTCATCCATTTATCACACACTGTTGAATACCAGGATTTCAGCGGGTGAAAACAGGAGCGATTTAATGGTTTCAAATTATGGCTGGTATGGGGTGGTAAACTCAACATCACTATCCCATTTTGCCTGCAGAAACCAGTCGCCTCGATTGAAATGTGAGAGGTATGATTGTCAACAAGTAACAATACCATTTTCGTAACCGAATTTGATCGCACACATTGGTGTAAATAATATAACCATTCTACGAAAAGTTGAGTTGATGAACCAGAATCAGATATCATTCCCACAGAACCCGGCGGCGAGCCATCGAATAATTCTTGTTTCATTCGTTTTCTGGGGAATATCTGGGGAATAAAGGAACCAAATGCACTCACCAGGAAACAGCTGTTATGTTAACTCCAAAATCACAGTTTTATTCACAACTGATTTTTATGAGGAACCGTATTTATGCCAGTTTCGTACATGTTGTAGATATCCCGTAGAGAAAAACCGTTTTCTCTTGCAAGATCTTTTAGACAATTAAAAAGGCGTTCAACTTGTGGCTTGTTAAAACCACGAGCTCTCCCCAGACCAGTCTTTGAAGGCTGTCGCAAAACAATAGTCATATGTCTACGACGGAAAGACTGTCCAATCTCTTCCTGCCATTCGATTCGCATGGCTAAAGGATATGGGGCAACTAGTTACGTTCAGCAAAATTGTATGCCATTCTTCTTAGATCTTTTAAAGTTAAGTCATAGAAGAATTGATCCAGTAATGTGATATATTCCACTAATTCGTTCTCCATTTCTTCGGTAAATAGGCCTACTGGCTTTATTGTACCTAAAGACGTTGCAGATTCTCATTTAAAAAAAAGAAAAAAAATCCTTAATTCTCCTTAAATCAGTGATGGGAATGCATAGGATACAAAAAAAAATCAGATATTATTTAGACCCTTTATAAAAATATATTTCCAAATTTGGCTTATTTCATCAGTTACAGAATGCTTGTCACCTACGAGGGTAACTTGAAAACTTCTCGATTATCTTTGATGAAGCTACATATTGTCAAATGTTAGGTTAGGTTAGCTTCATATATCTTTATAGGATCCCATACCAATCATTGGGCTGATACCGTCTTATGCAGAGTCATTTTAACGTATGATTACTAAAGGACTGACTACTACAGAAAACATATGGTAGTCGAACTTTTTAGTATGGCATTAATCACGCGTCAGAATGACTGCATAAGGCCCATTGAAATCTATTACTGAAAACTACTGACATTTAAGATAAAAGAGGACAAAGTGTAGCATTTCTGAAACCTGAATAAAATAAGCAAGCGTAATGTTATTCAATAACTGCAGATTTAACTATCTCACACGTTTATCTGTTTCGAAAACTCAAACACCACCTTAGATATTTTATGTAAGGAGTGGTATTTAGAATAACAATTTATCCCTCATACATCAGAAAATATCAGGATTCTTCAGAATTCTTAACGTTAGAGGCTACATATGGGAACCAGTATTCGTAAAGTTTGCCGTCACTCTCTATTACAACGGAATCTACATTCTTTGATTGTTAGATCTAAATCAAATTGGATTCTTTTTTCATAGAACAGAAGGGGCAAGAGTACGCACGCGTACCCTTGCCCCGTCGGTATCTGCGTACCCTTGCCCCCTCACTACACAATTGACTTTCCCGTGATGTTGTACAGCTAACTGTTGGAAGAAAGGCAATTTACTCCATCCTGTCAAACAATGGATATGTTAGAAACTAACGCTTTATATTACTTTGAAATCGTTAAAAAATTGGGTAAGTTATTCATTAATTATTTATGTCCCAATATTATATCAAACTATTAGAAAAACATAAATTATTACCTAGATAGCTTGTAGTTTGCCGCAGCTCACTCAAACTTGTTTAGATTTTAGACGCCATTAACATCAAACTCCACGTGACGCATTATTGCCATACGCGAATATATTCACTTGATTTTAGGGAATCGTATCCTTACCCCCCACGTACTCTTGCCCCCCTCTACTCTATATATCAATATTAGTTTCCCTGGTTGATGCTAACCTTTTTTGACGAAAGGTTGCATAACTAATAGGATACTATCTTTTTCAGTTAAAATACCGTATATCGTACTTCACATTTTATTAATGAAATTGACAAAAGCAACGCAAGTAGATACTAGTCTTTGTACAGTCACGAAAGACAGTATTCTTCAGGTGACTAAATTTCTTTTCCTAATAACTCACAATAAATTAACCTATTAGAGTACTGACTTTGGCAAGCTGTCAAGTTATAACTATTCTAAGGATAACAACAAAAAGATCCAAATTAATTCATTTGTTCCCGAGTTATTGGCAAAAGAAAATTTGTTAACTGTCAAATATTTTCTTTTCCGTGTGTACTCTTAAACAACGAAGGTGTAAGAAGAGATTTGATTTCTTGCTTATGAACACCTTAAAATTCTGTCTGGAAAATTGTGTGATCGGATTATTTAGTAACAAATTTGCAAAACAAATAAATAGAAAGGATAATATTAATCATAGTAATGAATAACGAGGTTTGTTTTGCAAAAGTTATATTGAACTTGGGATTAATGAACAGTTTATAATTTTAATTAAACACATGCTATTAAATGTATGTTATTACTCTTTGAAAGACAGTAAATATTACAAGCATATGACACGACATTTAAAGAAGTACTTTTGCAGCTTCCCGAAACATGTTAAAATGAAAATGAAATCTTTCAGTTTTACGTCCCACAGTTATACCGGCCAGGCTAAAGGAGACGGTGATGAAAAGAAATGAATGAAATGGTCGATTGAAGAAAGTGGGAGGAAACGGAAGAGAAAACTCACGCAGGCGGTGTTTGTCCATCACAAAGTTCACTTGGCTTGAACGGAGATCGAAATAAGGATCCCACACACCGAAGATGAACGCTCTACTACTGAGCCACCGCGGCCCTTCCGAAACATATTCGTTGCTATTAGGTGCAGTTTTCACTTTCTTGGGATACATCAAAACTCAACAATACTTAAAATCACTCCATACTGCAGTTATACAAAATAATCCTAAAACCTAGAATTATGTTAAATTCACTGAATTTAATTGTATATGCACTCGTACACCCCTAAACACACCACTTCACTCGTATTTACACTGCAAAACAATGGAAAAGGTAGAAGTTGCTTCTTATGACTCTGTTTTTAATCCTTAGTATTAGAAAGAAGAAAAGACATTTTAGGTATTGTCAATTTTTGTTCATTTAAAGAATAAATTTATAAGAGATGTTTTTCTGTGTGTGCGCGTGTGTGTGTGAAATGTTATCTCAATTAGTTTCAAAGCGGCTGACTAACATATCGAGCCCTTGTAAGAAGAAACTAAAGTACACTGGAATTGCGCTCCAATACATTAATTTTTGTGCCATTATCCGTGGCAATCACAATGCAGTTCTTGTAGCTTCCTTAATTCCACGGGGAGACAATCAATACGTACTCACACAACAGCAGATATTATATGGCATCATTTTTTCCTATGAACCAGTAATACATACAATAACTTTACATTTCCAAATGAAACTAGATATATACATTAATGGGTCACTTCAAAAAAGTGGGGGGGGGGGAAACTGCCCCCCTTTGCCCCCCTAATCGCCGCCCATGCGTGTAGTATTATAAAATGGAGTGTAATATATAACGAAAATGGAGTGTAATATATAACGAGTGTAATATATAACGTTATATATTTTAGTAATGCTTCTTAGGTTGTAAGGACGAACAGCAATATTTCTATGTATATAGTACCAATGCATATGTAATTGTAGCCTAAAAAGTGTTTATTACTTAAGTTTGTGTTTGCCTTTACGATAGTGTACCCCTGGACAATAACGTGCATAAGAAAAAATACCGGTACTCATTTCTGTTTCCCATGTTTTCAATAGGATAATTTAAACAAGCATACTGAAAACGCACTTGACGTTTCAATTGTTTTCTGTATGAGCAACAGAAAACCAACCAATCAAATGGTCCGTTAAAACCTTGATTCGGGTTAACTATTTGACAGAGTATATATCAGGCACAGTATATTGTAGAACGAACCACGGATTAAAGTAACTGACAACTTCCTGATATCTAATTCTGACTGATAGTAATCAGAAAGAATATCAGGATATTGTAGGACTGGCCCTAATCAAATATAATAGTGCAGCAAAACCTTGAGCATAGACACACTCAATCCGCTACAGACGAACTTCTAAACAAATGAAGACTTTATTCCGTGCAGCGCTTCAGGGAGAACCAATGAAAATACGAGCCACAGTAATGCTTCCGCTGAACATCGATGTCAATACAAACTCAGTTGTTCATCATCGCGACCACTAATTCACCCTCGCGGTCGACCTCTAGGTCGTCATGTAGCGTACGTCATCGGCATGCGCTTACCCATTTGAATCCATGTTTATGTGCTAGTATCGAGGGTGCGACCGCGACTTAAACCTCGACGTCGATCGCAAGGTTTCTTCGGCATGTCCTGCCCTTAAGTGTGCTGTTTGGTTGCCTTTGCACAAACACATTTGAAACAAACAATTATGTTTTAGAGGTTAGAAATTTTAACTTCCATCTCAATGTTTTAATTGCTTATTATTTTTTGGTAATGGCAATCAAGTGAGAAATGTTTATTTTATTTTATTTCTATCAAATTAAAAATCTCGTGGCTGCGGCTCGCCCACACGGGCGATTATTTGTGTCGGTGCTAGATCCTCGGAGCACCCACGTAGTCGGCGCACATGTATCGTACAGTTGCAATAACTTATTGAATGCTAACTTAATAGATTGGATTATAATTTAAAAGACAGAACTTTTAAACGTAATATAATTTCATTAAAATATACGTTATTACCATTTCCATTTGTATAAAAAAAATAATGTTATTGACAGAAAAAAAAACAGCATTTCGTTACTACGATTAAGAATCAGTTGCGTACAGTTGTATTAATGTTATTGAATATTAGTGTGGTAAGTCGTAAAGAAGAAGACTTGCTAAAAAGAAAATGAAAATAAAATATTTGAATTTTACGTCCCATACTTATGCCGGATAGGATAAAGTGCATGACGATGGTAAGAATAAATGAAGTGATTGAAGAAAGTGGGAAGAGACGTGATAACCCTAAGAAAAACCACACACATTGTGTTTGTCCTCCATAAAGCCACTTGGCGCAAGCTGGCATCGAACCGGAAACCCCACGTTGCATTGGTGAACGCTCTACGACTGAACTACCGCGGCCTCATTCCTTTTTCATGCACGACTAATATCCTTTATGTAATTAAAGAAAAGTATATTAAAACTTAACCAATATCCAATATTCGTTAAATTTACGAATACGTTCTCCCAAAGGGACAGAGTATTGGAATTCCATCCATAGACGCTTCAGAAAATGTTAAGCACGGAAATTGAAGAAATTTTGATGAATTATTATCCTAACTCGTAAATGTTACAGGAAAGTGAACTATTTCAATTTTGAATCCAAACGATTAAATTATAAACAGCGTTTTACTTCTTCTGGGCACTTGTCTTTTGTGCGGGACGCCTGGGGTTGATTTCCGCCATGAGCTCATGTGATTTGGATCCTACGTAGGACACATCACACAAAGTTTTGACAGTAAAAATTACATTAAACTCCAGACATGTAAGCTTGTTTTAATCACTCTTCAATGTCATATTTTCCATTGTTTATGATTGGTTAATTGATTGGTCTGGAGTTTACCCGTATTAACCACTGAAGCTATGTGAGACGTGGTTCTATAGTTTACGTAGAATTATGAGGACTTGATTTTCTGCCAGGAATCAAATCCTGCTCTCCCACACCAAAGGTTTGTACAGTAATCATATAGCCACGAAAATATGAAGTGTAGTACTTTAAAATTTGTGCCTGCTTACGATGGAGGGCGTTTATTTTTAAACAATAGCATAAAAAATAATAGAAAAAAAACAAAGCACTCGGACTTCAGATCCATCAATTGCAACAGCACTATGAAACCTTTCAAGTAAAGTTATCTTCCAGTGTAGTTTACCAACAACAGTTCATCCAATGAATTTACGTTTATGTGAAAAAATATGAAACATTTTGGTTCACTGCTATTTCAATTCTATAAATATAGATGTGAAGGTCTTTCAGGCAGGTGAAGTTTACGTAAGGATTACTCCAGTAACGCCTCATTTTCTTCTTCATAACTAACTGACTTGACGAATTCTGTGGCCTATGGAACCCGGAGATTCGAAGCCGTATTTAAAAAAGCTCTTCGTTGAGTTCTGTCTTTAGCCAATTGTCCTTTGTACTCCTATTTCTGTGAGATCCATCTTAATTTTGTCCTTCCACATACGCCTAGGTCTTCCTAATGGTCTTTTCCTGATTTGCTTTCCAATTAATATTTTTAAAGTGGTTCTACTTTCTTCCATTCTCGCTACATGACCTGCCCACCTGAACTTCCTAGCCTTAATGACTCTAACAATGTTAGGTAAATGGTATAAATTATGTTAATCGTTATGAAGTTTCCACCATTCACCATTTTCATCCCTCTTGGTCCGAATATTCGCCACAGGATTTTATTTTCGAATACTTTCAGTCTGCGTTCTTTCCTCACAGTAATTGAGCAAGTTTTGCAACCATACAGTCCAAGAGGCATAATAACTGTTTTATATATTTTAAGCTTCAACTTGTTTTTCTTTTTAGAGAATTCACGAAGACAAAAGAGTTTGGACTGAATTCAATGCTTTCAATCGACATTTAACTTCTTCACGGATATGATTCTGGTCTGATAATGTGGATCCTAGATATTTGAAAAGGTCTACTATGTCGAAAGTATTGTTTGATATTTTAACGTATCCATTACTTGAGTATTGTGATCACGGTGCATTTTCATGTATTTAGTTTTATTCTGTATTTACGTCTAAGTCCATATCCCTGCAGGCATTTAATAAAACCTCTGCATGTCTTTCAATTGTCCTCACATCATCTCCTATCAGTTTGACATGATCAGCATAAGCCATAACCTGCTGAATGCCATTAAGCTCTAAGGCCTTGTTGCTATATTTAATTTTCCTTATAGCATATTCCAGAACAAATTTGAATAATAATTGTTTTAGTCCCTCTCTCATTATTTCCTCCCTCTCTCAGTGCATCTCATTGTTTTAGTCCCTTCTGTATGTGAAAGATCATGGCAAAATATTTTCCTACCCGGACTTTTCTTTGAGTTTTATTTAATCATATCTTTACTAATCTAACTAGCTATTTTGGTATATGCCGAGTTCGGTAAGAATATTGTACAATATTTCCCAAGTCGTAGGCCTATCTAAAATCAATAAGCTGATGTACCCGAGTGTTGTATTCCCATTGCTTTTCGAACATAAAGAAATGGGAATTAATTCCTTTTCTTCTTTACAAAGTTATAAACTAACTATACGAAAGCAACTAGTTTCCTGTGAAATTCGATCTTGAATGCGTATCCATTAGGGATGGCCAGATCCGGATCCGAGATTTCGGATCTTGGATCCGGATCCGAAAATCCGAATCTTGGATCCGGATCCGAAAATCAGGATCTTGGATCCGGATCCGAAATTTCGGATCTTGGATCCGGATCCGAAAAAACGGATCTTAGATCCGGATTCGAAAATCAGGATCTTGGATCCGGATCCGAAATTTCGGATCTTGGATCCGGATTCGGGAAACCGAATCTTGGTTCCGGATCCGAAAATCCGGATCCGACATTTTGGATCTTGGATCCGGACCTGAAAAACCGGATCTTGGATTCGGATTCGAAACTCCGTGTCAGAAAATTCGGGTGTTCCGAATCAGCAAAATTTTCGAAATTATTGACAAAGTGATTTTCATTCCTATGCTTAAAATAAGATTTTAAGACACTTTTGGTATCTGATCGTGTGACAGCCTTGCGTTCTCTTCATTCTGTTGATATTTGGTTTTCGTGCCTTAATATGTCACAATTACTCCAAATTTGATTGAGTAAAACTGTCGAGTTAGGTGAGAGCAATCTCACTGTCAGATTCGATTCTAGTTGAAATACTTGACCGAAAAGGTAGTAAATCTTTTTTAAAGCGGTCGTCCTCATGGAAATTTGTCCTTTGTTTTCTGTAACACTAGTCAAATGCTGGGATGAAACCTTAGTCTCAAGCCCAAGCTTCTTCATTAGACTCAGGCTGCTTACTTTTCTAATTCTTTCTGAGTTATTGTGGTCACTGAATGAGGCCATTTCCTAGTCGTGATGGGCTAGGCCATTGCTAATAGAACAGCCCATAAAATATAGATCAAATCAAATTAAGGAGCAACTACCTTTTCTTGCTCTTGATGAGCTTTTTTTTTCTTTCTTTAAAAATACGTTTCTCTGTGACCGTACCACTCCAGTTAGAATTAAGAATTGTAGTAGAGATGAAGTTCTAAATGGCAATTAATGTATCAAAATCAATGTATTAATGTACTGTATGTGTATACAAAATACCATATGGAGCCTCGAGCAGTAACATGTATCTTTGTAATTAGTAATCCACTACTATTAACTCTGCATAGGTTGTATAAGGAGCTATATCATTCATGTAAACACACAGGCGGATGCAGGGGGAGGGCGAAAAGTCGGAGGGTGGTGGCTCAGTGGTAGAGCGTTCACCTCCGGTGCTTGGGGTCCCTGGTTCGATCCCAGCTCGCGCCGTGTGGACTTTGTGGTGGACAAACACCGTACTCGTGGGTTTTCTCGGGGTTTTCCGTTTCCTCCCACTTTCTTCATTTCATTTATTCCTCATAATCACCGTCTCCTTTAGCCTAACCGGCATAAGCGTAGGACATAGAACTCAAGGATTTCATTTCATAACGAATTTTTGTTCAAATAAGAAGTTTCATTTCTCTAACATTCCAGGATTCCGAGATATAAAAGTCTTTTCTCCCCGCCCCTTTTCTTCCCCTCTAAGACATACATAAAAAAACGCTTAAGTACATACCTAATTATTTCAAATGTAAAGTCCAAATACCAAATTCTATGCTCCTAACCTTCAGAGGTTCCCAGATATCGACATGTTATTATAAAAATTACAATCCCCACCCTCTTTCCTTTCCATCTCTTTTCTTTTCCTTTTTACTAAAACGTCAAAAAACACTGAAGCATATGTCAAATTATTTTCAATGAGAAATGCAAATACCAAATTTCAAGTCTCTAACCTTAAAAGATTGAACATATTAATACAATAATTGTAATCCATACTTAATTTTCTTCTTGCCCTTTTTCTTCCCTTCTGGGCCACATATATAAAAAAACGTTGAAACACGTATCTAATTATTTTAAGTGAGAAGTCCAAATACCAAATTCCATGTTTCTAATCCTTTAAGTTTCCGAGATATAGGCATATTATTATACTAATTGCAA
>NC_137459.1:50073730-50191598 GCF_964235325.1 Thermobia domestica
CGTCATGTAGCGTACGTCATCGGCATGCGCTTACCCATTTGAATCCATGTTTATGTGCTAGTATCGAGGGTGCGACCGCGACTTAAACCTCGACGTCGATCGCAAGGTTTCTTCGGCATGTCCTGCCCTTAAGTGTGCTGTTTGGTTGCCTTTGCACAAACACATTTGAAACAAACAATTATGTTTTAGAGGTTAGAAATTTTAACTTCCATCTCAATGTTTTAATTGCTTATTATTTTTTGGTAATGGCAATCAAGTGAGAAATGTTTATTTTATTTTATTTCTATCAAATTAAAAATCTCGTGGCTGCGGCTCGCCCACACGGGCGATTATTTGTGTCGGTGCTAGATCCTCGGAGCACCCACGTAGTCGGCGCACATGTATCGTACAGTTGCAATAACTTATTGAATGCTAACTTAATAGATTGGATTATAATTTAAAAGACAGAACTTTTAAACGTAATATAATTTCATTAAAATATACGTTATTACCATTTCCATTTGTATAAAAAAAATAATGTTATTGACAGAAAAAAAAACAGCATTTCGTTACTACGATTAAGAATCAGTTGCGTACAGTTGTATTAATGTTATTGAATATTAGTGTGGTAAGTCGTAAAGAAGAAGACTTGCTAAAAAGAAAATGAAAATAAAATATTTGAATTTTACGTCCCATACTTATGCCGGATAGGATAAAGTGCATGACGATGGTAAGAATAAATGAAGTGATTGAAGAAAGTGGGAAGAGACGTGATAACCCTAAGAAAAACCACACACATTGTGTTTGTCCTCCATAAAGCCACTTGGCGCAAGCTGGCATCGAACCGGAAACCCCACGTTGCATTGGTGAACGCTCTACGACTGAACTACCGCGGCCTCATTCCTTTTTCATGCACGACTAATATCCTTTATGTAATTAAAGAAAAGTATATTAAAACTTAACCAATATCCAATATTCGTTAAATTTACGAATACGTTCTCCCAAAGGGACAGAGTATTGGAATTCCATCCATAGACGCTTCAGAAAATGTTAAGCACGGAAATTGAAGAAATTTTGATGAATTATTATCCTAACTCGTAAATGTTACAGGAAAGTGAACTATTTCAATTTTGAATCCAAACGATTAAATTATAAACAGCGTTTTACTTCTTCTGGGCACTTGTCTTTTGTGCGGGACGCCTGGGGTTGATTTCCGCCATGAGCTCATGTGATTTGGATCCTACGTAGGACACATCACACAAAGTTTTGACAGTAAAAATTACATTAAACTCCAGACATGTAAGCTTGTTTTAATCACTCTTCAATGTCATATTTTCCATTGTTTATGATTGGTTAATTGATTGGTCTGGAGTTTACCCGTATTAACCACTGAAGCTATGTGAGACGTGGTTCTATAGTTTACGTAGAATTATGAGGACTTGATTTTCTGCCAGGAATCAAATCCTGCTCTCCCACACCAAAGGTTTGTACAGTAATCATATAGCCACGAAAATATGAAGTGTAGTACTTTAAAATTTGTGCCTGCTTACGATGGAGGGCGTTTATTTTTAAACAATAGCATAAAAAATAATAGAAAAAAAACAAAGCACTCGGACTTCAGATCCATCAATTGCAACAGCACTATGAAACCTTTCAAGTAAAGTTATCTTCCAGTGTAGTTTACCAACAACAGTTCATCCAATGAATTTACGTTTATGTGAAAAAATATGAAACATTTTGGTTCACTGCTATTTCAATTCTATAAATATAGATGTGAAGGTCTTTCAGGCAGGTGAAGTTTACGTAAGGATTACTCCAGTAACGCCTCATTTTCTTCTTCATAACTAACTGACTTGACGAATTCTGTGGCCTATGGAACCCGGAGATTCGAAGCCGTATTTAAAAAAGCTCTTCGTTGAGTTCTGTCTTTAGCCAATTGTCCTTTGTACTCCTATTTCTGTGAGATCCATCTTAATTTTGTCCTTCCACATACGCCTAGGTCTTCCTAATGGTCTTTTCCTGATTTGCTTTCCAATTAATATTTTTAAAGTGGTTCTACTTTCTTCCATTCTCGCTACATGACCTGCCCACCTGAACTTCCTAGCCTTAATGACTCTAACAATGTTAGGTAAATGGTATAAATTATGTTAATCGTTATGAAGTTTCCACCATTCACCATTTTCATCCCTCTTGGTCCGAATATTCGCCACAGGATTTTATTTTCGAATACTTTCAGTCTGCGTTCTTTCCTCACAGTAATTGAGCAAGTTTTGCAACCATACAGTCCAAGAGGCATAATAACTGTTTTATATATTTTAAGCTTCAACTTGTTTTTCTTTTTAGAGAATTCACGAAGACAAAAGAGTTTGGACTGAATTCAATGCTTTCAATCGACATTTAACTTCTTCACGGATATGATTCTGGTCTGATAATGTGGATCCTAGATATTTGAAAAGGTCTACTATGTCGAAAGTATTGTTTGATATTTTAACGTATCCATTACTTGAGTATTGTGATCACGGTGCATTTTCATGTATTTAGTTTTATTCTGTATTTACGTCTAAGTCCATATCCCTGCAGGCATTTAATAAAACCTCTGCATGTCTTTCAATTGTCCTCACATCATCTCCTATCAGTTTGACATGATCAGCATAAGCCATAACCTGCTGAATGCCATTAAGCTCTAAGGCCTTGTTGCTATATTTAATTTTCCTTATAGCATATTCCAGAACAAATTTGAATAATAATTGTTTTAGTCCCTCTCTCATTATTTCCTCCCTCTCTCAGTGCATCTCATTGTTTTAGTCCCTTCTGTATGTGAAAGATCATGGCAAAATATTTTCCTACCCGGACTTTTCTTTGAGTTTTATTTAATCATATCTTTACTAATCTAACTAGCTATTTTGGTATATGCCGAGTTCGGTAAGAATATTGTACAATATTTCCCAAGTCGTAGGCCTATCTAAAATCAATAAGCTGATGTACCCGAGTGTTGTATTCCCATTGCTTTTCGAACATAAAGAAATGGGAATTAATTCCTTTTCTTCTTTACAAAGTTATAAACTAACTATACGAAAGCAACTAGTTTCCTGTGAAATTCGATCTTGAATGCGTATCCATTAGGGATGGCCAGATCCGGATCCGAGATTTCGGATCTTGGATCCGGATCCGAAAATCCGAATCTTGGATCCGGATCCGAAAATCAGGATCTTGGATCCGGATCCGAAATTTCGGATCTTGGATCCGGATCCGAAAAAACGGATCTTAGATCCGGATTCGAAAATCAGGATCTTGGATCCGGATCCGAAATTTCGGATCTTGGATCCGGATTCGGGAAACCGAATCTTGGTTCCGGATCCGAAAATCCGGATCCGACATTTTGGATCTTGGATCCGGACCTGAAAAACCGGATCTTGGATTCGGATTCGAAACTCCGTGTCAGAAAATTCGGGTGTTCCGAATCAGCAAAATTTTCGAAATTATTGACAAAGTGATTTTCATTCCTATGCTTAAAATAAGATTTTAAGACACTTTTGGTATCTGATCGTGTGACAGCCTTGCGTTCTCTTCATTCTGTTGATATTTGGTTTTCGTGCCTTAATATGTCACAATTACTCCAAATTTGATTGAGTAAAACTGTCGAGTTAGGTGAGAGCAATCTCACTGTCAGATTCGATTCTAGTTGAAATACTTGACCGAAAAGGTAGTAAATCTTTTTTAAAGCGGTCGTCCTCATGGAAATTTGTCCTTTGTTTTCTGTAACACTAGTCAAATGCTGGGATGAAACCTTAGTCTCAAGCCCAAGCTTCTTCATTAGACTCAGGCTGCTTACTTTTCTAATTCTTTCTGAGTTATTGTGGTCACTGAATGAGGCCATTTCCTAGTCGTGATGGGCTAGGCCATTGCTAATAGAACAGCCCATAAAATATAGATCAAATCAAATTAAGGAGCAACTACCTTTTCTTGCTCTTGATGAGCTTTTTTTTTCTTTCTTTAAAAATACGTTTCTCTGTGACCGTACCACTCCAGTTAGAATTAAGAATTGTAGTAGAGATGAAGTTCTAAATGGCAATTAATGTATCAAAATCAATGTATTAATGTACTGTATGTGTATACAAAATACCATATGGAGCCTCGAGCAGTAACATGTATCTTTGTAATTAGTAATCCACTACTATTAACTCTGCATAGGTTGTATAAGGAGCTATATCATTCATGTAAACACACAGGCGGATGCAGGGGGAGGGCGAAAAGTCGGAGGGTGGTGGCTCAGTGGTAGAGCGTTCACCTCCGGTGCTTGGGGTCCCTGGTTCGATCCCAGCTCGCGCCGTGTGGACTTTGTGGTGGACAAACACCGTACTCGTGGGTTTTCTCGGGGTTTTCCGTTTCCTCCCACTTTCTTCATTTCATTTATTCCTCATAATCACCGTCTCCTTTAGCCTAACCGGCATAAGCGTAGGACATAGAACTCAAGGATTTCATTTCATAACGAATTTTTGTTCAAATAAGAAGTTTCATTTCTCTAACATTCCAGGATTCCGAGATATAAAAGTCTTTTCTCCCCGCCCCTTTTCTTCCCCTCTAAGACATACATAAAAAAACGCTTAAGTACATACCTAATTATTTCAAATGTAAAGTCCAAATACCAAATTCTATGCTCCTAACCTTCAGAGGTTCCCAGATATCGACATGTTATTATAAAAATTACAATCCCCACCCTCTTTCCTTTCCATCTCTTTTCTTTTCCTTTTTACTAAAACGTCAAAAAACACTGAAGCATATGTCAAATTATTTTCAATGAGAAATGCAAATACCAAATTTCAAGTCTCTAACCTTAAAAGATTGAACATATTAATACAATAATTGTAATCCATACTTAATTTTCTTCTTGCCCTTTTTCTTCCCTTCTGGGCCACATATATAAAAAAACGTTGAAACACGTATCTAATTATTTTAAGTGAGAAGTCCAAATACCAAATTCCATGTTTCTAATCCTTTAAGTTTCCGAGATATAGGCATATTATTATACTAATTGCAATAATTGCAATCACCACCCCTTCTTTTACTTTCTACATCTTCCCTGCCCCTTCTAATTTAAATATCGAAAAACACTTAAACAAGTATCAAATTATTTTCACAGAGAAACCCAAATACCAAATTTGAAGTATCTAACGTCAAGAATCATCAATATTTTCCACCCCATTTCCCCCCTTCCTCGTCGAATTTCCCAAAGTCTTTCCTTAGTGGTATCCTACGTCACAAAGCCTATAAACTGTCCAAATTTCAAGTTTGTAGCTTAAGCGATTTGGCCTGTACGGTGATCTATCACTCACTCACTCAGTCACTCAGGACTTTGCCCTTTATATAGAGAGAGATTTAAGATTTTATGGGAAAGCCATGGATTTTGTCCTAAGGCCGCCAGTGTCTTAGAAATGTAATAGCTTTGCTATAAACTTTAAGCAATCAACTGACTGATCCGCGTCTATATGTATTATGTAAAATACCGCTTATGATATTTATTTTGCTCGTAATAAAAAAAAATAGAAATGATGGCGAATATTCAGACATCCATGATTTTAGCGTAATGCTGCAGGAGTTCAGATCATTGAATTAATCATAAGAGCCGACTGTATAAGATAGACTACATTAAATTCCAATGTGGCACAAAGAAAATATGCAACATTACTATGCAGTTTTTCAACGTTATAACTCAGTCTGAAAATATTATCATAGGTCTCACAAACAATCGAATTTTAATCCTAACTCGATTAATATAAGGCAGATCTATACAACTACTGACTTGAGATGAAAGTGGCATACTTGTAGTACGTTTAAAGATATAGGCCTACTAAAGGCTAAATGATGGGGTGTGCGCAACAGTGGTCTAATCCCGAAAAATGTGAAAATGAGATTTTGATGTAATCTTTTGTCATTTAAATTGAATTGTCTTCCCACAGAGTTAGATAAAATTCACCTAGTAAATTTTATACATATGGATATTTTAGTTCTGGTTCTCAATCTAAGGCCTAAAATATTCAAAACAGGAGTCGAAATCTGAACTTCGAAATTTCGGGTGTGGATCCAGGAACCGGATATCCGGATCCAAAATCCAAAACTTCGGATCCGGATCCAAGATCCAAAACTTCGGATCCGGATCCAAGATCCGAAATTCCTAATCCGGATCCAAGATCCGGATACCCTGATCCGGATCCAAGATCCGAAATTCTGGATCCTTATCCAAGATCCGGATATCCTGATCCGGATCCAAGATCCAAAATTCCGGATCCGGATCCAAGATCCGAAATTTCGGATCCGTATCCGAGATCCGGATCTTATAGAATCCGGATATTCGAGATCCGGATTCGTCTGGCCATCACTAGCTATCCATAGATTTGTTTCTGCTGCCAATAATGCCAACTGTCACTGCAATGCCTACACGACCTCGCATCAACAACACAGGACATAGTCGCGGATTGGTCGTGCGACACTTATTGCCCGTGTTCATCGGGGCTACAGGTACACGGTCAGTTCTGCATTTAGAACCTCGGCGACCCCTTCTTCCAACAAATATGCTGGCACCCACCCCCTTCCTTTGATTCCAAATTAATTGAAGGGGCGTGGAGACCATTCCTGGTATAGGAAAAGAAGCGTGTTGTATCGTTACTGAGGAGATGCGGGGTGCTTCTTTGTTAATGTAGATGACTGTTTTTGTATTTATTACAACATAGATTTGAAGGGCACTGGCTTCTATCTAACGTAAAAGATCCTTAATTTGCTCTTTTTAAGTTTGTAACTCAAAGTGTTTTGGAAAAGGTTATAACTACTAAATTTCACGCCCTTAAAAGAGTTTGCGCTCTAGGCACGAACTTATTTGGCATAATGGGAATTGCGGCCCTGTATATAATGCTATATTTATTGATAAATTTTATTGCAGAACAATATCACGAAGTAAAACAAGGGAAAACGAAATACTGTAGACCTTAAAGTCATGAAGAATGCTATTCAAACAGTTTCATATCACCTGATACAAAACATACATATCTAAAAGATAGTCATGCAAAAAGTAATGCAAAATTTGCAATAAGGTGTGTAATGTAAAATGTTTACAAAAAGCCGAATTTATTGTTTCTTTTCTTATAATTCCGCCTACATGAAGTGAGTGATCCAAGGTACATTATGTTGTGATCACTGGTACAGCCACTTCCTTAAGACCCTGGACCTAAGAAAGAAACATTTCTCCATTCTAACGGTAAGATGAATCTCTATTATTTTGAGCGTGTTGTTTAATATCATATATTAATGGCATTGGAACTCTTTGCGTCTTTAATGTATTATCTAAACACTTACTGGATGTGAGATTGGTTGGTTGGACTAGTGTCTTGCGTCCATTTCGTATCAGAAGCTACACTATGTGATCAAAAGTATCCGGACACCCCGAAAAACATACGTATAGGCATTGCATTGTGCTGCTACCTACTGCCATGTAGTCATTATCAGCGACCTCAGTAGTCATTAGACATCGTGAGAAAGCAGAATGGGCGCTCCGCGGAACTCACGGACTTCGAACGTGGTCAGGTGATTGGGTGTCACTTGTGTCAGAAGTCTGCATGCGAGATTTCCACACTCCTAAACATCCCTAGGTCCACTGTGTCTGATGTGATAGTGAAGCGGAAACGTAAAGGGACACGTACAGCACAAAAGCGTACAGGCGGACCACATCTGTTGACTGACACAGACCGCCGACAGTTGAAGAGGGTCGTAAAGTGTAATAGGCAGACATCTATCCAGACCATCACACAGGAATTCCAAACTGCATCAGGATCCACTCCAAGTACTATGACAGTTAGGCGTGAGGTGAAAAAACTTGTATTTCATGGTCGAGGGCTGCTCATAAGCCACACACATCACGCAGGTAAATGTCAAACGACGCCTCGTTTGGTGTAAGGGGCGTAAACATTGGACAATTGAACAGTGGAAAAACGTTGTGTGGAGTGACGAATCACGGTACACAATGTGGCGATCTGATGGCAGTATGTGGGTATGGTGAATGCCCGGTGAACGTCATCTGTCAGCGTGTGTAGTGCCAACAGTAAAATTCTGAGGTGGTGGTGTTATGGTGTGGTCGTGTTTTTCTTGGAGGAGGCTTGCACTCCTCGTTGTTTTGCGTGGCACTTTCACAGTGCAAGCCTACATTGATGTTTTAAGCACCTTCTTGCTTCCCACTGTTGAAGAGAAATTCTGGGATGGCGATTGCATCTTTCAACACTATCGAGCACCTGTTCATACTGCACGGCCTGTGGTGGAGTGGTTACACGGCCGTAACATTCCTGTAATGGACTGGCCTGCACAGAGTCCTGTCTTAAATCCTATAGAACACCTTTGGAATGTTTTGGAAGCCGACTTCGTGCCAGGCCTCACCGACCTACATCGATACCTCTCCTCAGTTCAGCACTCCGTAAAGAATGGGCTGCCATTCCCCAAGAAACCTTCCAGCACCTGATTGAAAGTATGCCTGCGAGAGTGGAAGCCGTAATCAAGGCTAAGGGTGGGTCAACACCATATTGAATTCCAGCAGTACCGATGCAGAGCGCCACGAACTTTAAGTCATTTTCAGACAGGTGTCCGGGTACTTTTGATCACGGTGTATATTAAACGTGAATTCAACCTTGTAAGATATTATGACTAAAACGGAGCATTTGATTTCTTCGAAAAATATATTCAAACATTGCAAGAGATTTAGCTTCCAATCATTCGCCGTGAACTGAGTTGAATCTCGTTTGTGAAGCAAAGAATTAACACAAAAGTGAAAAAAAGAGTGAGCATGATGTTTGTGGGGAAAAAAAATTATAATAAATGATTCAAGTTACTTATTATATGTAACGCTGAAATCCGTCAGACTGTGAGCTATAGCTATTCGTGTCTCTATCACAAAATTTTCGACAAACTTTAAAAAATAAAATAGAATATAATAAATTATATTCAGACTCGTATCTTAAAACAAAATAAGCAATTTCTAGGGTAATTAACTTAATAAACAGGTTTATAACTCAGGATCTTATCTACATATGAAATCATAACACATGAGTTACCTCTATTAAAAGTTTATTTAGAAAAAGTTGATAATTCTATGAAATATCTATCTTTGAAAGCGCATGAGAAATACCTGTTGGGTATCCTCTTCTCTAATTCCTCTAGTTTTAGTACACTTTATAAAGCTAAGGTTTCTCTAATTATGTGCATGTGGCAGACAGAAGGGTTAGCCCTCACTAAAAGCGTCCTCTGTCAACCTTAACTTATAAAGGGCATTGACTCACTACATCAAAAGCCCTGGCCTACAACCCTATTTCGTGTACTCCCTTAACTAGGAGATGCACTAGAAGGATATCTATCTAAAAATGTATTATATGGATAGGTAGGTAAGGAGAATGAGTTCGCCTTATAGTAACGAAAGATCCTTAAATAGATCTGGGATGTAAAGGTTAGGTAAGAACCATACTCCCTGAATTAGGAGATGTGATTTTAAAAAATCTAAAAGCTCTATCAGTAGCCTCTTACGAGTCCACTTCGAGGGATCGAACCCAGGAATCTGTGTTCAGAGTATTCATTAAAAAAACTATTGTGTCCTGCAAGAGGAACAAATTACCTTATAACCGACCAAAACCGTATACAGCTTCAGTTTTGAACACGTACTCAAAAATTCTAGTATCTGGGAATTGTTAATCTAAATGCCATATCCACCTAAATATGGAATGTAGCATTTCAAGGATCAAATCCTGTTCCTATTTTACGGGGCCTAATTCCCTAGCAACATTCTGTTTCTTGAATTAGTATAAGAATTATTTTTCTATATCCCTTCTTCTCACAGAACCTCATTTTAGTCCAAGAAAGAAGTCCCTTAAAAATGAAAACCTACTAGAAGTTAGAACCTAATATAACTCATGCCTTCTGCCCTATTTAAGACTCGGAGAACCTAACGAGTCTAAGCAAGACCTCCGTAATACTCCCCCTTCATTTACTTGAAGTATGATATTCTCTTACGGGTAGAAAAAAGCTCCCACTCGGCTCACCGAACCGAGTCCTTCCTATAGACTACATTTTTGAAAACTGTTCGAAGTCTCCCCCAAGACTGACGGTCAACTGACACCCTTCCCTGTAAAAATCTTCCGTTTATATAGGAATGCTATCATAACATAAGCTATGTAGAAAAAACGAGTGGTAGGGAGGAGGGTGTTCTACCAAAAAGAAGCTTTCTCTGAACACTTTAAATATGTTATTCTCTGAAACAGAGTTGCTATCTATTCTTTTTACTAGAGGTATTTTTTGTAATAGCAGAAAATAGAAATAATATAAATATACATAGTAAATACAACAATTACATTTACATACAATTAATAATAACAATAATTAATCACCAATGACCAGATCTGGATTTCTTAACCTAATAATAATAATAACTTAAAATATATAAATCAATACCAATATACTGATATAAAACAATATATAAATTAAAAGCATTATTTAAACATAAAAACCAGCAAGTGACCCAAAAGTGTCACTTGCAATGAGGAAAAGTCAAGTGGTTTCGAGTAATACGCTAACACTAATTTATTTCTGAGCTGTGATTTGTGTCATGTTCTTTTAACTTCACCCCGAGACTGAGAACACTTTAATGTAACTATTTTTCATCTCATTTCCTTTCAAATTGTGTTAGGAAGAAATGTTTTACAAGTTGCAAATATAAAATACACTAGCTGAAAACAGATATAACTATTAGTTCAAAAGCTACAAGGAAAGCAAGGTTTTGGGCGAAATAACTTGTGAGCGTTTGCCAAAAGATGAAATAAAGGTAACAGAATGAAATGAAATATTTGAGTTTTAAATTCTATGGTTATGCCGGGTAGGCTAAAAGAAACGGTGATGATGAGAGAATGAATAAAATAGTGGAATGAAATTATGGTATTATCCTTTGTTCAGTTCTCAAAACAGAAATTACTGGAAGTCCGAGTGGGTTTTTCGGAGCTCTTATGGTCAATGTCCTATTACTATCTATTTACAACACTGTCTCAAGTAAAATCAGATTCTTTGGAAAACCTGCCATGTTGTTCACATCACTTCAAAACAAATACATTCACAACTTTACTACACGCACAAATTACTCAAATGAGTAATAGTTCAATTTAATATTTAGTAGACACTGAGTTCAATGCAATGGCGAAGCCAGCGGGAGGGTCATGGAGTCTGTTTACCACCTCCCGGAAATTGTAAAAAGCTGTTAAAATAAAGCCTTAAATTCCGTTTCCAGTCTAAATATTGCTAAAAGTTTCTAGGGGAGAACCCCCGGACCTCCGAAAGATTTAAGTCATTACAATAAAGCCGAAAATTGCGTTTCGAATCCACACACTGCCCAAAAAAATTTCCTGGAGGACTCCCGAACCCCCTCCGAAACCTGGCAACGCTGCTGGGTTCAATGACAATTTATGCATTAGGTTTCACGTCAGTTAAACTGTTGTCCTAGGATTTGAGTTATTCCTTTCACTGGGCATGAGTACAATCAAATGTGTTTACAACACGAAAACGCACACGAGTGACACTTTTTTTTTTTTTTTTTAATTTTGTGACACAAACAAATGTAAATCTGTCGACGCGACGGGTGTACTTCAGTATCGTTCTGCACATAACTTACATTAGCTCCCTCTTTCAATTATTTTTGTTGATTAGTAAGGTTAGCGAGGAAGCAAGAAATGTAGGGCGAAACCTAAATTTAAAACTCTCTATAACGTACAGTATGTCACATTCTTATTCGTACACACATTAATTTGAAAGAAAACCACTATGTATTAAACATACTAGTGGTAAAATTGACAGCAGATTGCTGAAGGAGTGAGGTAGGACAATGATAGACAAACCCAGTGCAGAAAGGGGCCAAAACAAGGACACCATAGAAAGGCAGAAAAGAAAACATATGAGAACTCCCAAATTTACGCCACATTGTTATTCGTACACTTGTACACAGGTTTACATTTCACATACTAAAAAGGAAAGAAAACAGCATTAGAACACGAGCATAGCTAGTGTGGCGTACAGGAAAAGGACATATTAACAGCTGGTCTTAATCGCGGTGTTCACAGGTAAATAAACCTTCAAGAATGGGGAAGAGTAAGGAACTAGGAGAGAAAGTCAAGGAGACAATCGTAACGCTAGCATTACAGGGATGGTCGTTAAGAAAATAGGACAATTAATAGTAAAAAGGCACACAACAGTTCAATGTGTAGTAAATAAGTTTAAGTATAGTGGTTCAATGAGAAATAAACCAAGAAATTCGATGAATAAGAAGTTAAGTGAGAAGGACGAGAGAGTGATTGTGAGACAGATGAAAACAAATCCCTGACTAAGTGCTCCAAAAGTCCATAAGATAATAGAATGTGCTACAGGGAACAAAGTAAGCACTGAGACGATTCGTCGAGTGCTACACAAATACGCTTACCATGGTCGAATATCTCGGAACAGGCCATTCATAAGTCGTAAGAATCCTAAGTTACGACTTCAGTTTGCAAAAGAAAATGTTAACAAGAGTCAGAAATTTTGGAACAATGTCTTTTGGTCAGATGAGACTAAAATTAATCTCTTTGGGTTTGATGGGGTCCACAGGGTGATGGGAAAACCCAATTTGGACAACAATATTGTCAATACCATACCCACGTCAAACATGGAGATGGTTCTATTATGTTTTGGGGGTGCATATCGGCAAAACGGGTTGCTAAAGTTTAGTTTATTAATGGTACAATGGACAAGGTTATGTACCTTGACATTTTGAGGAAGAATGTTAAGCAAAGTGCAGAAAAATTGGGCATGCTACCAACTTTTATGTTCCAACATGATCACGATCCCAAATATAGGCAGGTATAAAGAGGGACTTGTTAATTTGGAATGTAAGCAAACAATTGCACACCCCTCACCAATTCGCTTCCCTTAACCCTATTGAACACTTATGGGTTTATCTGAAACCTAGGGTTCACAATAAAAATGTTAAGTCAAAAGAAGACTTAAAACGGGTGGTGACGGAAGAATGGGGCCAATATCAGCCCTGCCACGTGTACTATTTTTGTCTATTCTATACAGCAGCGGTGTATGGCAATTATTAAAGCCAAAGGCTACGATGCAAAGTATTAATTATTTTGTTCTTTCATAAAATTGCTTCTTACGTCAATGTTTATATCTAACTGTACGAATAACAATGTGGCGAAATATTGCGTATCTTAATTTAGTTACGCACGCATTTTATATTATATCGATTTGTAGATTGTTTCTTTGTATCTGTAACAACAAACGTTTCAAATGTATTTATGTTCAAGCAGAAATAAATGTCCTTCATTTGTTTACGCGCATCTCTCTATTTTCTTTATGATCACCATGTGTACGAATATAATTGTGACATACTGTAAGTAATAGCAGCCCCGGACTCAATTTATTTATTTATATATTTATATATTTATTTACTTATATATTTTTACATATAGTTTCAGTAATAAGCTTTAAAGCATTGACAACACATAGACTACAGTATCTACAAATTTCAAGTTTCAAAAATATGCAGAGATAAAACAACACAATCGTTACTAACTCACATATCCTGAAAACGAAAATGCAATCCGTTTTTTCGCACCGATATCACCCTCAGATTTTCTGCTATGATAATTATGATGATTAACTGCTGACAGCAAGGGCGCCCATGTTGTAGTTTCCAAGGGGGGGGACGTATATGGACATTTCAGATATAGTTTCAAATTTTGTTGTAACTATTTTAAAAATTCAATTAAGTTTTCGATATTCTGAAGTACGATTTCTTCTAGCGGGCGAGCGCCCCACGTTGCCCCCCTAATGTGCGCCCTTGGCTGACAGGAGTAAATGTAATTTGAGATTTAAAGTAAAAAGTTGTTAATAAGATAAATTCTAAGTTTTAATTAAAGAAATAAATGTGTGTGATACTAAACATTCAAACACATAATTTACAAATGTATGTGTAAACGTATTCATATATGCAATTGAAAGAAAACGTAAACGAAAAAAAAAAATATATATATATATATGTAAACGTACAAGAGAGGCGCAATGTAGAGGAGTCGCTAAAAAATTAACTTTCTTTGAACGAGAACGATTTACGAAACATCATCTACTAATCGAAATCATGATTATTCTTCAATAAAGTAACTTCCAATAAACCTTTTGTTATTGTTAATTATTCCATATTGGACTCCCGAAGAAAACTCATCTAAACAACTTATTGACCGTGCCAATAGCGACTACTCTCAATCATGACTCCGTTTTCTTTCATTTAGAAATAGGAAAGAAAGAGAAGAAAGTAGAAGGGTAAAAGAAGGAGGTAGGTAAAGAAGAAAGAAAAGAAATAGGGTATTTTAATAAGAAACAGATTACTGGATAATTCCGGAAATATAGTAAAAGGTCGGAAAAGTCGTTGAAAGATGAATCATTCTAAATGTTATTAACGACTAATCAATTTTGGAATGCTTCGGAATAGACACATGTTCCCTCATACCACCCAGACCTAGCTCCAGGCACCACGATCATGGGGTTGCCCAGACCTAGACCTGGAAATGAGAAAAGTGAAATTTAATTCTTTGTACTGTTACTCTAACCGGTGATTGATAACCATCCAGCATCTGAACTCTGTTCTCTAGGATCGACCACACATATGAATTAGCCAAGAAAAAAAAAATCAAACTTATCAACTCAATATAAATTTATGTATCGTATCAATAAAAGTCTCAACTTCCTGGAAGAAAGATGTATTTAGGCTTATCCTGCTATCTTTGCTTCACTCCTCGAGCCGATTTAAACTGTTAGTGACGGTCCTTCATGACCTAGGTTATTTACCTTAACACATATATTAAAACATGACACACATATTATAGATGTTAATACAACAAATGATATCACACAAATTACTTAAATTAAATCTATCATGCATTCACACGCTCACTCACTCAGGACAGTGTATATATGTTTAAAGGAAACCAACTAACTACAAAGATACAAATAGTTTATTACATTCATAGTGAAAAGAAAAAAAATTAATTACAACGAAAATCTTAAAAGCACAAGTTCTTGGTTATATATTAATAGAGTACATAGTGTTATATTTTAGTAAATTTTTATATATTCAATCATATTGACAAATGGAAAGAAAAAAAAATTATTTACATGTATCATATCTTAGGCATGGTAAAGCAAATTATGATTTGCGACATACGCAAAGAAGACACTTATTTCAATTAAAAAAAATATGAACAAAGAGGAAAGAAAAAAACTTTTAGGTGTATTAGAACTTATATGAGTCTCTACCTCACATTGGGTAATAAAATATTAATGATTTTGAGCGTTCAAATCACAGATCACGCACTACTCATAGTGTCCAAAACATTTCGCTCCATTTGACTTAGTTTGTGGTCATTTATATATCTATATATATATCTAACTATTGGTTTACAAAAACCATTCATCGTCTATATTTGGTTTGTAACTCGTAACAGTTTATGTCTGCAATCGCACATTACGACGCTTTACCCATCTAGGGATTTTTAGAAAATAACTTTCACTAGAGGATGTTTCTCCTCTTAGACGATCCATTTCCAAACTTATTATTTGAATAGTTTTAAGTTATTTATTTAACACTGGGACACGTCATGAGACCTTTCTTTAGGATCACTTTCGTATATATGTCTATATGATTCGGATTTTAAAAAACGATCTCCCGCAGGTGTACGAAGTATAAAGGTTCAAATTGAGGATAAAAAAAACTGGTCAAGTCACAGGATACATATGAAGGTGAGAAGGATTCAAGGTGCACTTTCCACGATGGTTTTAGGTTGGTAGTTCAGGGATAATATTCGTTATGATGTGAGTTACGTTTAGACCTGCCGTTACTTTCCAATACATGCCATTACATAATTACATAAGGTACCATTTACATTTATTCAAAAGAAAAGGAAAATTACTTAAGTGCACGGCGGTATTCTTAACAAAATCTACATTCTTACATTCGTCGGAGAACTTACTAGTAAACTATAGCAACCAACACACGTTTAGGGGGACAGACACGAGCGCTCTTACATATATTCATAATACATTTAATATCATACTTTTACTTTAAAATCATATTCACATACTAAGTACATATACATTCGACGTATTCATTTCTCTCTCTATATATATATATATCTTTATATTCAATAAATGCGCACACATTTAAATTAATCACCCCAATAATAAATTTTAGGAAGGTTGCAAACATTGTCCAAAAACAAATGACTTCCGACATTACATATGAAAAAGAAAATCGCTTTTCTACCTGATACCGCGCATCTATAAATTTTTCACTTTTATATATTCAATTCGTGCTTAAATAACGAAAAAAAACTTTGTGAGGCAGGCACGTAACACAGAGCATTTCTAAAGATATAACTAGATAAACCAAAGTACAATTTCTGGGCCCAGGTTAACTACAAAGTAATCGAAAACCAAAACAGAAAGGAAAGTGACCAACGGATTACAAAAAAACTTAAGAGGAACGACGGTGAAAGAACGTAATCGAAGTGTCGTCAAATACTAAGTCTTTGTTCATTTCGGCGATAGGTCAAAATGTGATGGAGGACCCAATCACTATCTACTTTATCCATGAATCGTGTCTTGCAACGTCTCAGCTGGTAATTTCAGATCAGAGTTGTACGTTAAATAAATCGTAAGCAACAAGTTCAAAATCTTGGGGGGGGGGGAAGGTTGAAAATTAAAAAAAAACTTGAAGAAATGAAGACAGAGAGAGAGAGAGATAGAGAAGAAGGAAGACGAAGAATAGGGGCGCCAAAGACTTAAGTGAGAAATAACTAACGCTACAAAGATAGAAGTCGAATTTCGCTCTCAACAAAATCCATAGCCAAAATATTCTTAACATGCCAAAAGGGTGGTCTACTCAAATACGTAGACTCAAGGGGCGCCCTGCTGCCAAGGATGCAAGTTCTGTGTCCATCAGATCCCAATCCCACAAGAATTTGGTTGTAAGATTGAAATCCGAGCCCCGTATCCGGCCCAAACCAGCAGGATAAAAGGAGAGGGGGAAAGGGACCAGGTAACTGCGTCCCCAATTTTGAAATCTCTAAGTAAGAAAAAAAATATTCGACCCCTCAGAAGAACTAAGAAGGTTCTAGGACAGTAATGAAACTAGAGTAAAAGTAATAGCTAAGATATCCCTAATTAATGATTTGCCAAAATAAAAAAAATATTAAATAAACTGGATTTTGGATCGGTGATTTCTATTGCCAAACTTCACCGATAGCTCCCCTTCGCAGAATGCGCTAAATTCTGAGGCATCGCTTAATTTCCATCACTATCTAGTTTGGAAACTAATAAAAGAAAACGAAAATATTCAAGGTGGGATGGGGTCGATGCCCGGGTACGGGATTTTAAATTGCAATAATTAATTGTTTTGATTCTGTAACCCTATCAGAACTGTCGCCTCCATGAACATTGTAAGCTAGCCTGAGTAGGTAACGTGAAGAAAAAAAAATTTCACAGAGCAGGATATTCTATTTTTTAAAACCGACCAGAAGATATGATTTACTACAGCCCTGTTGTATAACTACTACTGTCTTTTCATAATTTATTATTCAACATGTCTAGTCAGCGATTATATGATGCTACCCATTCTATCAGATGGTATTACTATAGTTGATTATTATTATAACACATTAAACTACAAAGTATTACCATAGTCCGACTATATATCGCCCTCCGGTCCGCGTGATATCATGGTGCAGGGGTCAGAACTTGAGATGTTTGTAGCTACACGTATCTATTCAATATCTATATATCAACACGCGGCGAAATATTCACTGGGCTACTATATATTTAACAATATGGGTGTCCTATATTCTATATTCATTTATTACAATATTCATATACTTTATATTCATATTCACATTAATATTCATATAATATTCATATCATCATTCTCATTTACTACGACGCTATATTCTTACAAACACCCTGTTTCCTCTATCTACGCCCAGCCTATATACACATTTCATCATAACACTTTAAAATCTATAATCACTACAAACATTTCCCATTCCGATCACCGCACGACAACCTCACTCGAACTCAAGACTCTTTCATCCCACACACAATACTATGTAATACTCGGTAGCTTTATTAAGAAGAAAGAAAAAAAAAATCCTACGTATGTTCACTGAAAATAGAATTATCTGCGATAATGTTTAATGTTTATGAAATTCTGCAGCAACAATGAACTTCTGCAGCCACGAAGAAAAAATGGACATTTAATATAATTTCAAAGCGAAGAACTAGCATCATATCGCCCGACTTCTGTTAAAAAATTACGTATTGTTTATTTACTTAAATATCTCGATTTCTAGACTATGCAGAATGTTGAAACTTTCAGAATATATTAATTTTGGGTCACTTGACCTAACTGTACATTCATATGGGCTGTGAATTATACCTTCTAGGTTTTATTTCGGAAAGAAAGGTCAATTTCATGAAAACTAAATCACTAAGCACCTCGACGGAAGAATGGCGGTTAGTACTGACTTTTGACACTAGGGCTAGCGACGATATAATCAACCCTTGAACAACTGAATGTGACCTTGTACACGGAATTATTATACTATATTACGTTCACTATTAAATATTGTGTATGAGTTCACTTAATGACTGAATAATAAAGAATTTATCGCATAGTAAATACTACACTGTCCATATTTAATTATCTCACACACTCTTTCATCACTTAACTACCACAATTACTACTACTAGAACATGTTTCTACATTACGAACACATACATGCCACATTCATACTACACACTACATTAATACATGTTATACTAATAAATATACACAGAAAACATTCATATTTTACCATGTTAAATCGGCTCTATGAAAAGTAACGAAAGGAAAGAAATGAACTGGGCCAACTGGCCCTTATATTTACTAAATCACATTCTTTACTCAACCTGTTTAATCAATGCCCTGAGGGGACATATCGGAGTATTAGCTAACAATAGGACCCCTACCCTGAAGGGGCAGGAACCCGGAACAAACTACATGTTCAACTCATCCCGCTGGAAGCCGTACTCCCAATTTGGGAGTCAGATAGGAGCCCCCTGCTTAATTTACACGTACATGCTGATGGTTACTAACACTACAAACAGACCTAAAAATACCGCCATATATATATATATGAAAAAAAATCACGTACTAACTACACAGACAGATTACTGAACGGACAGGTCTGACCGAACCTACACTGATTCAGGAGGGGCAAGAGGGAAATTTAACTATTTGATTCACTGAACTGCAAACTGGGTTTGGGAAAGGAGATTAAATGCACACACTATCCTGAATTCTGTCCATCACGAACTATATCTGCACAACATGGCGTCACCGAGTTATGCTTCCTATTTCAGCTTTTTAGTTCAGTTTTTACTACGAAATTTAATAGTTTTTGGCTCCTCGAGACTTCCAGAGATTTTAGATGTTAAAAAACTCCCAAATATTACCTTGTTTGCAGCTTTTCTACTCCTTTTTTTCAACTTTATGATCGAGAAGATCCGAATCTGGCTGTTGTCAGTAAAATTTCCCGGTATGGAATGGAATAATTGCGCCCTAATATCATAGCGTGGGTTTATCATCCAATCAAAACAAAGCATTTTTGGCGGTGGGGCTTTAAAACGAATAAAATTTGGTAAAATCTGGATTAAACTAGTTTTTTAGAGGGACCTGGGTATCTAAAAGAGAGGTGAAGGGTGGTCCTGAAAATTCTGTCGAATTTTAGATTGGTTATTTGATCTGGAAAGTTCCGTCCAATAGTGGATCTATATTTTCGGATAGCACTGACACCGTAAGAATTGTAATAATCCATTTACATATACATATGCAAGACTTATAACTAATTTAAAATATAAATAAAGATATTGATTCCCAAAACTATCATTCCCAATGAATTTTTTACAGTTTTTCCATGTTAATTTGAAATAGAATAATGAACAATATTACGAATTATATGAACAGCCAGAAATTTTTTGTTAAACGTCAAGTACAGTCGGTGCAAAAAATTTCGGGCACCCTCCTATTAAGAACATAATATCATTAGACTGTAATGGCATATTACACAATAACGTATTCATATACAGGATGTTCCAGGAAAAACCTCAAAACTTCGCTTATGTTGAGTGAGTTGATTTTGAGTTGAGTTGAGTTGATTTTAGTTTAGCGTCCCTTTCAGCAGCGAGGCTATATGAGACGTGGACCTACTGATTAACGTGGAATCCGAACCACATGAGCTCCCACCGGGAATCAAACCCGGGTCTCCCACGTCAAAGGCGCGTACGCTAACCGCTTAGCCACGGAGGAGCTCAATGAGTTGATTTTGAGTTTAACGTCCTGTTAAGCAGCGAGGCTATATGAGACATGGACCTACTGAGTAACGTGGAATCCGAACCACGTGAGCTCCCAACGGGAATGGAATCCGGGTCTCCCACGCCAAAGGTGCATACGCTAACCGCTTAGCCACGAAGGAGCTCTAACTTGGCATGTGTGTTAAGAACTTCAATGCTAGAAAAAATCAGCAACTTTGATCGAAAACGCTTAATTACGGAGATAGGGATAATAAAAGGGCAAGGAGGAGCAATTACTTTTTAATTAGCTCTCTCCGTAATTAAGGGTTTACAACCAAAGTGGCAGAGAAACATTTTTTCTTGTAGAAACACTGCAGAATACTCCCTGGACGTAATATCTATTTTTACAACAAAAGTTGTAAGCGTAAAAAAATAAAGAAACTACTATAGCATTTAATTCAGAAAATTTTTGCTTATGCCCGGTAACTTAATACAAACTATTCATTTACTTGTTAGGGAGAGGCCATACCCTCCCTTGTGGAGTCCACGGATGTACATGTATTGCAATACGTATGTTGTGTACTTGAAAACCGAGAGTAGCAGTGCCGTCTTAACGGTACCATGACCACTTGGCCGGGGCCCCGCGAGCAAAATGCCATGTATTAAGTACATGTACTAGGAACAAAATTTAGTCATAGGGACCACAAAACACTTGTTTACTCTGCGGCCCAATACGTTGTTAAAACGTTACTAGAGAGTAGGTTAGACTGGAGGGTAGAGTAGACGGCAATAGCACGGGGCACCCTTAGGCGCAGGGCCCGGTTAGGAGCAATCGGTCCAATCGGCTTAAAGCCGGCCCTGACTATTCTTAATAATAGATTTTTCTATTTTGCTTCGATTCACAGAAAGTACTGTCTAGAAGTGAAACGTAAAATATTATTGTGCTATCATATGATTTTATACCCCGGTAATTGCACCGGAATAATTGCACCTGTCTCGCTACTGTTACTCAACTTTGCATGTTGCTGATAAGACGTAGCTTGAAACTTGGCAGCACCCAATCGTTCTAAGAGAGGTAGCCCTTGCTTGCTTGCTGCTCTGTGTTGTCTTGCCTTCAGGCGATCGAGCAGAATGTTTCGAGTGTTGTGTTTACCACTACCGAGAAAAAGGAAACGTTACACGAAGGGAACAAAAAAAAAAAAAAAACTATCTATCCTTTGGAGTTAGTATTGGACAGGGAGTTAGTATTGCACATGAAAAAATCACGTCATGAGGTACAAATTGTTTCACCCCTATATCTGGTGCAGGTCGGCGGGAACGTAAGAAAAAGTCTTGCGCGTCAAACCGGGTGCTTTTGGTTACAGTAAGACCCCGAAGGTTTGAAAAAGGGCCAAACTTTATGTCATGTAAGGTACAAGAAAATTTCTCTCGCCGTCTTGTTCCTTTCCATGTGTCAATCACCAAAAGACTTCGTAAGACGAAAAAATTATAGGCCAAATCCCCTTCAGACAAGAGTTTTGAGAAAAGGGCTAAAAATTACGTCATAAGATAAAAGAAAAAAAACGTAACGGGGTTTGGTGTGGAAGGATATCGTAATGTAAATAACTGATGACAAGTTGCGAAGTCATATTCATCATTTCTATTCGCGCCTTCCGTATTTCGCGTCATGTCTCATGGGCATGTATGCTTTCGCCCTATGTTAAAAAAATGTCAGTTTACTCTTGCCCTTATCAACAATGTCCTTATAATAGTGCCACCTTATCAGTAAGTCACCCTTGATATCTTACAAAGAGAGTGTGTAGACAGAAGTTTGCGATGATTATATTTACTGAATGTTTGTAAGGACAAAACATATTATACTTTAAAATGATATGACTACTTAAAAATATTACATGTAAAAAACATGTATGTGTTCAGAAACACTCACAGAAGCCTTGGACCGGAACTGATAACTTTGCACGTCCCTAGCAAAAGAAAATGGACATGAGATTTCGAACATGGAATATTAGAAATCTTTATAGGGCAGGCGCATTAAAATACGTAACGAATGAGCGAGAGGAATATAGGATGGACCTAGTAGGAGTTCATTAAGTTAGGTTGGAAGGAAATGGATCTGTGAATTCCAGAAATTTTATGTTCTTTTACGGGGAAGGAAATAAAATTCACCAATTAGGAACAGGGTTTTTCGTTCACAAACGAAGAGTATCAGCAACTAAGCGCGTTGAATTTATTACTAATAGACTTTCTTTTATTACTCTTAAGGGTCGCTGGTGTGATATTATTCTTTTAAATGTACAGTCACCAGCAAAAGTATCTCCCTCCTAAGTGTTCTAATTCCATTCCTTGTGGTCCAGATAATTTGCACTTTGTAAAACGCCTGGACAGATGCAACCCAACTTACACGAAACTTTTCTGTACACTAACAGCAGTTACTAGCGCTGATCCAGGTGTCTATGCAGGTATCCCCTGAAATGGACAACTAGGCCGTACCTTGGGTCTGGGAGAGAAGGCTGCGTAGTACCCTAACACGCTAAAAAAGAATGGGTAGCTGATGTGTCCAAGAGTGTCGGCGGATCCAGCGCCCTACCGGGAGGATGATGTAGGTACTGCCCTCAAGGAGAGTGTAATGCGTTCTCTTGGGTCCGAGATGGGATACTTAGTATCCTAACTCATACTCGTACCTCAGGAGCGCTGAGGAAGTGAGCAATACACGGCCCTACTAGAGGAGCCGCCGCTCTTAAATGGCCATTGTCTTTAAAGGTAGACAGTCTACATCAGCCATTGGGTCTGGTAATATACGGTGTACCTCTACCGTAATTAGAGGTGGTTCCGTATTGTTCGAACGGCCGTAAGGAAGGAAGGGTGTGGGTGTCCCTTCTAATGGTGGGTTACACGTACCATTGGGATTCGGACAAGTAGCTTAGCTAAAACGTGTACGTGGTACCTAAACACGTAAAAGATAGGTAGCCCCGTACTGTTTGAGCGGGCCTACCAGGGGAGACACGGCTCCCAAATGACAATGTCTGCCTTTCAGCAAACGGTCTACATCAGTCATTGGTTCTGGTAATGTACGGTGTACCTCTACCGTAATTAGAGGAAGTCCCATATTGCTTGCACGACCCTACCGGGGGGGGGGGTCGGATTCTTGCCTGCGGGGAGACCAAACGGAGGTGGGGAGGGCCCAATCCCAGGAATCTGGGTAACGGTTTTGATCCTGCTAAAGGGAGGAAATTCTGTGGGTATGGGCTGGCACCAAACTCAAATGGTGACTTAACACGTACCATTTGGTCCGGGATGAGATACGGGAGTATCTCGACGTGTGCGTGGTACCTCTACACGACAAGGCGGTTGCCAGTTGAACGAGGCAGGCAGGGCCGGCATTGAACAAGCCCCCTCGGGCATTGCCTGGGGCCCCGGATTTGGTTGGACTCTGTCGGGCTGTGGTCATACCGTGGGATTCGGTAGCTTGTGGGATCCAATCCCAGGAATCTGGGTAACGGTGAACACGGGCGGGAGGTGAGCTTGCCTTATAACGCTCGGGCGCCATGCCTGCAGAGCATAGTAGGACTGATTCGCTAGCAGTCTGCCTCAACCAGTAGGTCAACTGGTAGGCACTCAGGACTTCGGTCCGGCCGCGCAGTGGGCGTATCCCACTCCCTCAGAGAATGGGGGTTACATCGTTTAGGCGAGTCAGAATTAGGGGACAAATTCTGACGGTGCAGCATGTGCACGAGCATTCAATAGCGTATTGTGGAACTACGGACGGGGTGCGATACATTTGAGCGGTACCCGTCCATCAAATAGACCGAACGGTCGCGGGTATGCTCTCCATGCATGCAACTAAGCGTAGACCAGTAGACCGCTAGCATCAAAGTGTACTTTTCACCTTACATTTCATTGTAATCTTTCTCTTTCATAGTGATTCGGATCCCAGTTTACACTCCTATATAGATTCGAAGCTGACATAGAACATAAAAATGGTATCACTCAATTTCGTTTTTCAAATGCATCAATATTTTGTGACACTGCTGACATTTTGTTATGTTATAATATCTGTCTTATGCATTTAAAGTAAATTCACACTACTTTATTACCATCTGTTGCCACATATCAAACTTCTCCATTGTACATTTTCAGCAGACGTAGGTGCAATAACGTGCAACACTGCACCACTACACTTCACTGTTATGTTTAGTGTTAAAAGTGCATTTTAAATCTGTGCACATTTGTATATGGTGCTATTTCAAATAAAATATTTTATGCTGAGTTGGCAACACTGCTTCACCTATGGCAACATTGCTTATGGTTTTCGATAGGGCATTTTGTTCTCATTATATTGTGCAATTTTTGTTTTGAATGCTTTAACGGTTTTCAAGATATTTACTTTAAACGTACGAAATTCTATAATACAATATTTGGGATATTCAAATTTTGAAGCCTCCTAGCGCCTATCCTTCTGGTCCATAGCACCTTAAATTTTGCTAATGTTCATTTCTGATGATTCTCTATCAGATGTACTATGGGGCAATCAGATTTTAGTGACAACTTGTGGGACCCTCCCGTCTGAGTATGTATTGAAATTGAAATTGAAACATTTGAAAAAAAATGGACCTATCGGGGACTTGAGCGAGGGTTCACAGAATAGAAGTTCAATATGCTAACCACATACCTACCGCTTCACTTTCGCCATCCATCCACACTATTAGCCAGTTATAATCGTTGCATGTAAGACTATACACACGATCCTAATGCTCGTATAAAGAGACGTTCTTTATGTGAACGTCACAATCACTTACTCGAGATTTTCTTTAACTCAAAAACAAGTTATATAGATCTCCGTCAATGAGAAAAATATCACAAAACGTTCTTCAAGTTGACGCTACGTCATCGTTTTCAACGATGGTCTCGATTTATATTACATTTCATTACCTTAACTTCTGATTTCCAAAGAAGGAAACACGGCAGACATTAGTTTAGCACTCTTTTAATTGTATCAATTCGTGTGGAAATAGAAAGTTATATTTTTGTCTTCCGTAACTACTAGTTTATTTTATATTCGTATGATGAATTTGGTGAAGTGTAGCCGCTGGCAATAGCCGAGTAGCCCACAAAAATAATAAAAATTAAAAAAAGCCTCGGGATTTCGGCTTCGGATCATGAGCCGCAATCCACTAGGTGTTCGAATCCCTCTGAAAAGCAAGGTCGGAATTTTAACTGTCCTCGATATTTCTGTGTTCGTGTCCCTGTCGTGTTTGGAATACATCGAAAGGACATGAGGTGCCCCTGGCGAACAATCATATTTGATGTAGAAATCGCCCTTCTCTTACCAATAACAATCACCATCAATAACACTAATACATTGGAACGAATTTTAAAAAAATAAAAGGTGTGAAAGCAGGGTACTATATGCAGCGATCTGGGTTCGAAATCCCGTCATGGCAACTATTTTTCTTTATTGGAAGGAATTGTTTTCGTAATTGGGATTGTATTTCTGTTATTCCTTTATTATTATTATTATTATTATTATTATTATTATTATTATTATTATTATTATTATTATTATTATTATTATTATTATGTAAATGAATGAATCCCAAAGTAAAGTCCGGATAGGATTTTTTTCCATGAGCTTTTATGTGGAGAATGGCCTGAAACAAGGAGATGCATTGTCTCCATTATTATTCAACTTTGTCCTGGAATACGCTATAAGAAAAATCAAATAGAGCAACCAGGGCCCAGAGTTGAATGATATTCACCAGGTTACCAGGGTGCGCGGTCGGTGACTCTGAAGATATTTCAACAGTCCAAAGGCGCAACAATCTATTGGGCTGGCATCTGAGCTTTCCACAGGAATGTATTCAAAAATAATAACACAAATCCTCAATTCCTTTGCCATCACCTGATAAAACCGTAGCAATGTTCTGGTGGTATTAGTCGAAGTCTTGTCTATATGGAACATCACCTGATTCGCGCTCATTCCATACAATTATGGGATCTATTTCCAATAGATAGGTGTTGAAATAGACCCTCGGAAGTATCTAGCATTCACATTCACGTTTTTGTCTATCTTGTGTATCATCAACTTATCCTCATATCTGAATCCCGCAACAACCATGATGCCACGAGAAAAACTGTCCCTACACTCACCAATAAAGTTGTTGTGTCTTTTACCGTCAATGTCACGGTATATGATTGCCGGAATGAGAGCACCAGCAGTGAGATGGACATATGGATAATTTACTGTGACAACTTTCTTCCATTTGGAATTTGCCAGGTACTTGGAACTTGCGTAAGTACGAAAACTTAGCATGGAAAAGGACCATTACCTAATCTGCCCATACTGGTTGTTTTTCGACGACATTTGATAACACTCACGCACTTAGAAGGTCACACACAACACCGCTTCTGCCAACAGACCCATAGTTCCAGTATGATACACCAGGTAACAGCACCGAATCGAATATGGTCGGATATAAGCAAACGACCTAGTGTATAGTTTTTTTCTTTTTTCATGGACGATGAGCTACTTTCCCAGCAAGTTTAGTACAGATCCGGCCAGTAGTTACCGAGAAATAAAACATCATACCTGGTAGTAACCTATACTCCATGCCGTAAACGTTGCCAACACCTAGTGGCCCACTTGCCAGTAAATGTCGATCATCGATATAGCGACGCGTCGAAGGATTGCCGCTATTGTGCCACTGGCGGCAGGGTTTCGTCGGGTCGAAAGAGATATCTATAGTCGGGGTATTGAAATTATCACCCGGTGAGGCTGAAGGAGACGGTAATAATGAGAGATGGGTGATATGGTGGAATGAAGAAAGTGGGAGGAAACGGGAGAACCGCGAGAAAACCCACGAACACAGTGCTTGTCCACCACAAAGACCACACGGCGTGAGCAATCTTGAGATGAGTGCGTATAATTATATGAATTTAAATGGCAACTGTCACCGATCATTTGAAAGTGAATATGGGAGAATCATGAGATAAAGTAAATTGACGCGCGTTATTTTGTTATAAAATTGGATGGCGAGCGAATTTTATCTGATCGCAAACGGTTATCGTCGAATATGCACGGTTACAGTAGCACACTGATTAGCAAAATTAAAAAGATCTCAAGTATTTATCCCTTTACATGCAACGTTTTCTTCATCGTCTCAGTGACCAAGTCGGAAGCGCACGTGCCTAATAATAGAAAATTCGGTAGTTCGCGCCCATCTTGGGGTGATTTTTTAAAACTTTTAAAATTGATTTTTAGACTCACCTTAATGTAAATAAATTACGCATATAGACGATTTAACATATTTTTTTGGGGGGGGGAGTTGTTTTGTTGTTCATTGGCGTTTCGTCGCGTCTCTGGCACTAGTGGGTCGCTGGTGGTATAATTTTCAAAATGGAAGTGGAGTCACCGCGCATTGAAGCTGCGGGGCCGCCAATCTTTGGCGAGATGTCGCTAGTTGCCCATCGGTGGTCCACCGACGCTTACGACATGTAGCAAGCTCATGCATACTTACACCTGCATTTGATAATACACACAAACGTACAATCATTATTGTATACATTTTATGCCCTTGCAGGGGTAAAAGTGTGGGGGAACGCGGGAGGACGACGTCCCTCCGCTTCCAGGAATTATCCGTGGCGTCCCCCCATTTTCTAATAATATTACAATGGGCAAAGATAGGCACAGGGGACGGCGTGACGTCATGTGTCCCCCTACCTTTTCAGATCCGCTTTTACCCCTGTGGCCTTGTATATACATGAAAAGCTACTTTTCACTCTTTAGTTTATTGTTCTTGTTCGCAATATTTTACCATATGCCATAATATCGATGTTTTTTTTTTACAGAAACAATATTCTAGGGGGGCATACTTAGTATTCCGGGGGGGCACTGTTGGTAGTATTCTATTTATTATTGTATTATAGATGTATTATTTTGGTCTCCTCCAGGGGGGGCGGTGCTCCCCAAAAACATGTCTGGAAGAAACACTGATAACGATATTACAAAATATTTAGCCAGTATTTTAATGATGCCTTTTTAGTAGTAACAACAATTTTATACAGTCGTCTCGTTTTTTTTTGGGGGGGGGTAATTTTAAGTTCTAGAGGAGAACTAATTAAAAATGTGGAAAGTATCCATGTACCTTATGCAACCCATACCTTCATATACTGTGTGTAAAGAAACCGTCAGTATATTTTAAGAGAATTGTATCTTTCTTCTTTACTGCTATACATTAATTTTGAAGTATTGAAATATAAAGCTTCTCCATATACAAGAATTATTACTAATAATATTTTGATTAGATAAATATTCATATTTATTCAATTATTAAAATATTAGGATTAATCTAGAGGTTCTTACCTTTCCATGAACTAAATATTTAAAGACACATTTTTATTAAGCCAACGTAGTTTACATTTGAAGTTTTAGAAAAGGCAGTGCAATTCTTTTTGGGGATGGATTATAGCAAATTTTGATACAATTTCTTACACGGAAAAGTTCCAGTTCACGAGGATTTTTCATGAATATTAACACAAGTGAACTTAATGAGCTGATTTTGAGTTTAACGTCCTGTTCAGCAGCGATGCTATATGAGACGTGGACCTACTGATTAACGTGGAATCCAACCCACATGAGCTCCCGCTGGAATCGAACCCGGGTCTCCCACGCCAAAAGCGCGTAAGCACAAGTGAACTTAAGCGACATGGTCTAAGCCAGAGTTGTCCAAATGGCGGCCCGCCAATCCATTTTCTGCAGCCCACAAAGCTCTCACAACATACGATTGTTATTACTGATAATATTTTCATTTATGTTCATTCTTTTAATGTTTCCACTCTTCTTTCGAAATAAGGCATCCATTTAGCGCTTCTGTACAACAAAAAGGCCCGGACATCCAAGGCAACACTGGAGTCAGTAATGTAGCTATAGGCAAGGCATCGTTGCTGAAAGAACGATTACTTCAATTAACCAAACCAAACCAACCATACCAATTCACCATGAAAATTGTGAAGAACCGCTTCAGAAGCTGCCTTGGAGATTCTTCTCTTTTACATCATCTGCGGCTCGCAACAACAGGATCGGATGTAGATATCCCAGCCCTTGTAAACTCTCCTAGTCATCCTCATTTATCACATTGAATGTAATATTTCAAATACATTTTTATATTTTTCTTTTGTATAATAATAATAATAATAATAATAATAATAATAATAATAATAATAATAATAATAATAACAATAATAATAATAATAATAATAATAATAATAATAATTATTATTATTATTATTATTATTATTATTATTATTATTATTATTATTATTATTATTATTATTATTATTATTAGTTGCGGCCCTTCACCTTAGCAAAGACGGTTATGGCCCTCAGGCTCATTCTAATTGGACACCACTGGTCTAAGCTGTCCTAATTTAGTACAAATTCGTTCCATACTTGAGAATTATTTTTCAAGTTTGCAATTACCTATAGGACACACACTTAATATGGCAGCTAGATGTCTTAGTGTAGGAAACCGTCCCCAATATTATCCGCTTGAAGTTTGCGTAACATTTCACTCAACTTCATATTCTTCTCTGCACACTTCTTTAAAATTTAATGAAAACACTTATATTCAGGTACACACTCCTCAAAATTCAAAGAAAGAAAATTACACAAAGATTTGAGTTCTTGTATTGCGTTATCCATAGACATAATAGAAATGGATTTTAGGATTTAGATTTCTGTGCTTTCGGCATCAATGCATTTAGCTCGTCACATTTGAGGGATTTCGTCCCTCGTCGAGCACACTATCCAACTAAAGGGAAGGAAGGAAGTGGCCTGAGTCATATAAGTTAGGTACCACCCTGGCATTTGCCTCATGTGAATGAGGAAAACCTCATTTTCGACCGAGTGTCCCCACCAGGAATCGAACCCGAGACCGCTCGCACCGAAGGCGAGAGTTAGCGACTACGCTACACGGGGCCACTCCATAAGCATAATGTCACCACAGTTGAACACTTGGGACGATAAAGAAACTTTTCGAACGGTATCCCCAAATCTATCAAAATTTTCTAACAATGTTATCACATATGGTCGCACAACTTCATTATGGAGCTTATCATAGTCTTCAAAATCTGCCTTCAGGAATGCTTACAGACTTTCTTTCATCACTTTCTTGTGATACCTATGAATGCTTCCAAATAACTCGATTAGTCACTCATAATTATCCTTCAAACGAGAGGTTACTACTGACACTTTCATCAGTAAACCACTAACAGTAAGTTTTTCGGATTATAATATTGAACACATAAAAATGGTACCATGAAAACATATGTGACTTTTTGGGGAATATGGAAAAGGACATTGACTGAAACCTCGCAAATTGGAAAAACATAAACTGAACGTTAAATTTGAAACTAGCTATATATACAAGGTGTTTCTAAAAAATACTGACAACTTTTGGGAGGTGATTCCTGACACCAAGATAAGACAAAAAGTATAGACCAACCTGAGTTCACAAATACATACTTTCGGAGCTAGAGGCTGTCAAAGGCATGAAAAATGAACTTTAAAGGTCCATAGCTCCAAAACTAGGGGCTTACCCTAGTCGGGTCAAGACTTCACTTAGGAAATGAAAAATGAAATCTTTGAGTTTTACGTCCCACGGTTATGCCGGTTAGGCTAAAGGAGACGGTGATGATGAGTAATGAGTGAAATGGTGGAATGAAGAAAGTGGGAGGAAACGAGAGAACCCAGAGATAACCCACGCACACGGTGTTTGTCCACCACAAAGTTCACTTGGCGGGGGCTGGGATCGAACCCGGGACCCCTAGCACCAGAGGTGAACGCTCTACCACTGAGCTACCGCGGCCCCAGACTTCACTTAGGAACTAATATGTGTCATATCCAAACATCAATGTTTCAAAATCCTAAAATACTCATGCAACATTTTTTATAGAGGGTGTTTGGCTATGGGCATATAATTTGAAGTACTTACCAACTATCTCTCTAAAAATTGTTGAGGTAGTACCGCAAATTATGAAACATCGATATTTGGATAGGGCAGATACTAGTTCATAAGTGAAGTCCTGACCCGACTAGAGTACTTCCCATTGTTTTGGAGGATTATTTTTTCATGTTTTCGGCAGCCTATAACTTCGAAAGGAATCATTTTTGGACACATTTTCGTCTATATTTTTTGTCTTATCTTGGTGTTAGGAATCACCTCCCAAACCTTGAAAGTGTTGTTTTAAAATACGCGGGGGGGGGGGGAATTCTACAACTTTGGAGAGGACATTTTCCCCTTCTCACATGCCTGGATAAAACACTCATAACAAAAAACATTTTGTTCCGGTAATTATTAGTTATGATACCGTTAAGTTAGAAAGTCCTGGGAATAAGCTATACAATAATAACGTTATTGAAATGTACTATATTTCAGTTGATCTTTTCTTAACGTTATTTAGTGATAGCAAAAAGTATTTCATTTTTTCTAATTCGTCGCTATATAGTTATCTGAAAAGTATAGTAACATTATTGTTTCATAACAAATATAAAAGTTATAAATGGTACATAACGAAAAATTTAATAAATATATTGTTATATTTGGCTGGATTTCCATCTTTTTCGTTATTTTAACGTTAAGTTAAATGAGCAAGCCTTGTGAATAACCTATAAAATAATAACGTTATTACAATATACTATATTCCTATCAAGCTTTTCATAAGGTTATTTAGTGGTAACAGAAAGCACAATGATCCTGCAATCCGTTACTCTATAGTTATCTGATAAGTATAGTAACACAATTGTTCCGAAGCAAATATATAAAGTTACAATTGGTACATAACAAAACATTTAACAAATATATTGCTATACTTGGCTGGATTTCCATCTTTTTCGTTATTTTAACGTTAAGTTAAATCAGCAAGCCTTGGGAATAACGTATAAAGTAATAACGTTATTACAATATACTATATTCCTATCAATCTTTTCATAAAGTTATTTAGTGGTAACAGAAAGTAGATTGATCATGTAATTCGTTACTCTATAGTTATCTGATAAGTATAGTAACATAATTGTTTCGAAGCAAATATATAAAGTTACAATTGGTACATAACAAAATATTTAACAAATATATTGCTATACTTGGCTGTACTTTCATCTTTTTCGTTATTTTAAAGTTAAGTTAAATCAGCAAGCCTTGGGATTAACGTATAAAGTAATAACGTTATTACAATATACTATATACCTATCAATCTCTTCATAAAGTTATTTAGTGATAAACAGAAAGTAGTTTGCTCCTTTAAGACGGTACCATTATAGTTATTTGATAAGTATAGTAACATTAGTGTTTCGTAACAAATATATGAATTTACAATTGGTACATAACATAATGTGTTAACAAATATATTACGTTACTTCCGTCTATTTCGTTATGTTATAGTTATGTTAAGTTAGCAAGCCCTGCTTTTAGCTACATGGTTAGTGTACGAGTCTTCGGTGCGGGATGTCAGTGTTCGATTGCCGGTGCGAGACCATGTGCTACGTTAACCTGGGATCCACGTCTCATGCAACTTCGGTGCTGAAGGGACGCTAAACTATAATCTACTCCTAATAATATTCGTTATGCATACGATTATTAAGAAAAATCTGCATATCCTTCGAATATTGAGTTTACAGGTATGAACAGTGTGTGAGAACTAAATGAGTATTCTACAGTTCTGGACGAGTTAAGCTATTCGGAACCGAGGTTGAGCCATGACCTTGACAAACCTATTTTACCACCCAATAGAATGCAAAGACAAGTTTGCCAGCCCTTAAATCACAACACTTTTCAATGTCTTTTCCTGAGTTGTTCAAAGAACATCTTACGAGAACACATGAATTTCTGCACATTTTTTGCCAATTTTGTCTGCACATTGTTATTGCTAATTTGCTGTTATTGAAGGATTGTCATTAATCTTATTTCATTTGAATCTTTAGTTCTAATTTTTAGTTCTAAGGAAACATGCAGGAGTCAGCAGGAGCCATATCAGAGGAATAATTGGGTTGCGGAAGCACAGGGACTTGGAATTTGATAAAAAATACCGTGATCAAGAACAAACAATAAAAAGATACGTTCTGGTGGTTCGAAGATATGCCTCGATGTTTATTGTTTTTCTCTTTTTTTAATCTCGTATTTTCTATACTCGCCGCGACCTTATCCTGACAGCCGAGATACGCAACTTCAACTCGGGCAACTCCGCGCATGATACATAGTTCTTCACGTTACACACGTAAAACATTACTTAGGAGATCAATTCAAAGAGCTAATTGAGTTCAAGTATATAAAAATGTTAATACAGAAACAATATTTAAAATAAAAGGTACTAGATTTATTAGTAACGGGTTATGAAAATGACGTCAAGACTCTGAATCGGAAAGAGAGAAGGGAAGAAAAGAGTGAAAAGCCGGTAGCTAAGATGTGAGTCTTTTGCAAGTGTTGCAAGATTATAAACTTAAAAAATCTTATATCAAAAACAGAATACCAGTAAAATTAGTCAATTGATCAATGTTAGAAATCGTCCACAACGGATAGGAAATGGCTTAATATTTTTATATGATATATAAATTAAATAGAGTTGCTACCCCGTAAGAAACTTCTATGCCTACTGATAAATGAAACAAAAGAAAGAACGGGACTCACATGTAACTTATGCAATTTTTGTGCAGAGAGTAACACTGCTCAGCCAAATATCGTCTTCGCGCGTGCGTTAGTGTGGGTACGTGGGTGTAGTGAAACTGAAACCATGGAGAGTGTTAAGCGCGAAATTGAAATCATGAATGAATCCGAATTATCTGCTCAGTATTATCGCAAACACGAGGAAGGGAAACCTCTTTAAAGTCAAGCAAAGTAAATTGTCAACAATGTGTACTCTCGACTAAGAGAAAAATATGGACAAAACTGTTGAAGAAATTTGATACGATTGATGCCGGTTCGCAGCTGGTTTACTCATTGCTAACGTAGAGTTGCTGTGCTTTAAGAAAAAAAAAATCGTATTTTTAATTTATTATGTGGGAGTGTGCCTGCTTGTGTGTTTCTGTTTACGATTGACCTTTTCCAGGTAGATATATGAGAGTAACTTCATTTCTTATCCTTTCTTACCTTAATCAATTGAAATGAATAACCAAAATAGTTTTCATGCTCTCGAGTTTTAACTGTGAGTATTGCAAATAGGCCCTACATCACGTGCGAATTTCCAATACATTTATTATTTTTGTTGTGTCTTCAAGAATTATTAATAACAAATAAACCAAGAAACATTTTTCGTAGCGGCAGGAAAAGAACTAGAAATTACCACTACGCGCATATCAGCTGAGACCCAGAGCAGCGCCAGTTGAAACCCTGGCGAATGAGAACCCAACCAAAAAACACAGACATATATATACAAAGGCTTCCCTGCGAAAAGGTTCGCGCGCCAACATGTACTAATGCGCTTGTGACTCGGCTCTCAAGTTAACATTGCGTTTAGTATAGTAACTTCAAGGCTGTGAGTAACGTAAAACTTCATTTCTTTTATCGGTGCAGAGGTCAATCTTCAACACTACTGAAGCACATATCGCCTTGTCGATGAAAAAGCTGTCCTTTAGAACTATTTGAATAAGAGTGGACTGTGATTGTAATCTATTCACGATCATGACTAGTATCATTTTCATACATTTCATCACATTCACAAGAAAATTAAATCTCAAAGTTTCACGTCCCACGATTATGCCGGATATACAAAAGGAGACGATGATGATGAGAAATGAATGAAATGGTGGAATGAAGAAAGTGGGAGGAAATGGGAGAACTCGAGAAAACCCACGCATACAGTGTTTGCAAACCTCAAAGTTCAACCTCAAATGAAAACATACGTAGTGTAATTGGAAAGCTTTAAGACTAGAAAGACCAATGCTCAATAACAGTGGCTAAGTTTACCTGCGGGGTTGTAAGGGGAAGCTGTTTGATGTGTCGTGCAAAGAATAACGCATATCTTTATTTAAAGAAAATCAGCCTGGTGAGTAAAGATCTATATTCGGAAGTCGGCAGATTAGTGATTTCATAAAATGAATGTAAAGACAGAACAACGCATGTGTGCAAAATTTCATATTAAAACCAGGAAATGAGCTTCGAAAAGTTATATAATATTTAAACTAGTTTCTAAGGATATGTATGAGCCACTAAAATGATTTTACAACGAATTCAAAGATGGCCGCAAAATAATCGAAGATAATTCCAGTCCGATCGGCCTTTCACCTCATGAAAGAAAAAAAAAACGAAAACATTGTGAAAGTTCGCGAGTTATTGCATTCTGATTGCAAACTTACAATTAGGAAGATGGCTGATGAACTGACATTAAGTTTATACTCAGTTCATTTAATTTTAACGGAAGATTTGAACATTTGTCGAGAATCAATAAAATTGCTGTTCAGACTAGCCGAGAAAACACCAACTGCTTAGTTGGGCCAAAGCTGATTTTTATTCCCTGAATAGGGTAATTACAGGCGACTGATTATGAGTTTGTGGGTATAACCCAGAAACAAAGGCACGCTCATTGCAGTGAAAATATACAATTTCCCCGCGATCGAAGAAATAAGGTGATAAAGTCGGTCAAACGTAGATACTTTTCTTTCTTTTTCTTTCTTTCATTCATTCATTCATTCATTCATTCATTCATTCTTTCTTTTCTTTTTTTGTTTACAATTCTACAAGTATCGTGCATTACGAATTTGCACTAGGGTCGAGACAGCCAAGCAGAAATACTACAAAAGTGTCCTTCAATATTTGCGCGAAAATGTGCAGAACAAAAGATCTGCACTCTGACGAGACAAAATTTGTGTCGTGCACCATGGGAATCGTGGTTATTGTGTGTTTTTGATCACGGTATTTTTGACCAAATTCCACGTCCCTGTGCTTTCGCAACCCACTTATTCAATACCCACAATAGTAGAGCACTTACCTCTGGTGCGGAATTCCCTGGTCCGATGTCGGGCCAAGTAAGTTTATGGTGGACAACATCGTGTCCGTGGGGTTTCCCGGGGTATTGCTGTTCCTCTTACTTTATCATTCCACCAATTCTTCCATCGTCGTTCACTTTCCTTAAGAGTCTTCATCCCGGCGAAATTAAAATATCGCTAATTTTACAGTAATTATGTGATATCTTCAAATAGATAAAAGATAATCGAAATGTGGAACAAGAGCGCCCTAGACAATATCATTTTACATGAGAAACCGTGATTACGACTCACTTATCTGCTTTCGATTTCGAGCCATTTTGAATATCGGCATTTATTTTCGCGTTTCCAAACAGCTGAAAACGGAAAGCCACTAGGTGACTTGTGATAACGGTACCTCACGCAAAATAATATTGTCTAGGGCGTTCTTGTTCCATATTTCAATTATCTTTCATATATTTGAAGATATCACATAATTACTGTAAAATTAGCGGTATTTTAATTTCACCGGAATGAAGACTCTTAATAATTCCTGTACCTTAGCTTGAAAAGGATAGTCGTGTGACGTTAAACTGAAAGATTTTTGAGATTACTAGTCCAGTATTAAACTTGCCAATACACTACGCATATACGTATGTGCTTGGTTTTAATTGAGACGGAGGGTTTTAATGCTACGTCACATAACTCAGCTCTTAGCAGCACAATGTTTTACTGAAAATCATGCAAAGCTAAAAAAGAAAGAAAAAAATTAAAACGAAGAAATCAATGAAAAGAAAGACTAATATTTGACCATAGAGTTATTAAACACATGGAGATGTCAATTATTACCAATGAGAAATATAGACCCTATGTACTAAGACAAAACACAGGAACGTTCAAACGTATGGAAACTATAGACGAATGGTTTAATTAATCACCTGTTTGGAGTGCTCAAGTACCATTCCTACTCTCTATGAGTACTCTGTTCCGGGAAGTGAAAGATGCGTTAAATGGAGCATTCTAATTTCTGTGAAGAGGTGAAACTAAAAATAAATTTACCAGTAGAAAGTGACCCCGTGCAATCTTCGAAACTACAGCATTGAGAATTATGTTGAAAAAAACACATGAAAATATACAGGGTGGTCCAAAAGTCATAGGAATGTCGAATAAGACAATAATAATAATAATAATAATAATAATAATAATAATAATAATAATAATAATAATAATAATAATAATAATAATAATAAACGAAACACAATAGTCAGGAATAAAATGTCCCTACAAACGGTATAGTCTAGGGAGGAAATGTCCCATAGTATACCTGTTTCCCGCGCCCATCTTGAAATAAGTTATCTTGGATTCAAATTCAAAATTTCAAATAAGAAACATTTCAAATAAGAAACAAAGGTATATGTGACACATTACCTCTTATATCTGTATGTCCACAGGCATAGGCGCAGAACGGTAAAATATATCGAGAAGCAGTTTTTTGGGAATGGATTCAGTGTTCCAGTAATAGTGTCCATTTCATCCGTTAACCATATATTCAAAGGGTATGTGGTAAAAATTAACCATTTCTGGTTTCAAAGTTGATCACCATTAAACAAGAAATACTAACAGATAGCAAAATATTCAGGCTCTGAAAGAAATATACCATATCCACTTTATCTCTACTACGAGTAAAACTGGAAATAGACGAAATTTACTGATAGTTTCCTTTCAACATTGATCTTCTATAGAGCAAAAAACGAAAATAGATAGTGACACGTGGTCAATTCAGCGTCCCAGCAAAAGGTTTTGTCTTTGCTGATAACCCTCTATTCAAAACAGATGTTGGAAATATTAAACATTTCCAGTTTCAATGTTGATTGCTATCGAACAAAACTAATAAGAGAGAAGAAGAATCAGTCTTTACGAATCGATTCAGCATCCCAAGAATATATCTCGTTTCCTGCCATAACTTTCTATTCTATTGAAGCCAAAAGTGAAAGAAATTAGCAATTTCCTGTTTTAACGTTGATCGGCATAGAACAAATACGGTAACAGATAGCGTATAGTAATTTTCTTTTTAAATCAATTTCCCGTCTAAATAAGTAGTGAGTATTTTTTTAAAATGAATTCAGGGTCCGAAGAGTAAGCTCTTCTCTTATCTTATTCCACTATTGCAACCAGGTTATTGTAATACTACTTCAAGTTTGAGTATTGAATTCTAATAGTTTGGAAGACTACCGTAGTTTCACATTGTGTAATTAAACTAACTTGTTTAGATTTCCAAACTATGCTCTGCATACTTATTGGAAGTTTTATAGAATAGCTGTGTCCATTTGATTGTCTGTTCTTCTGTAGACAGGCACCAGAGCCAAAACGGGGAAATATCTAGACGCGATCTAGACGCAGAAATACCTAGACGAAATATCTAGAAGGGGAAATACCTAGACTCGATCTAATTGAATCGATTCCTCATCTTAAGAAAATAAACCATATTCACATGAATTCCTCTCCTAAAACTGAAAGCGGTAGACATTTAATACTACTTCTGGTTTCAATATTTATCCCCATAGAGTAAACCTTTAATATATAATCAACAAGTGTTCGTTTGGAATTGATTTCAGCCTTAACAATATGTTTCACGTACTTCATTAACCCTCTACTTAAAACTAAAATGATACAAATTATATATTTACGGTTCCAACGTTCATCGACATTAGCGAAAAGAAGATATAGCGAAAATGTGGCGTTCTGGTATCGATCAAATGTCCCAATCGTAGATTCCATATATCCGTTAAGTATCTGTTGAAACCCGAATTGGTAGAGATTAACAATTTCTTCTTTTTCTTTTTTTCTTTTTTTATGCGTTAATCGCCATAGAACAAAAACGATAAATATATAGCGATAAGTTTTTTTTTGAATCAATTTAGAGTCTAAATAAAAGACCCTTAGCCTTATATCCCCACTAAAACCAGAAGTGGTAGATGTTGTTTACTACTCCTTCCAGTTTCAATGTTTATTTCCATAGAGAAAAGGAAAAAAAAAATAAAACGCGTTACTTATAGCGACAAACGGTTTTCTAAAATCGATTCTGTGTCCCAACAATGATATCCATCTCCGTTAACTCTCTATTGCAATGTTCTACACGTACTCCCAGCACCACGTGCTGGTTGTAAAAAAAAACATCAGACGACAACCACGAAGAAGACATCGACAATCATCGAAAACGTTCGTCAAGTAACGGATATTAACGAAGTTAGCAACATTTCTGGATAAAAGGAGCCAGAACATTACAGAAGGCATCAGTCTCCAATGTTTGATCATCACTTCCACTCTCTTGGACTCATGGGCTCTGGGTTTTATCTCCCTCTCTAGGACGCCTGGTCTCTGAGAGGTACCAACCTACACCTTGACGGCAAGAGCCGTGGTTCCTGTCGCCCTAAGACGCTTAGTCATTGGACTCCTACAAATTCACAGCAAACCACCAAGATATCTAAGAATATTTTTTTTTATTTTACCTGTAATATTTATTACTACTGTATATAAGAAAAAAAATTCTATAATAAAAGGTGATTTGGAAAAAAATCCAAACTCCCGTGTTCCGTCTTTTAGCTCCACCCTAAAAGAGAGAATATTACACTATTCATACCTGACATCACATAAATAAAACATTTTCAGTTTTAAAATTTATTGCCATATAGCAAAACAGTCACAGACAGAAGTGTTTATATATATATATATATATATATATATATCGATTCGGCTTTCCTAGTATAAGTTTCCACCTCTACATTTATCCCACTATTCATACCAGTAATATTGGCATTCTACTATTACTGGTTTTACCACTGGATTCCTTAGTGAAAAAATAACGAATAGCGAGAAGCAGTTCCTTTATATGAATTCAGTATCGCAAGAATATGTTCCCTCCCCAACTTTATTCTTCTATGCGGTTTGAATAAGAGGTGCGTTCAAAAAGAAACCAAACTTTTGAAATAGCGCGCCAACCGGCAGCGGGAGGCTGCTGAGCACACCTAGCGGTAGGATTTGACAACAAATTTCCATTTGCCGCGCTTCGCTATGACCGTTGAAGTCGTGTAGTTGCAGCCGCGAAAGTGAGCACGTGCACAAGCAGTTCGTCGAATTAAAAGATACAGTGACAATGAATGAGCTTGAAGAATAACATGTGTGTGTGGCATTTTGCTACAAACCTGGTAAAACATTTACAGATATTTCAATCGCTTAACTTGTTCAGAGTGTCCAGGTCCAAAAAGGTACCCATGAATCGGTCAAAGATCAAGGTGATATTGGTTATGCTTTTGATATTGGAAAAGCATTGTCCATCATGGATTTGTATCACGTAGTCAGATGGTAAACAAACATTACCAGGACATTTTAGAGTGGTTGAGGGATGTTGTGCGCAAAAAGGACGGAATTGTTGGAAAACCAGACTTGGGTGGCCTACTTATGCTTCGCTCCTTATCTGCAGTTACCTGGCTACCGTTTTGCCCCATCCACTCAGTTTTTCGGACCTAGCCCCAACACACTTTATCCCGTGTGCCAAACTCAAAAACACTTTAATTTGTACGTCGTTTCCAAACCATAGAGGAAATTCAGAACAAAGCGAAAATACACCTTCAGAGCATCCATAAAGTGGGTTCCAGAAGGATTTTTTAAAAAAAATGGAAGAAACCTTGGGAACGATGCATTGCCAGAAGAGGACTAGTTTGATGAGGGCAGTACAGTTGAGAAATAAAGACGTTATAGCAAAAGTTCGGTTTCTTTTTTGAGCACGGGGGCCGCGGTGGCTCAGTGGTAGAGCGTTCACCTCTGGTGCTTGGGGTCACGGGTTCTATCCCAGCCCCCGCCAAGTGAACTTTGTGGTGGACAAACACCGTGTGCGTGGGTTTTCTCGGGGTTCTCCCGTTTCCTCCCACTTTCTTCATTCCACCATTTCATTCATTACGCATCATCACCGTCTCCTTTAGCCTAACCGGCATAATCGTGGGACGTAAAGCTCAAAGATTTCATTTTTTTTCTTTTTTAGCACAACTCGTATTAATCTTCATACAACAAGAACGGTAAGAGTTAATAAGAAATGATTTTTGATGTGGGTCCAGCGTCCCAAGAATAAATTCTAGCTCTCAAGTTATTTCTCTATGAGATAACAGGAAGTAATAGATATGCCACATCCGTTTTCACTATTACATTATCATAGTTGGAAAGTTTACCGTCAATTTTCAATGTGAAACGAAGCTGATTTGTTCTTTAATCAGTACGGATGTTCTTCAATATCCATAAAAATATACCAATTTGTAAAAAAAATAATAATAATAATAAAAGTAAAAATAAAAAATAAAAATAAAAAAATACGAATTTCGATGTTCAAAAAGAAGAATTTTCTACAGAAGATGTTTATGTAACGTAACACATTTTTAGCTTCTGTTGTTGATAATTTCACTGCCAGAGATCTTAAAGAATTAAAGATCTGCCTTTATCTAAAAATTTTGGGGATTGTTTTTTCAATCCCAAATCCTACTGTATATCCTAGTTACCCGATCTCTAACACACAAATTCCTATTGCATGCTAGTGATCTGACTTTAGAATTTCCGTGTTACTAATGAAAGATAAAAAAAAAAAAAAATGTATTCAGTACAAAGTTGAAAGAAAGACGCAATAAATATACCTTTATGTTTAACGTTTCATGATTATATCCTTTATGCTGAGGGAGACGGGTGAATAAAGTAACTGTATGATGATGGAATAATTGGTGTAATGAAATGTAGAAGGAAACAGGAATACTATGAGAAAACTCACGGCGAATATATAATCCAACACAAACTTACTTATGGCGTGGGAGACCCGGGTTCGATTCCCGGCGGGAGCTCATGTGGTTCGGATTCCACGTTAATCAGTAGGTCCACGTCTCATATAGCCTCGCTGCTGAAAGGGACGCTAAACTAAAATCAACTCAACAACAAACTTACTTGGTCGGGGATCGAACTAGAGGTAAGCGCTCTACCACTTTCTTAAAGTTAATTGATTCACCAAACATATCTCATTAACTTGTTTAAATACTTATTTTTATGTTTCTACTTAATTTTACTCATTTAACTCGTTTCTCTAGTAGGCGCGGTGGCTCAGTGGTAGAGCGTTCACCTCCGGTGCTTGGGGCCCCTGGTTCGATTCCAGCTCGCGCCGTGTGGAATTTGTGGTGGACAAACACCGTGGTCGTGAGTTTTCTCGATGTTCTCCCGTTTCCTCCCACTTTCTTCATTCCACCATTTCACTCATTATCACCGTCTCCTTCCTAACCGGCATAATCGTGGGACGTTAAAGATTTCATTTCATTTTTTTTCGTTTTTCTAGTAACCTAGAACAACATGACACGAACACAGAGAAACCGAGGATAATTAAAGTTCCAAAGCCATTCCCTCGGGAATCGAACCCGGGAGCCCGTACCCCATAGGCGTACATGCTAGCCACGAGACCAGCGGGGAGGGTCACCAGTGAGCCATCTCTAGTCTCCGCAATAAATGTTTAAAGATTTTCAAATCATAAAATGTTAATCATGATTGGAAAAAATAAATGTGTATGTGTTGTAATTGATTAATTGGTATGAATCTTACGTATATCGTAATTATTTAATTGCAAAAAGTGAAATTAAGACCTTATTGGCTTACACCATTATTGAGATATGTAACATGAATCATTCAATAGTACTCGCAAAAAGAATAGAAGGTATTTTTTGTGTTTACTATGTAAAATAAGAAAAAAGTTATTGTAAATGTCATTGGTAAGATATAATTTATTTGAATAAAAAATGTCGGTCATAACTCTTGCCGAAGGTATTACAGGAGAAAATCGAGAGATTTCGAAGATTTCACTTCCGATCCAAATAAGGGTGGCATGACTCCAACAGTTGATTCAAGTAAACCAATATATCAAACAGTCTTTCTGGCGCTATTCCATCTTATCTTGGGTCTAGCTTCACGCAGTGTTCCACTAATAACCTTCTTAACACAATTTCTACGACAGAAGAAATAATCACCCAACTGTTTCTGTAGGAGAGGGAAAACAGCGGAATATACAAAAATAGATTAAATCATCCATTGAAATCTAAAGAATTACTGTTTGGATAATATGCAGCTAGGATTGATGAATACAATAATAGTTCGTATGGTTACTATTAGACTAAAAAAATTTTTTTTAGCTTGTCTGATATAGAGGCTATAAATGCATTTCGTGTCATAAATTTAGGAGCTGATTTCTTTATCGAATGAGGGGGGCGCGCTGGCTCAGTGGTAGAGCGTTCACCTCCGGTGCTTGGGGTCCCTGTTTTGATCTCAGCTCGCGCCGTGTGGACTTTGTGGTGGACAAACACCGTGCTCGTGGGTTTTCTCGGTGTTCTCCCGTTTCCTCCCACTTTCTTCATTCCACCATCACACTCATTTCTCATTATCACCGTCTCCTTTGGCCTAACCGGCATAACCGTGTACGTAAAACTTAAAGATTTCATTTCATTTTTTTCTTTATCAAATGAACGAAAAGAGTTCTAATAAGCACGAGTGGGAAAATATCTCTTGTCAAAGTTATAAACCACCAAAACTGCGAATCGTCATGTTTTAAAAAGCCCTCGCTTGCCAATTATAGAATTCCATGCAAGCAGTTCAAGGCATGATGCAGGAACCACTATATACTCTTATCTAAATACTCAAGCTTCATACTAATTCCCTAACACCGGTGCAACGTATTGTACGAGGGAGAATCAGAAACTAAGGTTACCAGGCCGATATTTCTGGTTTCTTCTGTTATAGAGGAGTGAACAGTATGTGATAATTGTAACACATGGAGTTTGCAACTGTGCAGAGTTTCTGCTACTCGCCACCTACGGTGCTAGTTGTGGTAAACACAAATGGGGAGTCGTTTGTTCTCACGAAGAAGTCCACTCAGTTATTCGATTTCTGTGGGCGAAACATATAACCGCCGAATGAAATTCACCGGCAGCTGGTAAATGTTTATGCAGAAACGGTAATGTCATCTTCCGTCACGGCAACACGCGCCCGCATACAGCCCAGAAGATCACAGCGCTGTTGAAGCAATTTCGCTAGAATACCGTCGACCAATTTCCCTATAAACCGGACCTCGATCCCAGCGACTTTCACCTGTTCTCGCACTTGAAGGAACACCTAGGAGACTGTCGCTTCGCTTCAGACAAGGAGATGAAACACTAAGTGACAACATAGCTGAACACGCAAGACAGGATTTTTACCAGGAGGAAATCTTCAAAGTCATCCCACGATGCGTCAAGCGCCTCAATCGATATGGAAAATATGTCGAAAAATAACCTAATGTATGTACTATCTGTTGGCTGTATTGTTTGTATGAAATAATATATACACATTCCGCTACAGGCTTTGTAAACTTACTTTATGATCACCCCTCGTATAAATTAAATTGGTGTACGGAGATCAACTTTTAAATATTATAAAAGTAACCTACAAAGAACTGTCGGTTTTTCCTCCCACCACCTTTTCGAGAATCGATATTTCACCTAAGATGTACCTGAAAGGTCTTAAATAGTCCCCATCAGCATCGACTAACTTCTCCCAATGTTCTGTAAGGCCATGGATTCCATCGCGGTAGAACTTGTCGGGCCGTAAAGTGAAGCAAGTATCAAGAGCATGTTGCACCTCTACTAAGGATTTGAACTGGTGTTCTCTAAGGCGATTGTCCAAGGAATAGAACAGGTGATTATTGGACGGTGCAATGTCCGGGAAGTATGGACCATTCAAGGTGTAGAATGGTGTCCCGGGTCATCCTAGCCACGAGTGGTTAGCATTGTCGTGTAACAGGAAAACCCCTTTGCGATTCAGAAGTGCTGGCTCCAAACTTTTGAGTTTTTCTTCAACACGGCCGAACTGCTCACAGTACACAGTTTATGGAGGTGCTGCCGAATGTTTTTTTCATTCACACTGAATTGTAGTCCCAGTTCCTCACATATCTGGATCTGTTCGCCTCAATTGCTGCTTGAAGATCTTCATTTCTGACATGTGTTGGTCTTCCGGCACGTGGTGCGTCTTCATCATCCTTAAAGTTGTTAAACCACCCCTGCGCAGTCACGACACCTTACCGAAAGTCTGGCATATCTTCCGCCCCGCTGCAGCGGCGTTTGACCCCAGTTTCTGAAGACCTCGTACAGCATACACGCCCTTATGAAGCTCTGTGGAGGTCCATGTCCACTCTGTTCTTATGGTGTAACTGAACTTCCACAACCAGGTACTATAAATATACCCATTACTAACAACTGACCTTCGCCTTATCCCCATCCCCGTTCAACTCACGGTGTGAGGACCAATTGAACTCAGATCTTCTTAAAATGCGACAGAACTTTCTTGGTTACCTTTTAATTGAGTACTTGTCGCGAAATAAGCAGGGTATTGTGAAACATGAGTATTTAAATAGACCGCATAGTTGTTCCTGTAAAATTCCTTAAAGTGCTTGCAAGAGGTTATATAAATTTCAAGCCGGGACGTTTTAAGACGTCATATTTCGCATTTTTGGCAATTTGGAATATGAAAGGAGTCGTTTTCCGATCAATATTTATTAGAACGTTGCCCTTCCGTTTAATATAAAAATTATCTCGTAAATTTATGACGCGGAGTTCATTAATAATGTATACAACGGTATATCAAAATGTTGGTGCAATCACTTAAAAGCAACGAACTACGAGCCCACTTGGACATGCATTATATAGTTGGATCCTTGTATGTTTACCATGAAAATTCTGGACTCGGTAGGACAACTCTTTCTTTATTTTTCTTTTTGCAGTTGAATAACTGAAATGTGTAATGATTGATACGCATGAGATACGAAGCGTCATTGAGTTCCTCTATCTTCAGGGAAATCATCAAAGCAGATCCACGAAGAGATGAAAGAAGTATATGGGGATAAAAGCCCATATTCTGGGATGGGATCAAAGTGGAAACGTCATTTCGAAACTGGACATATGACTATCGCGGACGCCTCTTCTAGATCTGGAAGACCATCTTTCACTGATGATACCGGCTTTAAGGAGAAAGTGAAGATCATAACGGACGACAGGAAGATAGCCATTGAAAATGTTATATATGCAATAGGTACGAGTTATGGGTCTGCCTGGAATATCATTCAGAACCAGCTTCGTTTTCAGAAAGCATCAACACAGTGGGTGCCACGACTGCTCACACCTTAAGAGAAACGCTGCTTGAGAATTGTTGGATAACGATGAAGAAGATGAATGGGATTTTGATGGTGGATGAAGAAGACTTTCTCGGCAGACTAGTGACGATGGATGAAAGTCGAGTTTCTCTTTATGACCTAGAAAAAATGAAATGAGCAGACAATGGAAACACTTCTCCGTTAAACGGCACAGAAATCTTCCGTCAAGCAGGTACTATTACTACCTACTCCTAAGTTACGAGAGGAATTAAAGAAGAAACGTCATTGATTGTTCACAAAAGGGGTGCTGCTGTTGGCAGACGATGCACCATATGTATTTATGGGGTGTAAAGGCTTTGCTCAGACATTGTGGGTCATTTCTATTTGGAATAGTATAATTGTGCAAATATTAAGAATATATGACTTTAGTACGCGAATTTAAATAAAAGTCGAAAGAAGTATGATATAAGGCCACTTCAACAGCGGAATTGGAGAGTTAACTTATTCAAATCTACAAAAAACCTTGTATTCTTGCATTATATTTTATGATATGAAGTTGCACAAACATACAAGTAATTTTGAAGTCACGTTCCAACAATATATATTTATTTTCAATATTTTTCACGTATTTCAATTCCATCATATTTTATTTTACTATTACATTTTACAACCCAGTACAAAATCACTTGTTGCACATAGTGGTAATGTATTCAGTATTGCATATATCACCAATATATGAAGTTTAATTTGTTATTTAACAAATGCCACAGGAAAGTAAGATCCATATTACAGGATGAGAATAGGGGATAGCAATTTGGTTGGAATTTTAAGCAATGCATTGCATAAGACAACATTATTTAGAAAGAAAGTGAAATGTTTTGAGCGGGCTTACTACACAAAATGATTGTAATATCATCCAAATTTAAATATATATGTTTTCTGTTTCCTGTTTCAGACGTACGTGGCAGATATTTTCTTCGCACAAACTTGGAAGGACTGGAGACTGAAATTACCTGATAACATGACATCAGAGTATAGACTGCTACCAGTTTCGTGGCTCCAAAAAATGTGGAGGCCAGACTCGTTCTTTAAAAATGCTAAAAAGGTGACCTTTCAAGATATGACTGTTCCCAATCACTACGTATGGTTGTACAAAGACAAGACAATACTCTACATGGTGAAGTAAGAACTTTTCTTCTTTCATTTTTCATTGAGTTACTCTTTTTTTCATTATTATTATTCTATATGCATATTCGGAATTATTATTTTGTTAACGCATGTGTCTGTATTATCGTGTTGCATGATAATGTATTATCTAAAAATAATTTTCCTTCTCTCATGAAAATATAAATTCTGTAACAAAATTACAGTAAATTAGTAGTGATCGACAGTAAAATGTCCAAAATTTGCGGACAGTTATGCTATTCACCTCAGAGCATATTTGCATATGTTTATGGATATATGATGTAAGGCCAGACCTCCTTGTCTAGGTGAAGGAAAGAAAGTTGTGTAGGTCACCGCAGCGTGAAAGTAAAACTATAATGTAGGTGGTATTAATTTGGAACTTTACGTTTTCATCATCGTGAATCATTTGTAGCTCACGTGTTCATGTTAATTTTAATTTTGCATTATCACCATCGTGAACCATTTGTAGCCCACGTCATCATGTTAATTTTACCTTGCCATCATTTTATAAAATTTATTTTTACACGTATGAACATGTTAAATTTTGCCTTGTCATCATCGTAAACCGTCTTTAACCCACACGATGAAGTTAATTTATTTTTTCCTAGTCATAATTTTCATAGTTTATTTTTGTAAGCAAATAATAATATAATTATTGTAAATAAAAATAACATTTTAAAAGAATTTTTGTCGGGAATAAACAATTATTTATTTAAAATTAAGAATAGGTCGTGAGTTAGTATGGACATATTTTTGTATACATGGTGAAACTGTAGGTGCATAAACATCTGTTTCGTGAAAGCTTTGAGAAGAGACTGATGTTAAAATTGGTAGAGAAGGATTACCGTCAAAGAAGGAGGACCGTTATATGACGTAGGAGAAAGTTGCAAACTTAAATATGTAGATCAGCACGCAATTGTGCTAGTTTTGTTTTATTTAATATATACATCAGTTGAAAGTAGTCATGTGTATGGCTAAGAAAGAAAATGCCATTAAAGAAATAGCTACAACTTTTAAATAATCGGACGCGGCTAGTAAAATATTATTACAAAGCATAAGGTGTAAGTATGGATCAAATTGTGTGGATGCAGAAGGTATAAAAAAATAATTGGTGCATCTGAAATTTGAAAATTCAATAATATATGATGAATGTACAATTGGGTTTCTTTGTGATTGGGCACACAGTTGTATGTTTGTAGATTCTAAAGCATCGGAAACCCGTTCGTGGAGTAAGTTCGCAAGTCCTAGTGTAAGAGACTATTTTTTTTATTTTTATGCAGAAGCACATATTATTGGACCTTTAATAAAAGATAAATTTTATGAAGCATATTAGGTTTTAATAAGTGATGAAGAGTATTTACCGGAATTGGTTAAGGTGCATTTTTTTTAAAAAAAAAAGAGAGAAATAAAGAAAGATGACAGAAACTGAGAAAAACAATCGACAATATGTTCGTGCTGGTGATGGCCTATGTGTTTTATATATCGAAGAAAATGTTAGTGTGAATTGTATGTTAAGATTTATAAGTGTAGTTACGTTGTAACCCCGTGGATTGTAATAAGTATAAATTAAATATTCTTTATAAAGTACTCATCTTTGTAATATTGCAACACTTACCGTAAAGTATTTATCTAATGTTAAAACTCATGTTTAAATTTTTGAAGTGTTTGAAGAACATAATAAAATTTCAATCTTAGACTTTAAGAAATAATACAGAACTTATCAGACAAATTATTCCGTTTTTGATACAAGGTTCATGTGACATTTCACCATGTGCTAATCAATAACTTATTGGCATACAAGAATTTAAGTCGTCTGATAACAAATTTATAATTCGTGAATTTTGTTTAACTTCATGCAATGTTACATTAACTGTCCATTGTTTGATAAAATGCAGAATATAAAATAATTTATTATCATTAGGTTGGCAATAACAAATCGATTGCTTAACTTTAAATTTACACGGACTAAGTTGGTATTATAAGAGTGGATATATTTTATCAAACATGCCTAATCTTTTATACCAAATACGTTCTTAGAATTAAATCTTTTATTGTCAAAGTTTAGAAAAATCCATTTGGATTAAGAAAATATTTTGCATTATATATTGTTATAGACTTTAAAAGTAAGCATTGTCTACCATTAAGTAAACTATGCGAAAACTTATTTAATGAATATTTCTCTCTTCGTATAAATATTATTTAAAAAAATCAACATACGCACATCGTAATGTAGAACAATTAAATTATTCGTGGCAGTATGAACAATCAACAAATTGGCGAATGCGTTATCTATCTTATAAATTATTTATTTTGTGAATGTACGAATTCAAGTTGTAAACGTAACACAAGAATTAAAAATAAAATTTTATTAAAACTTGTTGTTTTTCTTTGTAACACTTTTTTTTACATACAATACAATACCATTATTTCTTTTCAAATTTTTCTTGCTAAATAATTTTAAAGTTTTCTCAAATTAATTATTTGTTATAATATAATAAAGGAATATAAACAAAATATCATAGAATTGAGTTACCATCCTGATAAGTTTGTGCATTTACAAAATATAGTTTACTATTTAGGTAATGCTAAAGAATCAAATTTAAATGCACGTTTATCTTTATTAATATAAACACAATTATAATGATATCCTAGAGTATCTGATTTATCTAAATTTATAATTAATTCTACTGGTGTTTAGACAATCATAGGAAATTTGTCAATAGAATATATTCCAGTCACAGTTTCACCCGTTATTTTATAAACTTTTAATAATTCATCACTAAACACTTTATTCCGTGTAGGTACGTAAGTATCACTATTGTCAACACACAAGACATAGTCATATACTTTTAAATACTCTGAGTACAACATTACTTCATGTACACTGGATCTATATTGTCCAAAACGATATTGGTTATGAATGTACTTATATATAATACATGAAAACCTAATTATCAATATTTCGGATAGTCAATTTCTTCAAAATATATAACATTCCGAAGTAAAAGTATTTCCAGAAAATAACTTTCATAGTTTCAGCATAAGTGTAAATAGTAGGAAAAGTAGTACAATATTTTTAGATCACATCATTGTGGTCTTAGTACCTCGCCTTCTTAACAACTCATACTATTTATGTTATGTTAGATATTTGTTTATATATATATATATATATATATATATATATATATATATATATATATATATATATATATGTGTGTGTGTGTGTGTATGTGTGTGTGTGTGTCTTTATCAATTTATGTTAATCAAATTGTGTATATGTAGTGTAGGTGACAGCTTCACTTCAATTATCTCCAATTACACTGACCACCAGTTGAATTAGAGACTTCTAACAAATATCATATAGCACCTGTTCGCTCTGATAACGGTAGCTATCCACCGCGGCCTGGACTCCACGAGGCACCTGCAGTGTTGTGGCCTGCAAAGTCTACTACAGAGCCCGCAGGTTGGTCGGAAGAGAGTCCACAACCCGAAAATGTCGTTGTATAGCGTCTCAGTTGTGTTCGATCGGATTGAGGTCTGCAGACAGTGATGGCTAGAAAAGTATTACCAGATCAGATGAGTGCTCATCAAATCATTCTGCCTGTATCCTAGAGTGGTGGGCCGGCGAATTGTCTTGCTGAAAGGTGAGGTCACCATCCGGATGTTGCATCCGAGCAAATGACAGGACATGGTCATCCAGAAGATTGCGGTAGCGTTCACCTATGATTGGACCGTATGACACGTGTTAGAGGACTCATTTCAGTCCACGTAAACATGCCCCAGATGTGAATGCCACCAACGCCGTCCAGCACAATTCCCTGCTGGCACGATGAATCCATTGCCTTGTGTGGTTGGCGACGCACCCGTGCCCGTCCGTCAGTATGTACCAATGGGAAACATCACTCATCTGTCCTACTGTCCTTAATTCAACTGATAATCAGTGCCTATAAAATATTTTATATGGGTAACAAAACAGTGATGTTCGGGTATCACTGAAATGGAATATAAGAAAAGTATATCTCGTAGATTATGAAATAAGAATGGAGAGTTTAGGTACAAGAGGGATTAATACAGATTTGCGCACTAACCATCTTACGTCACAAACTTTTAGGCAATAGGTGAATTGAAACTGACGCAATAAAACAAATTATACATAGATACAGAATGGATGCATGTATAGTAATAGTAATTTGTAGGAAAATGACTGTGAGGTAATCTAGTGGGTAAGAATGGTTTACAGAGAAAATGGGGGAAAATTAGGATCGATAAGTTCTTGCAGTCAGAACGGTTTGATAATAAGGAACAATAGATTCAACTAGGACAATGCAATATACGTATGAAAATCTACAATAAATTAACAGAAGTATCAAATTGATTATATGAGTGCATCAAGGAGCCAAAATAGTTTAAAGAACACGAAAGTACACTCCTGACCTCTGTTCTTTAGGTCAGGAAATAATCGGGTCAGGTGTGTTTATTGAAATATATCGTCAATTGACAAATATAACTAGAAAAAAATAGCAAAAATCAAAATGAATACTGAAAATGAATACTGCAAAGTTGAAAATATCGCGAAATGAATTAATAAACTGACTCATAGTCGAACAAATCGCCCTTCATTTGATTGTTACGTACTTAAGAACCAAACATCTCACAAGCTATATAGAAGAGTATTAAATACACTGGTAGGAAATGTACACCAAGAAGAGGAGTGTCGTTAAAACATCGTATTTTCTTTGGCTACTGTAAATAGCCGTACATATAATTGTCAAAAGTGCTGAGATGTGGATGCAATAGGAAGCAAGCACTGTCCATAGAAACTAGTTGTTCGTAGCAGCAGTTGATTAGGTACCAAATTAGTCGTCAAGAATGAGGATCAAGGTTTAGTGTGTAATATCATGATTGGTTAAAAACGAAAGAAACTGGAGATGTTTGACCAAAAATCACCATGCTGGCCAAGCATGTTGATAATAGCACTCATTGCCTGTTTTCTATTATAAGTGCAAACCCCTAATTTTTACCGTAGAAAAAAAGTTATATTCTACACTAGTGGGAGGTAAGAGTAGCACATTAGGTTTCTGCGAAGGACGATTTCACACAATTTCAACTGCTTCTCTCCATGTTGTCTTAACTCCTTTATATGAATGGTAAAACTTTTGGCTGATCCTAGTAAAGTATAAAAGATACTTTAGATATATTTCTTAGCTTTGAGGCAATGCATCAATTTAAGAGCTCAATTCCAAAAGAATCTAAGTTAAAAGAGTAAGTTTTTCAGAACACGACATTTTGTGTGCGTTTCCATCATTCTAATTCCGTAAAAGAAAAGTAATCTACCTGAAAGAAAATTGTAATTGCCTAGGTTTCGTAAGATAATTGTGAAATTATCATCTATAACAAGAGTTTTATAAATGTTTGTAGGCATGTCAGAAAATGACTTCAGAGAATACAGTTGACTAGGGTATTTTTGAAAACAACGCAGTTTTCTTTTGCCTGCCTACAACTAACTTCATTTATGTAATTTTGGCATGAAATCCTGTTCAGTATACGAAGATGCTGAAAAGGAACTTAATAGAACCAATATCTCAAAATTGACAAAAAAATGGCTTAGGCTCTTTTGGAATCCATCCCTTCAATTATGATATATTTCCAAAGGAGGAGCAACTTGAAAACTCTGGCTATCTTGTAAATACGTACTCTGGCTACGTTGTATTATGTCGTTAATTATGTTTTACATTATCAAAAACAAAACAACAACAATAAAACGAATAGTCTCATCGATGGGAGTGTTGAACAAAATCAGCCATAGTTTGTGGTTAAGTGTAACGTACACATTTATCTAACGGAGCTGATCGACACAATCGCAGACATTCTATTAACGATGGATGTTAGTCACTCACTGTTTACTCATCAAACATTCCACATATGTTTGTATAATTAAGCAATATGTGACCTTCGATTTAAAATATGAAAATTGTCAAACATCCAGACATCTTTAATAAACATGTTTGATGTATACTTAATGTTTCGAGTTTAATGACAATATTCAATAATGAAGTTGAATAAAACTATACCTTACAGCTTAACCTGCTATATGAACAAGTTGTAGTGCATTAACCTTCTCTTTGCCACGCATAATTCAAGAACATTAATCATTTATAGCCAGACAAAAAAAAAAATCTACTGGTAATCTTAAATGATGTAATTTGAAAGGCTTGAGGCAGTAATGAGTTTTATCATGTTGTGCATATCGCTTGCAAAATATTCGTGTTAAAATGTCTAAAAGTAACATTTCGCGAAACAAAATAATAATGAAATGCAAAATAAAGGGCAAAACAATTATGCCCTTTAAGCTAAGGGAGACAATGACTATAGCAAGGCAATGATGAAATAAAAGTTGGTAGAAAAATAAAGTGGGAGGAAACGGAAATACCCTGAGAAAATTCACGTACACGCTGTTGTCCACCATAAACTTACTTGGACGAGAATCGAATTATGAGCCCCACGCACTAGAGGTAAGCACAGTACCGCTGAACCACTGTCCCCCCAATAATAATAATAATAATAATAATAAACACATTCTAGCGCTGTACTCTCTAAATAAATGTCCTACTCGCTGGTCTAGTGGCTAGCGCACAAGCCTTTGGAGCATGGAAATCAGGATTTGATTTCCAGTGAAAAAGGCTTGAAATTTGAATGAATTACACTGATTGCATTCCACCTTAAACTCTAGGTCCACGTGTTTTATAGCCTCGGTGCTAAAAGAGACTCTAAACTCTAATATTATCACCTTTAAATAACTATATAATTGAGAAGTTAAGGTTATTTCGTTGGTACTGAAGCATTATCCTTAATGTTTTTTTCTTTTCATTTCTTAGGATAGTTTAACCTTAAGTAGGTTGCAAATTACGATTTTTTTCTTTTTTCCTTCTTTCTTTTTTCCCTAAGAACGAAAATTCTCCAGAATGCATTTGTTTGTACAGCAACGTTAAATTGTTTAAATCAAACTGAAATAGATACCCTTTTCTCTAAAAACATGAACTGACATTGCAATCCAAAGAAAATAAAATACAGACGGAGGAGGAATTTTTACGTCTAGCACAAGGTACGAATTACAAGTTTTTTGGATTCAAAGAAACCTAGATTCACACGTTATCCCTTGAGATTTAACGCGTTCCTTATTTATCACTTTGCATGGCCTACACAGTTGATACATGAGTGATCCGAAGATTAGTCTTGCAAGATATTGGTTCTTTTTTTCTGTAAATGCATCTGGTGCATATCTCTTACTTTGGTGAAAAGAGAAAATGGAATTTGCATTTGGATTCATTTTAACTATGTGAAATTGTGAAGAAAGAATAAGGCGCCCAAGGGAGGATTATGTATATGTGTATGGAAAGGAGCAAGGGTTGTGAAAACAACAAGGGTTTTCTGAGACATCACATTCCTCAACAACATGTGTGGTACCAGTGAAAACACTATTCTGGCAAAAAGTAATAAACAGGCATAAATATTTTATGATATTGTAATGTTCTATTCTGACTGTCTAGGTCATGCATTGATAATGTGAAAAGAAGTAATTCTCTCAACAACAAATGTGACTTCGTTTTAAAATGTAAAAAAAAAAAAAAAAAAAAAAAAATGCCTCAATGTTTTCAAATTTTCTAATATACACACATGCATTAAGAATATTCTATTTATGGAACCGAAATTTAGACATATTTAACAAGGAATTATGAAGAGGGAATTTAAAATGTGTTTTATAGCCTATATTTGCTAGCTACACCTGCGTTCTCTACACAGCGCATCATTCACATATGAACATGAATCTGCTTGTCATTCTTCACAGTATATGTGCATGTCCCTATACAGACACAAGTGAAAGACATCTTGATAAAAATCGGCAAGGGATACCATGGAGGGGAGATTTTTTCGATTTTTTTTTCAATATCTCGCACCGTTTGCAAGATTTGAGCCTACTTCCGGTGTGAGTCTCTAATTTATTATAATCAGTGTTTTCTTTCTTCTTGCATGCATTATGTAATAAGCAAATACATTACAAACACAATTAATTACAATATCAGTGATATATTGTGTTCATTGGGCAAAACACTCCAAACAATAAAGTTTCATCTTAGCCTGGAAAAATGCTTATCCTTCGTTTTTCATTATCATTTGGAAAAGAAACAAACACTTGAGATATATATACAATTATGTTGTGTTGGAATATGTAACTGATAGGATATGATGTGTTACTATTTTTAAATTTTAACATTGTCAGTGCACTCCTAAAAATGTAATAAAGAAATAACGGTCATGTTGTTTAAAAATAGTCAGTTAGAACTGGGCAATCTACACAAAATTTGGAATCGACCAGTGGAAACGGCAGGTTTCTAGCACTTGTGGTTTTCGAGATCTCATTGTCGAAAGGATTGGAGACAAACATATAAACTTTTCCTTGGAGACAGACATAAACCTAGCATTTTAATATATAGATTAATCATTGAAGTTTTCTGCACTAGTAACATTCCTTCCACAATTTTTCAATAGTCTATACTCACACGATTTTGATCTATTATAATTATTACTATTAGATACGTGAGTAAATGAATACTATTTGGTTTTGCGTAATTGGTAAAAATATCACCTATCAGCCTATATTAAATAATCTACTATATATAATGTGATTCCCTTTCAGATTTCCTTTAACAACTGTTCAGTTTTCCATTAGTTCAATTAAACCGTGTAATGATCTAAATCAAATAATGTCAAGTAGTAGGGCCTATAAGTACAAACAGGAAAGCTTTTGTTATTAATTATGAACAATTAGCTTTATAAGTTGATGAACGTGAAATAATATGGCTTAACATCGTTCTCAGGATTGTGCTCTTGAATATTTACTTAAATTTGTTTATTGCTAATTCATTTGTTTAATTATTTTGGTGAATGCTCATTATGTAAAAGATTGAGAATTGCCTCAAATAGCTCTGAGAAGAAATACAACAGAAAATTCTCCCTTTTTTTCTAGCTTACTCGGGATTATTTATATAATAAGATGGAAATCATCTAAGTTATATTATAATTGTAAACTTCCCAAATATCTGAAAGATTTTTTCTCTTTTGTTTAGTTATCTGTTATTAAATTTTATGCTACGAAATGTCGCGAATTCGTGATTTATCTGAGAAGAAAATAAATATAAGTTTGAAGAAATTAATTAACACGTGAAAAAGTAAAGTTAGGAATCTGCGTACGATTTATTTTTCAGGTAAACTTGTATAAGTGTTACGATGAAACTGAAGTGTAGTTAACTTGAATTTTAACTAATAAATGCTTGTTCATTACTTGCGTGTTACCATGTGCTACAGTATTTCTACGAAGTATTATGTTTTAGTGGCAAAAAATCATTTGCTATGCATTACGAAGCAATGCTGTTTTCGTGACATTCAAACATAATCCTTTGCAACGCAATTTGGATTAAATTCACTTGTTCAAATTGACAACTTTTTTTTATGAATATTTCATTTGATTGTTTCAATTACATTACTATCTACATTGTGGATTTAGATGGTAATCACTTTACTGCAATTAGATCTCTACTGTTAAATTGAGGATTAAACTACTAATAAATAATTCTACTGAAATAGCTTTAATTAATATAACATCAATGAAAGAAGGATTATATCTGAAATATTTTTAATTCATTTGTAATGTGAGAATATGATATTGTTAATTTGGTCGTTTTTATTTTACGATTTCGTAACATAACCTTCTCTGTTCTCACATCACTAATTTATTCTTAACAGAATTTCATATTACTATATCAATTGATATTGAAACATATATTCCTTCTGCGTTAATGACCTACAATAAATTATTAAATTAAATACTTAAATATGTTTGTAATTAAAATGTGCAAGAGCGTTTAATTATGACAAATTATAAATAAAAAAATGAAAATAATGAATTCAATAATAATAAAGTTTCGAAAAAAAATATTCTATATTAAAATACATTTTTGGACGTTCATAAATAAATGTTATGAATCAGTTACTGATATGTAGATTACATTCAACTGGTCAGTCTGAAATTCAGATATAGAACTACTATTGCGTAGAATCTTCTTCTAAACCTTTTTGCAACTAGCTGTGGTCGCCTTTCTGGATCGTTGTCCTCGACCTGTTTTTATCTTGTGTCATATCCGCTGTGACACCAGACTGCACCTTATCGTTTTTAACACATTAATGTTCTCCTGAAAAATTAATAACTCAATGTTATCAATATATATAGGGTTTGTAGAAAGGTTGTTTACAACGCTTCTACAGATGAAAACAAGTAAAAATGTATATGAAACAGAATGTCCATTTCGGCCTCCTAACCGAGCTATGGACGTTCAAAAGGGTGGTAAAATGAACTTCGAAGGCTAATTCTGGCAAAACAAGAGATAGAAAGGGGTGTTAGGCAGCCCACATAGACTCTCAACATGGACTATCCATAAAATACTAAGATTATGTGTACAAGGCTAGCGCAAGGGATTTCCCAAAGGATGCGAAGCATGCAGAGGACGTTATGAGGGCAAAGTGAGGTGAGAGGATGTATGTGAAGTGTTCATGCATACAGAAACGAATAGCTGAAGTGTGTATGCGTATGCAAGATGGCGGGAGAAGTGCGTGGTTGCATAACCGTACAGAAAAGAAGCGCAATTTCGACGGGTTTATTCAAAGCGTGTGTTCGAGAAAGCAGAAAGGGCAGTCCGACAGTGGGGTAGGGACATACAGCGATCTACATAGGGTCAACAATTGTGTAATTGAAAGGCGCTAATGGGGAGGTGATGCAACGTTTACGATAGAGGAACCGAAACCTGTTCCGGTGATAGTACTCGTAGAAGATAAGCTTCAGCTGATTACTACAATTACAATAGAAACAGCAAGAATAAAAAACTGAGGGGTTAAGGCTGAATTCGACCACTGCGTTAGAATGTAAAAAAAAAAAAAAAAAGGTTTGAGGATATTTATGACGAAACTATGGATCACACAAGGTTGTGAATTCGGATAATTGTAGATTACCTATGCATTGAACTATGCATTGATAAAAGTAAAATATTCTTAATCATTGCCATTGTTGTATAAAAAGAGCATTTGAATGAGAAGTTACGGTTTTCGATAATGAACTGAGCTTAAACAGTGGATCTACTTCTCTCTTATTATTAAAGCAAGTTTTATTTAGTGACTAAGCTTTTCAAACTGTAGTTAGAAGTATAAAAGATATTGCGAGACTGCACAATTTTAAACTACTTCTTGTTTCGACGAAATTATCCACACAAATGGAGTGTTCTTCAGGTGGAATTCGCACGCAAAGAGATTCACACAGTACGGCAAGATGCCGAGACACAGCGGCAGTGGGAACTGGCAACCGGGATTGAGCATGTGGGTGAAAGGGCAATTTGATTATCATTTAAGTAATAATAATAATAATAATAATAATAATAATAATAATAATAATAATAATAATAATAATAATAATAATAATAATAATAATAATAATAATAAATGATCCTCTCGCGTACTTGACGCGCCGGACAACCAACAGCGCCCACTGTTTATGAAGCAGTAAAACACCTCTAAAGCAAAAAGTTACCAGGTGATTTAAGAATAGCTTTCTGAGGAGTGTTGGAAATCTGGCAACCTTGCCTGTCATTACGAAAGGAAGAAGCAGAGTTCTTTACAACCGACAGACAATGGCTTAAGTGTGGCCGCGTTTCTTAAGTGTCACGTCTAGCCAGGTGTTTACTATTTATTAACGTAAGTTGATACACTGCAAATCAATTACTCCAAGTTTTATCCACAACATGACAAGGTTACTGTGGAATTTAAGAACATCCCATTGCTTAGTAAGGCTCCTCTAAACGCCCCTTTTTGAAAATTCGGCCACACAGTGATCATGGAACTCTATGAAGTGATCTTAAATAATTGTTTTCCAGAAAAGATATTCAATACCTTTGAGGGCAGCCAAATGATTGTCATAGGCTGTCCTATCAAATGTCTCAAATGTTATTTGAATCGTTTCTTAGTTTATGAGTACCATAACCACTATGTGGCCCACTTTGCAAATCCAGAATATTTTATTCAGTTTTCACACGAATTGCATAAATCGAAGGGAACAGTTGTGGGGAACGTTTAGAAGGGCCTTAAGTAAATAGCAGAACTCTATGCTTAAGTCTAGAGCCTTTTAAGGTAAAACACTGGAAGGAAAATAATTCAGCACAAAGACATTGGCGGTGAATTTGCATTCACCTATTTTATCCACACCATGAGAAATCATCCAGATTTACTACACATCAAAGCTGTTCAACATTCATGCTACACGTAGTCGCAAAGGTGAGTTTAGGAGCTCAGTTTTGTTTGCAGAGCTCAGAAAAAAAAGAAAAACAAACTATCTTTACATGTAACCAGTAATACATTTCTAGATTCATATGTAATTACAGTACTTCTGAAAACAATTCTTATCACTCGTTAATTTTGGCCCTACACAAACACCGCTATGAATGACAGGATCCGTATGTGTGTAAGTTTCTCCATGATTCAATACAAAGTTGCGTCCCCGGGCTGCAAGGGACGCAGTTTCTTCGTTCACTAAGCAACATGTGTGGTTCTGTCTGTGGTTTGACACTAGGTGGAGTATCTAATGCACAGGGCTCGTAACTGAAGTTCATAACTAGTTGGAGCTGTTTTAATAGTTGATGCCGTCGAGTAAATGCTAGTTTGGTGCTTCTGTGTGAGTGTTTATGTAAGTGTGTGAGGGTTCGCGTAAAGTGTATAAGGGTCTCAGTGTATAGAATTGGGCAACTGATAACTCGCAGGTGAATGATAGTAGAAACAATAGAAACAATAATCATTTAAATAGTTTCACCGCTTATCATTGTGGTACTCCCAGAACCGTGAACGACAGTGCAACTGATAGAATGGCGAACTACTCTTTTACTGGGCTTGCTGATATTCATTTCATATACGGCGAGGCAAGAAGTAACAGCCGGGAGGCAAGGCGTCTGTATGAAGAACGGTTCCCGAATAGGAGATTACCGTCACACATCTTCTTTCATACAATCGATCGCCGACTTCGGGACACAGGATAACTACAAACACCCCGACAAGAAGTAGGACGAAATCGAAGTGTGCGAACTGTTGCATTTGAGGAAAACGTGCTGAAAGCATTTACGTTTCATCCTAAAACCAGCATGCGCTCCGTAGGTCAGGCGCTAAACACAAGTCATACGACTGTGTGGCAGGTTGTGCACGAGAAAAGAACGCACCCTTTTAAGTTTCAAAAGGTTCATGATTTATCCCCTGCAGACTTTCAACTGCGTGTGGACTTCTGCCAGTGGTTTCTGCAGCGCACTATTGCTGAGCTAGACTTCCCAACAGTTAATTTATGGACGGAGGAGTGTATATTCACCAGAGAAGGCGTACTAAACAGCCACAACAGTCATGTATGGGCTGAGGATAATCCTCACGCAACCCTTGTGCATCAGCATCAGCACAGGTTTGCTGTGAATGTCTGATGTGGCATCATACATGACTACCTGATTGGACCGTACATCTTACCTAATCGTCTGACTGGTGGCAATTATCTTACCTTTTCGTGTGAGGTCTCACCTCTACTTCTCGAGGAGACCCTACCCTTGGCCTTGAGACTACCCTTGGCATTGAGACAACGGCTCTGGTTTCAACATGACGGCTGACCTGCTCATTTTGACCAACGTGTACGGATATTCCTGCATGAAACTTTCGGTAATCTATGGCTTGGGAGGAGTGGTCAAGTATTATGGTCACCTCGCTCGCCAGATTTCACACACATGGACTTCTTTCTCTCGGGTTAAATGAAACGGATTTTCTATGAAACACCTGTACAAACAGCCGAAGAACTCGTGGCTCGTATTTCGCTTGCTGCGGCGCGAATTTCCGATACACTGGAAGTATTTGGCCATACCAGGCAGTCTATTATTAAGCGATGTCACTTGTGCAATGCTACTCATTGAGGACAGTTTCAACACACACGCTGAGGGTCTCCATGACTCTTTCTACGCATGCGCACAGAACATTGAGAGGCTCATGACACATTCTACATATGCATCTGTAATGTTTAGGGAGGTCATTGTAGTTTGATGTAGGTCCATTTGAGACAACAGGTAGCTAGTACAATGCTGGTAGTGACGGTGCTAATACTAACACTAATACTAAATACTAATACAATAATACATTAGTTTTATTCGTATTCCTCGCCTTCTTCTTCTTCTTCTTCTTCTTTTATTATTATTATTATTATTATTATTATTATTATTATTATTATTATTATTATTATTATTATTATTATTATTATTATTAAATGCTTATCGAATTGTCCTTTCACTCTCCATGCGCAAAATCACACGTTGAATCTTGGATGCCAGTTCCAACTTTTGCTGTGCCTCGGCATCTTGCCATAATGTGTGAATCTCTTCACTCAGTTTTTCATTATTTTTGTTTGTATTGCAATTGTAGTAATCAGCTGCAGCTTGTCTTCTACGAGTACTATCACTAGAACCGGTTTCGATTCCTCTTTCGTGAACGTTGCATCACCTCCCCATTAGCGTTTTTAATTACACAACTGTCAACCCTATGTAGAGTGCTGCATGTCCCTACCCCACTGTCGGACTGCCCTTTCTGCTTTCTCGAACACATGCTTTGAATAAACCTGTCGTAATTGCGCTACTTTCCCGTACGGTTATGCAACCACACACTTCTCCCGCTATCTTGCATACGCATACACACTTCAGCTATTCGTTTCTGTATGCATGAACACTTCACATACATCCTCTCACCTCACTTTGCTCTCAGAATGTCTGCGGCATGCTTCGCATCCTTTGGGGAATCCCTTGCGCTCGCCTTGTACACATCTACATCTAATCTTAGTATCTTGGGATAGTCCATGTTGAGAGTCTATGTGGGCCGCCTAACACCCCTTTCTATCTCTTGTCGTTTTGCCAGAATTAGCCATAATGTTCATTTTCCTACCCTTTAGGACGTCTGTAACTCGGTTAGGAGGCCGAGATGGACATTGTGTTACATAGACATTTTTACTTGTTTTCGTCTGTAGATACACCTCCCAAGCGTTGTAAACAACCTTTCTTTACACCCTGTATATATTAGTGGTCTAGAAAACATGAAGCTATTACGACCCTTTTACAGTACTGCGAAAAACTTCTACCTACATCTAAGTATTTCCTTACAAAAATTTCAAAACTCTGGGATAACAGGAACTCTGAAATTTAAGAAAAAATGGTAAAGAAAGTAAAAGTCAAAAATTTTATAATTTTTAAAAAATGTTCATAGCTTTTCGCGGTACTACGGAAAGTTGTACCCATATGTAACAAGGGGCATCACCCAATTTTCCGGCTCCGATTTCAATGATTTTTATTTTATTTATTTATTTATTTCCTGATAGAGGACATGTAAGTATTATTTGTAATGACAGAAATTTTTGCCATGGTGCATGTTTTCTATTTTTCTATAATTTTTAAGAGTTGTGATGTGTTTATTAGAGACTACTGCAGAAGTCCTTTGTAAACGGAGTGTTAATGAAAAAAACAACCATGTAGATACATATAAGGCCTTGGGAGAAGTCGTATGGTAGGTATGACCTTAACGGCAGTCATCTTGAAACCCGCCATTTTGAATTAAGGTTAAGTTTTTGATATAGGAATAGGGTAACGCGATACATAATTTCGAGCTAGAATTTAACCACAAAGACAATGGTGAAGTTAGTTTTAAGATACGCTCATTTGGGGAAAAGTTACGGACATATTAATTATTTATACTTATTATGTACGTAAGTCCCTTACCTCCGCTTCTAACCCGCGTTAATGATAATAAGTGGATAAAAGCTTCGGTAATACATATTACGCCTAGAGAGAAGTGATACGGTAAGGTTGTCCTTGACGCCAGTCATCTTGAAATCCGCCATTTTGAATTAAAGTGAAGTTTTGAAAAATGAAAACCATAGCATGTGATACTTCATTTTAATAGTAAATTTTCCCAAAAAGTCAATAGTATGCTTATTTTTTCTATAGTTAGCTACTATGAATTTAAGACTGCTTCTAATGTGCACCAAACGTCAATCATTCGATCTTTCGAATTGGCAACACTCCTAATTTTCACAGCATGTTTTAGGATTCCAATTGGCACTTTGCAATTGTTGCCATGGCTCACGTTTTCTAAATTTATTACATATTTTTAAGAGCTGCGATTTGTCAGTTTATGAATAGTGTTTGGATAAGCATCCAGCAATTTTTCTGAATTTTGAAGACTTGCCATGTAATTGTTTATTTCCTATGCCATTTAATTATTTCTTTTATATATATCTGCCCTTCAAAAACTCGTTTCCTGACATGAATCATCGCACAACGAAAGAACTCCAGCATTGCATTCAGGTTATACCGAAGATGTAGCTTGTAATAGATAGTAGATGAGACGAGAAATCAAATGAAAATTCATTTCAAAAAGGAAAACGAAATATGATTGTTGTGTAAATCAAAGGTCTTTTGTTTTGTTTTATATTTATTTCTTTATTATATATTTGTTTATTTTCTATGGCAATTTTTTAGCTAGCCAGACAAAAAAGTCATTCGTTTTCTGGTGATTGTTGTCGATGGTTTATGTTTGAAAGATTTATAATCAGTGTTGATCGGGAACTCAATTAAGTTACACCTCTTTATAAACGAGTTACCTGTTTTCATACCATGTTCATGGTACAAACACTGTGTTGGGAACGGTCATATTAAGCCTCTTTGATATTTTCTATTATTGCTGCTGTTCCCTTAAAATTATATTTATTAAAAATATTATATCGTTTGTCGTTTGCGCAATCTGTAGGCTACATTTCTTGATAATTTTGTGTTCGAATAACACCAATTTGTTATAATTTCATTTGTATTTCTTTACGTCACATATGTCCATAGGTTCCTAATCTATTCTGGCTTAAAATAAATAATTACGTTGCAAGTCTTCAAAATTCAGAAAGATTGCTGGATGCTTATCCCAACACTATTCACGAATTGACAAATCACAACTCTTGAAAGATGTAATAAATTTAGAAAACATGAGCCATGGCAACAATTGCAAAGTGCCAATTGGAATCCTAAAACATGCTGTGAAAATTAGGAGTGTTGCCAATTTGAAAGATCGAATAATGGACGTTTGGTGCACATTAGAAGCAGTCTTAAATTCATAGTAGCTAACTATAGAACAAAAATAAACATGCTATTGGCTTTTTGGGAAAACTTACTATTAAAATGAAGTATCACATGCTATGGTTTTCATTTTTCAAAACTTCACTTTAATTCAAAATGGCGAATTTCAAGATGACTGGCGTCAAGGACAACCTTACCGTATCACTTCTCTCTAGGCGTAATATGTATTACCGAAGCTTTTATCCACTTATTATCATTAACACGCGGGTTAGAAGCGAAGGTAAGGGACTTACGTACATAGTAAGTATAAACAATTAATATGCATGTAACTTTTCCCCAAATGGCGTATCTTAAAACTAACTTCACCATTGCCTTTCTGATTAAATTCTAGCCCAAAATTATGTATCGTATTACCCTATTCCTATATCAAAAACTTGACCTTAATTCAAAATGGCGGATTTAAAGATGGCTGCCGTTAAGGTCATACCTATCATCCGACTTCTCCGTAGGCCTTATATGTATCTACAGGGTTGTTTTTTTTTCATTAACATTCCGTTTACAAAGGGGGCTTCTGCAGTAATCTCTACTAACCACATCACAACTCTTAAAAATTATATAAAAGTAGAAAACATGCACCATGGCAAAAATTTCTGTCATAACAAATAATACATGCCTGTCCTCTATCAGGAAAAAAAAAATCATTGAAATCTTACCCGAACAATTGGGTGATGTCCCTTGTAAGTATTATTTGTATAAAATTTCAGAACCTCGGGATAATATCTCCTGTTCTGAAATGTTGTCTGAAATTTCATGAAATTAAGAAAAGAAACTATTCTTAACAAATTCAATTTCTCAAATCAAAATGATTCATTTGTTTGTATTAAGGCAACACCATATTATAACCACAAAGTACCTAAGCTGCTTAATAAACCAACAAGTAAACATATTACAATGAGATAGGGTTTTAGGATTTAGATTTCTGGCCTTTCGGCATCTATGGTCATTCAGCACGTCATATATGAGGGATCACGTCCCTCGGCGAGCACACTATAAGGACAAAGGGTTGGAAGAAAGGATTGGGGAAGAGAGGAAGCGGTCTGGGATCTATATACCATCCCGGCATTTGTCTAGTGTGAATGGGGAAAACCTCATTGAGTATGGCTGCCCAGAAAAAGCTTTTTACACTTTTTCGACCAAGTATCTCCACCGGGAATCGAACTCGGGTACGCTCGCACTGAAAGCGAGAGTATTATACAATGGAATGAAATGAAATCTTTACTTTTTACGTCCCAATGGATATGCTGGCTAGGATAAAGAAAACGGTGATGATGAGAAATGAAGAGATTGGTGGAATGCAAAAAGTGGGAGTAAACGGGAGAAGTCCGACAAAATCCACGCACATGCTGTTTGTCCATCACAAAGTTCACTTGGTGCGAGCTGAGGTCCAACCAAGGACCTCATGCACCAGAGGTGAATGCTCTACCAATTATCCACCGCGCCCTAAGCATATTACAAGTTTCCAGTGTTTTTAACAGCTGGATCTATAAAGGTAACCAAGAAAGTTCTGTCGCTTTTTGTGAAGGTCTGTGTTCTACTACCCTCACACCGTGAGTTGAATGTGGGTGGAGATGAGGCGAAGGTCAGTTGTTGGTGTGGGTACATCCAACATATTAGCTGGTTGTAGCAGTTCAGTTACACCGTGAACTTGCGTAAGGACAGAGTGAACATGAGACCTCCACAGAGCGTCATAAAGGCGTGTATGCTCTAAGAATTCAACCTGGGATAAAATGCCACTGCAGCAGGGTGGAAGATATATCAGGCCTTTGGTAAGGGTGTCGTGACTACGCGGACAGTGCTGGGTTGTTTAACAAGTTTAAGGACGGAGACGAAACACTCGAAGATGCACCACGTGGCGGAAGACCAACATATGTACAAAATGGAGATCTTCAGGTAGTAATTGAGGCGAACAGTGGCCAGACATGTGAAGAAACAGGACTACAACTCAGTGTGAGTGAAGAAACCATTCGGCAGCACCCATATCAACTTGACAAGCACAACAGTTGGATCGATGAGCCGCACATGACTTGACTCCGGGCCATAAGGTAACACGAGCAGACATTTCTGTTTCTTTGCTGTCTCGTCTGAGGAAGGAGCCATTTCTGGACAGGGTATTGACATGTGATGAAAAGTGGGTTCTGTATGAATTTCCACGGCGCAGTCGTCATTAGCTAGCATCCCATGAACCGGTTCCAAAACTGCCGAAACCAAAACTACACCAGAAGAAGGTCCTTCTGTGTGTTTTGTGGACTGCTCGCGGCATCGTGGCACTTCTGAATCTCAAAGGGGTCCTCCTGTTACAGAACAACGCTAAGCCCCACGCGGCTAGTACGACCCGGGACACCATTCTACGCCTTGGATGGGAATCACTTTTGCATCCGCCGTACTCTTTGAACATTGCGCCGTCCGTTTTTCACATGTCAATTCCTTGGACAATCACCTTAGAGGACGCCAGTTCATATCCTTAGTAGAGGTGGCAACTTCATTTGATACCTTCTTCGCTTCACGGCCACCAAGTTCTAGAGCGATGGCCTTCCAGAACGTTGTCAGAATGTCGTCTATGATGATGGGGACTATTTAAGACCTTCCAGGTGCGTCTTAGGTATCATATCGATGTTTGAAGGTGGTGGGTGAAAAAGCTACAGAACTTTCTTGGTGTTCTTTATAGCTGTTCTAAAGATTGGGCTAATAATAATAATAATAATAATAATAATAATAATAATAATAATAATAATAATAATAATAATAATAATAATAATAATAATAATAATGATAATGATAATGATAATAATAATAATAATAATAATAATAATAATAACTGTAAACAATTTTCAGCTTCAATTTTTACTGGTTTCGTTTACGATAAGAGCACGCTACGTAGTTCTCGTCTACGAGTTTCTTTTTTTTTTAACTTGAGCCATTTCACTTGCCACTGCTAGATTTATCGAGGATAGTTAATAACCATTATAGTCTTGATTAGTGGTTCCCCACCTTGTTTACCTGCCGCCTCCTTTCATAAACCTTGCATACTTTATGTTTCCATCCCTCGTCCTTTTTGTTCGTTTGCCATACGTTGTTCTTCCCTGACATCATCTGCGCTTTTAGATACAGCTTTGAATTCTCAAATCTTAATATGAATAATAATATCCTATTCACACAAGTGTATATTTGTCTCTGGAAAACTTCTGCATACCATTGACTTTATTTTATTATTATTATTATTATTATTATTATTATTATTATTATTATTATTATTATTATTATTATTATTATTATTATTACCAAATTTGATCTTTATGTAACTACAGTTCTTACTCAATAGTTATTTTGCATCTCTACGATATTTGATTTAATGCCTCTTTGTAACAACATTTGTAATATTTGTAAGTTAAATAACTATAGGATAAATCTTATAGTTATTTAGTATATATTCTTGACTCCTTATAAATCAATTATGAATAGTTTAAATATTGCTTTATTTACTACTTCCGAACTCATTGACAACGCTTTTGGCAATTAAAAAAAAAAAAAAACTGATGAAATTGTTAACAATCAGTTGTGGATAATGTTGAAAGACTGCAAAGCAGCATTTAGTATTCATATTCGGTACTGTTATTAACAATTATACGAAGCGCCTACATTACTTAGTTTGCATCTGATTAGTGATCGATTGATAACAGGCTCTTTCTTTCTTGTTTCAACAGTGTCGCTATTGTGTTTCTGAATAATAAACATAATGGAAAGTGTCTACATCTGCAGCATTGAAACTATTTACAAGCTTTCATTCGCTTCACTAATTTTCCAGGCCGGTGTTCTGATCTGAGAAGTTTATTTTGTGGTGTTGTATTGACTTTGTAATTTATCGTTTGTGTCAGTGTGTGTGTGAAGTAAAATTGCAGCTTCCAGCCCCAAAGAGAAAATTGTACAGCGAAGATTGCATCTGGTATTTAACTACCACAGTGTGTTGTGTGTCATGCTTTCCTCAGCAATGATGCTGCCCTCCCTTTCCGATTGGAACGACATTTGCCAACAGTACATCCAGCCCTCAAAGAGAAATGTAAAGATTTTTTTTTTTTTTATTGTGAAAGGAAACTCGTTGAAATGGATGAAGTTGGATTCCTCTGGAATCCTTCATGAGCAAAATGAGAAGGTAGAGAAAGCATCATATGAACTTTCTCTTCTAATAGCCAAAGTTAAAAATACTCATACTATTGGTGACTGTTATCAAAACTTACTTACGTAAGGCAAACAAAATTGTACAGAAAATCAGAAAAAAAACTGACAACATATCGGTTTCAGATAATACTGTAAAATGTAGAATTAATGAAATGGACTAGGATTTAAAAGGTAAGGTTTTAAAATAATTCCTCTTTTTGCTCAGCAGTGTAATGATTCCACGGACATGTCTTAGTTTTACCAGTCAATAGTGTACTATCTGTTCGTTAATTAAAAGAGGTTATTAGAAGAAACGCTATTTTCAACAACTTTGGAGACATCATCCAAAGTTTATGATTTTTTTTTCTGCTATCATTAATTGTTTTGTTGAAAATGAATTATCTTGGGACAGAGTTTTAGGAATACTAATGGAGCTCAAGCAACGTTAAGTTCTCGGTCTGGATTTACAAAGCTGGCTAAAAATCCTACAATTATTGGTTCGTACTACTTAATTTACAGGCAAATCTAACTGCAGAAACTTCACCAGAGAACCTGAAGCAGGTATTATCATTGGCTATTAAAGTTGTGAATTTTGTAAAATCAAGTGCTGTGAATACTTATCTCTTTTGTGGCTTTGTGTGACGATCTCCGTGCTGAACATAAAACTTACCGATGTTCGTTGATAGTCGAAAGGTAATATATTGAGTAGACTGTACGAGCTTAAGTCATATGTGGAATAAATTTCTCCAAGTGTAGGAAAAGATGACCTTTATACTTCTTTTACTGATAGCATTTGTATTTTCTTTTTCATTTCTTGCTAACTTTTTTTTTAAAATATTAAAAATTCTCAATCTCAAAATCCAAGCTAGCAACACGAACTTATCACCGAATATCAAGAAACTTCTGATGGAAAAGCACTGTCAACCATCACACGAGTTTTTCCTCTGGCCTTACTTGATAAATTTTGGAACTTCATCTTATACACTTATCTAGTATTTTGTACTCATTTTCGATAATTTTGTAATATATATATATATATATATATATATATATATATATATATATATATATATATATATATATATATATATATATATATATATATATATAATTTGCGTAATGATTTATCTTTTAATAAAGTATAAACCTTAAATGGGAATAGGAAAGACAAAATGTCAAATATATAATATTTCGAAGTTCACTAAAGCAAAAGTGTAATTGCTGATTACAAGTTGTGATTTTGTTTTTAATTTATCATGTTATTTCTGTCATGGCTTGCCCCCACCTTGCTCACAGTACATATACCCCAGGTTTGAAACTACTAGTTCTGATGAATTATTGTTTTATCAGGATTTCGACTATATAGGCACGATAAATAGAATTTTTATTGTATTCTTTACAAATTTATACTGGCGCTCGCGGTTAGTATGTCTAATTGAATGGTTAGTGCTTGGACCGTTTTTGTCTTAAATGTATTCAGTGTGTAATACAAAATAGAACTTTAAATAATAACAGTGTTTAATATTAATAATGACAAAATTTACAAAGTGCTCTAAGCAAGGTGCTTTGGACAGTGTAATTTTTGAACAAACAAAAGATTTCATTCGAATGCTTCCAACATGTGAGGATGTAATAAAATGGCGCTTTAAGAAAGTTGGCGTATTTGATCTGCTAGCACTGGTAACAAGGATCCTCTGTTTTCCCTAATCAAGCCAAAAATACGTATACACCTGTAGAAGATGTATTGTGAAGCCTCAATTCCGATTGCTTCAGCAAAACGAATGATGGATGCAATTAACTCATATCACAAGAAATATCTACATCAAGGCGGCGTATAAAAGAACTGAGAAAAGCGCAGTAACCAAAGCAAAGGTTGAGAACTTTAAAGAAGATCCCCGATTTGTATTGATGTATAAGCTTGCAAGTGTCCCACTTTTAAGGATTGCACGTGTCCGGAGGAATCAAAGAGACAATTATTTCTTGCCGATCAAATAATCAAGCTATTTACGTGTACCGGTTCGGTCGATTTGCAAGAAACCAAGAAACTTAATACGTTACAAGAGAAAGTTAAGTGATTTACTTCGTAATCTTCGTAGTTCTTAAAGTAATGCCCTGCCCTGCTCGTTTGGTGGCTTATCTGCAATTCACGTCAACAAATTCAACACCCTCCAAGGAAGATGACGCAAACAGAATGGAAGAGGACCTAGCCATTGGCGATTACACTCCCGCTAAATCTTTGAAAGATGCAGGTATTAGGATTTTGCTTTAACATCGCTCTCGTCCCAAATTCGAATCAAACTTACAAATGCCGCAATACTAAAGTCAAAGATTCATAGAATCGCTACAATAGTCACAATGTTTTGCAAAACGTAGATCTAATCGGAACATCAAATACATTACTTGTGATTGGCAAGAGGAAAATCGCTAGGAAAAGATCTCGAACTATGAAAACCCTTAAAAGGAAAAAAGTTTGAAAAATGATTGTGCCTCTATATTAAGTCTTTACTTTGACGGCTGACTTGACAAAACACTCCCAAGATAAAAGCATGACGAGAAGTACTACCAGAGGACAATGATTGAAGAACATTATACTCTTGTGAAGGAACCTCATTCGAGCTACATGGGTCCAGTTACAGTTAACTCTGGATCTAATCAAGACATTTCTGAAACTATTTACAACTGTCACAGCTAAGATGCCCGGGAATTTCGACAGCGTTCTTGTGCTTGGTTGTGATGGGACGCCTGTGAACATAGAAGTACCCAATAGAGTACTGTGTCACCTTGGATTGAAGTTAGGCAAACCTGTTCAATCGGCTACAAAGTCTCTGCAGTAGAATCCATCTAGGACAAGGCAAACCAAAATTAAATTAATGCTAACGTCTAGTACTACAAAGTTTCAGATGTATCAGTGTAAGATAACAATCTCATATTAACGTCTAATAGTAGAAATTCTGCAATTGTATGTATTATGCATCCAGACATTCGTGTATGTCAGTCCAGACATGTGTATCCCGACATACTGTAAGTGTGTACGTCAGTTTGTGGAAGGTCTCTGCTAACTTTGATTACATATTGATACCCAAAACTAGTTAAAGCCTCAGTCTAAAAATAAAATAAAAATAAAAGTAAAAAGAATCCTAAGCAATATTGAACCAACATCAGCAAATAATTAAGTAAGCTGTAAAAATTATAACATTATAGATTTAACTATATATATTTTTTCAGTTAATTATCATAATCTTTGATCGTATATTTAAATCTCTCTCTCTCTCTCTCTCTCTCTCTCTCTCTCTCTCTCTCTCTCTCTCTCTCTCTCTCTCTCTCTCATACACACACACACACACAAACACATATATATATATCAGGAAGGAAAATAATAAACAATCCCAGTTAATATTTTGACCAGAGATTTTTTTCGTGAAATTTTATGCGAGAAAGAAATTTACATCTATCTGATAATATTGCAGCATATGTGAATCACTCTATTCATTTTTTCAACAATAGAAATATTATGTGATATTTGCTGGAATTAAATTTTCCCAGAATGAAATTATATGACTGAGAGTGAAATCAGTCCATTCAATAAGCGTTCCTTTTTAATTAATTAGTAACTTCCGGAACATGAAAACTAGATTGACAAGCAGCCTATCACAAAAAAAAATAACACAAATAAAATAAAATAAAATAATTAAAAAAATAAAGAGACGGACATGTATTTTTTTTCGGAATATATGTTCAGATGTTCAATGCGTTAAATAATTATAATTAATTAGTTCTAAAATGCTGAATGTTCTCTAATTATGTAAACCTTCATTTTAAAAATACAATTGGTCCTGATGAGTTTTGCGTAGGTTGTCGTTATCATGCTTATTACATGTGTGATTGAAGTAGGATGTTTATCCAATCCTATTCAATAATAATAGAAATCTAACAGTTAGTTCGACTAAATTTTTGCCTTTTGTGAGTGAGAAAATAACTAATTCTTTTCCCTTTCACTTAGAAATGAAAACAAAAACTTTCAAAGAGGACAATTTTATCTTAGAGATTTAATTTGAGTATTCTTATCAAGGTTACCCTAAAAGGTACTGTATTGAAGAAAAGAGTACTGCTGATTTTTATGAATCTTAAGTGCATTATTAACATGGATTTACATAGAACTTGAATATCATTGAGCATAACTGATTGTTATGCAGGAACGAGAGAGGTGTTAGTGTATACGTATACGTATGTGTTTGAAATGTAGAAATGATTTGCATGCAATACAGGAACAAGATGAAAATTAGCTTACTTGCCACACTTCTATTGCTTGACCTTAATACAAGAATTTTATCAGAATATCCTATCATAAGGTTAGAACCAGAACCTTCCCATTATAATGCAAAACTACCAACCATTTATCTTATCCATTTCTGTTTCCATAATCTCTGAGAATGTTAGAATCCATTTTATTCACCAGCAGCAAGAGTTGATGCACATAACAGAAAGTTAACCTTCCCTCAATTACGTTTAACTTCAACTTGATCAATGTTCTGGATGTTTATTGTTAGTTTTATACGAAATTGCAAATATCTGTCAATTCGGATGTAATAAAAGATTGACCAAATCATACTGTCAGAGATAGTTTAAATAAATTCTGGTTATAGTTCATTACTATCGATAATTTCTTTAGATTCCTGTACTCCCCTTTTGGTCCATGTCCAGGCCTCTTTAGTTCTTCATGTTATTTATAACTTCTTGTCCTTATTTACCTCCCATAGTGATGTTATAGACGATGTTCCTTTTTTCTAAAGCTACAGTGTTTCCTTAGTTGAATTGTTGGTAAATATGGAGTTTAGCATCTCTTTCACCACCAAGATTATATGAGACATGGACCTGTGACTTAATATGGGATCCAAATTATGTGAGTTCTTGCTGGGATCGAACATGGGTCTTGTACATTTCTGGAGTGCCATCGAGGGAGAAAGATGCCATTAGGGTCACCCGGCCCCGTACATCTCTCTAGTTTCGTAATTGCTAAGAGGATAATAGTTAGGTAGAGTTTAGCATCCGTTTCAGCAGCAAGCCTATACGAGACGTGTTCTTACAACTCAACGTAGGATACGAACGAACATTATAAAATCTTATGGAAAACCAAAGCCCGAACTTTCGCGCTCCAGATGATAATAATTGGACAGTGAAGCCACCTAATGCTTTGTTTCCAGCTATATCATTTTACATTTGCAATTCGTATAGTATTGTTTCCTAATCACATTTAAAAATAAAAGGCTTTATAAAGGGTTATCGAAATAAACATCTTTAGTCACTGGGTTTTGTTAGAAGCACACAATAAAAACAGAAACAAAAATTGATTCTTCTTGGATTTGAACACATGAACACATTATTAAGAAAGTAATCGCAGAAACCGCACGATTACTTCTCTCGCTACTTCAAATATGCTTTGTGTAAAGTACGTCTGTGTTTAAAAAAAAATGGGTTTTGTTTTCAAATGAAATGAAGAAAACTAATGAAGTCAACTAATGACAATCTCTTCGTAGAGCATTAGTGTTTCATGGGGTCTAACATGAAAGAGTTATAATAGATTGTCTGCAACCTCAGGGTGCTCATTATCGTAAGTAAGAAGTGGTTACGGTATTGGATTTTCAAGTAGAAGATCGGGATTCACATGCCCGCAGAACTGTACTTTTTTTTTTTTTTTTTAAGATTCGTTAATTTTAGTTTAAAATCCAAATTCAATGTAATAAGGAAGATCTTTGCCTGTGGAGAAGGGAAAAGATGTTGGAATGACAGCAAATTAAGGCAAAGATTTACAAACTTATTTCTTTCAATTGTTCCAGACTTGGTATTTTCATTTTATTACAATCATTTTCTAACTCATGTAAAATGAGTGATCAACAACTTAAGAAGTTAGTTATTGAGTTGAGTTGATTTTAGTTTAGCGTCCCTTTCAGCAGCGAGGCTATATGAGACGTGGACCTACTGATTAACGTGGAATCCGAACCACATGAGCTCCCGCCGGGAATCGAACCCGGGTCTCCCACGCCAAAGGCGCGTACAAGTTAGTTATTGAATTATCTATGTCTGTCTGTCTGTTATTTGCTGCTTGTTAAATTTTGAGCTTTCCATTCGATAGAGCATCAAAAACTATCTCAAAGAAGTGATGAAATGTTTCGCCTTATTCTTACCGTTCCCGAGATATTCGCCAAACAATCGCCAATTTCCGGATATTTAAGGAGCCATATCTCGGGAACCATAAGCTATAGACAGATTATGTTGGTGCTGATCAATACCTAAGAGATTGGTGAATATTTTTGTACCGAACCGTAACCAGTGGTTATCAGTTAATATCGGCACCAAAATGTTTACCATCCTCTTAGGTATTGATTAACATCAATGTCATATCTGTGTGACTTACTGTTTCTGACGTATTGTCCCCCCCCCAAAAAAAACAAAAAAAAAAAAGAAAAGAAAAAAAAATAGTTCCGATTTCGGGAGATTTAAGGAGCCGTATCTCGGGAACCGTAAGCCATAGAAAGGTTATATTTTGCGAATTTTTGCGTGAAACAGAAGAAGGTGTGGATAAAAAAAGATTTACTTTTGCACGTAGGTAGAATCACAGTTATCCTTTCCGCTCCATCTCTCCATTCTTTTGAAGTTCATTCTGGCAAAGCTCTTGGGCATTCTAAACTTTTTTTTTGTTTCTCATATGTACTATGTAGTAAAATAATACATCACACAAACACAATAAGTTATAATGTATTTGATAAGTGGCACCCGTTGGACAACACGCTCTAAACAATAGAGATACATTTTAAAATGAAATATTTTTCATGCATCAACTGCATAGCTAAGTCCTCTTTCAGACTTACCAATTGTCGTCGCCGGCTTAAAATATTGCGTGTAAATTGAGTCACATCTACCCAGGCTTTGCGATACAAGAAAAATGTACTGTACCCGACCTAATGGAGTTTAGCAGTCGCGGGTGCATTTACTTTTGTTGCTATTACATGGTAGAGGGAAAGAATGCAAAATCACAGCATATGTCATAACTAGGGCCCGGAAGTTGAGGAAAAATTGTCTTTTTTACGAGTGCCCAAAGACGAGGCTTAACATAATATATGTTCAATTTCAGTTATCGTAGGCCAGAAAATGGAGGATTTTATTTGTCCTTTTCGCCTTTTTCGGCGTTTTTTTTTTGTTTATTGGTCTTTTTTTTAAAGCTTTTGATATGTCTTTATTTTTTTTGGAATTCATCTTTCGACAATAAATTTACTAGCGATTAATTCGAATCACCACCAGCTCTTAAACATCGTTTCTTTAGTAAAGAAAATTCAAAACATAAAACATTCTTCAACGATTGGACTGATAAGACCAGATCTGCAACAATCACAAGTCAGATAAGGAGACGTAACAATATCCTCCAGCAAAGAGGGGTTGAGATGAGAGTTTTCTTATTTTAGTTTGTTCTTCAGTTTGTGGAAAGATGGAGTGTTAACCTACTAGAAGCTTGTATTTCCTAAGCATTATATTCATTAAATATGTAATTCTAATTAGATTGGGTCTTATTTTTACATTCTTCTTTCAAGTTTTTAGGTCTTTTTTTTTTAGATATTTTTAGGTCTTTTTATAGGTCTCTTTTAGGCAATTTTTAGGTCTTCAACTTCCGAGCCCTAGTCGTAACAAAATTCAGACGATCGTGCATAGTTCTTCAATGTAAAAATGGAATTTTGCAAAGTGAAATAGAAATCGAAATTCGTTTTCTGACATCTTTTCAGTTATATATCAAATTATATAACTTTCTATTTAAAAATTTCGAGTAACCCCTCGCGGCATAACGTGGTAAAACGTAAAGCTTTATTCAGTTAGTCCTATGGCATTTTCGTATCTTACTTATCTTTTTATCTTCAACCTTTTATGAATTATAAGCATTTGACATTTTATCTGACTGTACAAGAGCTCACATTTAAATGGTGACAATTTTGTTAACGGTATGCACATATTTTTTTTTTCTATAAAAGATGTTTTGTTCATGCTATTTTCAGTCAATGTTGAATGACATACCTTCCCATTTAACATTTTTGAGTGATCCTCAGTTCCGCATCAATAGGAGCCATATGAGGCAAAGAATACGGTCCATTAAATCCACCTACGTCATTTCTCTGTCTCACTTTTTGTTTATTATTATTATTATTATTATTATTATTATTATTATTATTATTATTATTATTATTATTATTATTTTGTTATCCTTATTTGCTTGCAATTTATAAGCAATAGACATTTCATCTGACTGTGCAGGATGTAACACTTAAAATATAGCAATTTCGTAAACCGTGCTCACACGAATAATAATAATAATAGTAATAATAATAATATTAATAATAATAATACACAAGTTGTTTCTTTTTTCCATGATATTTTCAATGTTATCTCCGCACTTAAAATTTTCGAATGTCTTCCCAGTACCGCTCGATAGGTCTCTCTATGGAACAAACATCACACTGAAATCAATTTCTCTATCGCATTTCTCTATATTAATTTTGGTTGCATACTTTTATTTCCAATTGTTTCTCATTTATACAAACTGGAAGAAGTTACAGACTCACCCGATATATATATATATATATATATATATATATATATATATATATATATATATATATATATATATATATATATATATATATAAGGGCGGATCCAAGGGGGGGCTATGGGGCTATAGCCCCCCTTGACGCTCAGGTTTACACTGGATAAAATGGGCTTCAATTCTGCTTTACACTGGATAAAACGGCAAATTATGGTTTAGCCCCTCCCTTGATCATATTCTGGATCCGCCACTGTATATATATATATAACAATGCATACTCCCTGCTGGTCTAGTGGCTAGTACCTGTGCACTTGCTGGACTTCGTGCCAGGTTCGATTCCTAATGAGATACCAAAACAATTTAATTTCACAATCATTCTGTCTCGTCCATCATCCGTTACCTTTAGCCTAAGGGTCATAACCATGGGATGTCAAACTAAAAAAAAAAAAAAAAGTCGTTTTACATTATGTCATAAATAAATATTGAATTGAATTGAAAAAGGCTTTATTCAAGCGGGCGGGGTTCAGCATATTGCTGCTCTACCACCTAGGTGAAAAATATGAAATATGTTTCAGAAAAATAAAAAAAAAAAAGACTTTCAGTTAGTTTTGGTAATGAAACATTATTTTAGCACCATAAAATTGTTCTTTTCTCGATTTTCTCAAAAAAATACAAAAAAAAACAAAAAAACAAGAAAACTACGCATCAGAACTTACGCTCAAGTATTTTTTTTTTCAGCCTACTGTAATTTGTTGGTCTATTCTATCATTACACAATAGTATAACAGCCTCTTGGCGTAACAGCTCGTTGTGGGTCGCAGCTGCTCTAACTCCGTCTCTTAGCGACAACTGAATTACGTCTAGCCAAGCAACGAACATGCGGTCATCGTGCTGCGTCACGTTGTCTCTAACAGGCTTATTAGAAGCTTTCTAGACCTAGTGAGCGTAACGTCTTATATTGACGTGACCCCCCAGTTTGCCGCATGACGCTGGTTGGATGCCGAAAATTGGGAATCGAACCCGGGACCACGCGGATGTGAGTCCAATGCTCCTAACCATTAAACTACGGCGTCCCCTCTATAAAATAGTACAATGAAGCAACAAAAGTAGGGTTTAAGCGTTGTACGTAATTTTCATCTATATTTTTCTATTTAATAACTCGTATCTACATTGACATCTTCATTGTGTCGCAATTAAATGCTTGATCAGAGCATACTTGAGGCGAGTTTCATTCTGATAGGGGGCGTAGTTATCGTACAGCATGGTTTATGTTGTTTTCGGGGAGCCGCACTGGCTAGCGCGTGTGCCTTTGGTGTACGAGGTTCTGGGTTCGAATTGCCGGTAGGATAGCCTTTGGCATTTTAACTATCCTCGATGTTTCTGTGTTCGTGTCCCTGTCGTTCTAGATTACCGGTAAAGCAAGTTAAACAAGAAAAAGAGTGTAAAATTAAGTAGAAGCTAGTAACAAGTATATAAGCAAGTTAATGAGGCACGTTCAGTTATTTTTTTTTAAGTGGTAGAGCGTTTATCTCTGGTGCGTGGTGTCCTTGGTTCGATCTCGGCTCGGGCCAAGTGAGCTTTGTGGTGGACAAACACCGTGTGCATGGGTTTTATCGGGTGTTTTCCGGTTTCCTCCCACTTTCTTTATTCCACCAATTCATTCATTTCTCATCATCACCGTCTCCTTTAGAATAGCCAGCATAACCATGGGAAATAAAATTGAAAGATTTCATTTCATGTTATACGTTGCTTTTATTTTTCTCTAATAGTGGGCATAATATTTTATATTAACCAACATCATTTCGCTCAATTCAGAGAAATCTATATATTGACATTTATTGCTTTAAACCATTTTGTAACCGGGGCATAATATTTTATATTAACCAACATCATTTCGCTCAATTCAGAGAAATCTATATATTGACATTTATTGCTTTAAACCATTTTGTAACCGGTATGGCAATCAAATTTTAAGTGTTTTTATATTGAATGTTCTTTTTTGTGTATAACTGATGGCTAATATTGGCGGTTAGTCTCTTTGTTTACTCGACTTCAGCCCTTGGTTTTCCGAACAGTGTACTAATGGCCAATTTACTCTGCAAAACAGTTACGCACCTGATCCCTATTTCCCGGCGACTGTGGATAACTTCCTAATGAAAGTAGATATTTCACAAAGAGAACTCATTTTCTGTCGCAATATTTCAAGATTAATCAGTGAAATAGTTGGGCAGATTTTAAGCTTGCAAGTAATCAAACAGTATCTATGTCGTTTAGATCTGTTACTGCCACAAAGTTTGAAAAGTTGTAGTCCAAGAATAGCTTAATCGTATTTGTGCAAGATCTTGGAGTAGCGTTAAGGAGTGCTACATAAATTCAGATAATATTATTTCAACTGATTTCCAAGAGAAGAATAAACGAAAAAAAAAAATATATATATATTATTTCGTATTTCGCTCTTTGTGAGAGATTGTATTCTTCTGAACTGAAATGTCCCCAAATTACTCTGAAAATAATCTTTTTAAATCTCTCCCGTCCTACATGTGTATTTGTAAAATGCTATTTAAATTCATTACTTCAAGAATACTTTTTTTTTTTTTTTTTTTTTTGCATGCTACAGTAATCTTGTGAGTGTATTAATATTACCACAGTGTACAGAAGAACGGATACAACTGTTCTACAAGACTTTCTGTACTGGTTGATAACATTGTTTAGAAGAAGTGTGAAAAGACGTTGAGCCACTCCGATTGTAAGATATGCTATGAAGACTCCAGAGTTGTGTGTGGAAGAAACTGCTCCACACTTCCTTGACTTTGACACTCGTGGAAATAACACAATCAGCACCACTAATGTTGCCAACACTCAACGAGAAAAAAAGTGGCTAAAATCAACTGCTAAAAATGGTCAGAAATGGCCAAGGATAAACAAAAATCTTGTGAGTTAATAGAAAGCTAAATAAATTCGGTCCCTATAATAATATAAAAGAAAGGCAGAACTCCCCTAGCAGAAATAAACGTCATCACCATCTTTTTCTTCTTTGGTTGAGCCGAAGCTTCTTTTGACCCAGTTGTTTGTACCGGGCTACTTTTGTTTCAGCTACTTGCAAAACTGTGGCTGAAATTCCTGTATAGAAAAAAAAAAAAAAAAAAAAAAAACTTTTACATACGGCGCAACATAAATCTCACTCCTAAGACTGATTTTTGATTCAACCTGTTCGTGACTCAATTTTTTAGTACATTAACCTGATTGAATACACGCTTCAATTTTCGCATTTGAATGTGGAAGCGTTAGTATTAAAAAAAATAATCCATCGAAACTAATTATGAAAATAAACTCTGTTCTCCATCATCTATGTACTGATTTACTTCTTGTAAATTTCTTCAGTCGAAGGTTTACTTACCCATTTCATGAAATGTATGTTCGCCATTGATTTTCAAATTTATCAATACATATTATCATCAAATCGCAAAGTGAAAGCAGTAAAAAACTTTCAACTATTTCAAATCCTTATTGACACTGAAAAGCGACATTTTCTGAAGGATGTCTATATTATCAGGAACTCTATTCTGAGTTTCTTCAACATTTTTTTTTTTACTAAAACTTACATGTCTTTCCCGAATATTTTTCTCAATGTCTACTTGTAACTTACAGGTTTTGAGCTCATTCTCTACTGTGTAACCAAGATATGGGTGGAGGTCAATATGATCGTCAATACTATTTTTTAGAGCATCTAGCGGTGAGGTTTAGGATGCTACCACTTAGGAAATGAATCAAACGTCAGAAAATTGTCCAATGATACACTCAATATATCAAAAAGGGGCTAAACTCAGAAAATGGCTAGAAATGGCTAAAAATAAGACATGTGACTAGAAAAGCTACTAGTAGGTTTTTGAAAATTTGTTGCTAGCCAGGTTCTCAAAATGGCCAGATCTAGCCACAAAGTGGCTAAATTGGCAACTCTAAGCACCACGCTTCGAATCCTTTATTTCCTCATGTTGCTATTTTAAAGAATATTACAGCTGCCTTAGAACGAGGATAGAACGAGCAAAAGTTCTCACCCCACTGAGAGCAAAACCGGATCGGTCAGTTGGCAGGTAGATTTCTTATCAACTACACAACCGTAGTTGTATGAGGATAGCGGCACTAGCGATAGTTAAAGCAAGGTGAAAATATTATAATTAGGATATTACTTGAAAATATGCAGCATTTTTTAAGGATTGCGGTAAGAAAAGGGAGGTCTGAGAAAATAAAATTGGGTTAGTTCGTCGCAATGAGGAGAACACTTATTACGATAAAAGAAGTTTAACTTAGAATCTTTGAAGCGGCTTAATTTCCGTCAAATTACGAGTAACGGCAAAATATTTTTTTTTCAGTGATTCACTTTTAACTAAGTTATTTATTTTTTTTAATGTATAAATATTGCCAAATCTGTTTGTTTTATTGTATATTTAACTTTCACAGAACAGTGGGTCAGTTTATAATCATTATGTGGTTTTCTTCTGTTTTAGGCTAAATTTGCTTCTGTCCTGTTCGATGAACTTTCAAACTTATCCTCACGACACCCAACATTGTGCTATGATGATAGAGAGCTGTAAGTGTTTACCTTTCATTAACTTCTAATACTTGATTTAACGATCCTGGTGATAATGTAATCTAAACTAACATATGCAGCACATTAATTAGAATTTTGTGTAAAAGCTAATAGGATGGAAATTGACTCTGAAAGACTATTTGAAACTGTTAATCAGTAATGCTTTGTCTTAACATTTTGTACTCTGTCTAGTGTATTTGTTGATCTTTTATTAATTTATATGCATATGATTATAATTATATATAAGATAATATTTATAACATGACAGTTCATTTAAGTACTGTTAATTTGGTTCCTGAATTATTTTATAGCAGTCAGTTCAGTTTTTTCTTCAGTTTTCAGCAGCAGTTGTCGGGTTCCGAGCTACGATCTGGTGAAATAGGTGAATGTATAGATCATCAATCCTCAAAGTATAGGTTGCACTTTATTATAACTATCTCGCCCACAAAGAAACGTACATTTCCAACTTAATACCCTGTTATCTTTCGTTTGATCTTTGACCATGCGAATATGAGGACAACATTGTGTCTGCAAGTTTTCTCATTACTCTCACATGTTCATTGTAACAATTATTCCATGTTCATTTATTTATATTAATTTTCGCCTCCTTTAGCCAACAATGCATTAGAGATGCAAAAAAGCCGCCTTTTTTGAATTGATGTTTTTTTTTTACTTAAAAAGCCGGCTTTTTTGGAAAAAAACGAGAATTTTGGAAATTTTGGCTTTTTTTCATATTCATGATTTTTCTATCTAAATAGCTTTCTTATAGTATATTCTATAGTTAGATAATAATTCCATGAAATAAATGCCATATTTCGCTCTGAAATTCATCATCAAGATGGATCGAGCGTATGTTTTACGAATTAAAGCTAACATGAAGAATGTAATATTTGAGGGCAATTTTATTGGCTATTTAACTTTATTTTAACTTTTGAGTTATCAACGTTTTTTTCTTCTCTAGATCATTTTAGTTTGTCATCCGTGTTACATTTCTAAGAGCGTAGTACTCTGGCTTCTACGCAAAAGTTAAACTTATGTTTTTCAATATATCCGTAAAACCGTACTTCCACATTTCTATTATACAGTAGCTGTGCAATGATTTAGCAATAATTTTCCGTATACAACCTTGAATACCAATTTATACAAATAATCAGTAGCGGATTTAGAAAAGTACTTTGGGAGGGGTTTCTCTGATTGTTTTGTTTTCTAAAATTTCTAATTCCATTTGGGAAGTGCTTGAAGTTTATGAGTAACAGGCATAGCTAATATTTCGTTTCGTTTATATGTTTAGCAATAATCTTCCAGATACAACCTTGATGATCATTTTATACTGAGAATAAGTGTCAGATTTAGAAAAGTATTTTGGGAAGGGTTTTTCTTACTAATGTTTTGTTTTTCTAAACATTCGTGTTTTTTATTTGACGGAAGCTTAAAGTTTATGAGTAAAGCCATAACTAATATATATTTCGTTTGGTTTAGACGTTCCATAACTTTGGGGAACAGGCTTCAGTCTGAAAGAGCGCTCCCCTAACCTCCACAAAACCGTTACTGCTGGTAATTAGTAATAATAACGATTTAAAAACGATAAGAAAGGAAGTCAATCAACTCACAGTACACACACTATTTCTACTTCATAGATGGAATGAAGAAAAGCTTTGTCAAAATTGTCGAATGCTGGGTTGAATTCCGGACTTCCCGATAGAAGCACAAAAGCTAACCACTCAGTCATGTTTGTTGTGCAGTTGTATTTAGCTTAACTTAAATATATTCTGTAGTCCTTCTTTTTTTTTGGGGGGGGGGGGTGTCCGTAATGATATGTTGAATCCCTCTTGTTAAAAATTCAGAAAACTTGAGGATTGGGTAAACCGTGATGGTGCTTATATAAAACTTAACTGTAGAATTTCAAGAATATCTCTTTGGGGATCCCATGGTACAATTTGTACCATACGGGGTGTTTCATGGTACATTGCGTTATAACTCTCCTATTTGAGCTTTTTCGTCCGGGTTTTTCTTTGTTTTTCAAATCCAGAGGCATTGTAGAAGACATTACGTATGGTTTCACACTTTCCTGCGTCGAGACATAGGAGATGATGACATCATAAGTCTAAAATTTATATTTTCGTGTAATACTTTTTGAGGGGGTTATGTAAAGTATTTTTGGTGGGCTTATTTTTGCTTGTAGAAGATTGAAATTTTGCACAAACATGCAGTCCACCGAGTAGTATTTACCAGATTTTCTTTTCAGATTTCTGCGTTAAAGCAGGGGGAGATCCAGAGGGTCAAAAAGTTGAAAAAAGGGATGTTTTTACCCAAAAATCCCGTTTTTCCTCATTTTCCCGCCTTAGATACATGATGGAGACAAGTGAATGGTACCACCTGAAAGGCAGTTCTATTCTGAAGAGAATGATGTGCGACACATGGCCCTAGGGTAATTAGGGAAGTGTCAGGGAATTTTTACCAAAATATACTTCTGTATAGGGGAATTTTGGACATTTTCGGTATTATTTTTTGCGGGCTTATTTTTGCACGTAGAAGATTGAAATTGTGCACAAATATCCAGTCCACCGAGTAGTATCTACTAAATTTTTTCTTCAGATTTCTGCGTTAAAACAGAGGGTACAGAGGGGCTAAACGTTAAAAAGGGAATTTTTTACCAAAAAATCCCTTTCACGGGATTTTCCCGCCTTAGATACATGATGGGGACAAGTGAATGGTACTGCCTGAAAGGCCGTTCTATTCTGAAGAGAATGATGGGCGAAACATGACCCTAGGGTAATCAGGGATGTCTCAGGGAATGTTTAAAAATTTCCCTCTGTATACGGGAATATGGGACATTGTCGGTATTTTTTTTTTTTTTGGCGGGCTCACTTTTGCACCTGGAAAATTGGAATTGTGCATAAACATTCAGCCCACCGAGTAGTATTTACCAGATTTTTATTCAAATCTCTGTGTTAAAACAGGTGGGCTCAGGGGGGGGGGTAAAAGTTGAAAAAGGGATATTTAGACCCAAAAATCCCGTTTTTTCTCATTTTCCCGCCTTAGATACATGATGGAGACACGTGAGTCATACCGCCTGAAAGGCAGTCCTAAGCTGAAGATAATGATGGGCGAAATATGACCCTAGGGTAATTAGGGATGTCTCAGGAAATTTTTTACCTGAGATCATGGTGTTTTACGGTAATTTGGGGCATGGTGCGAATTCCTGATAAAATTTCTCCCGCCCTTGGTATTCAAGATAGAAACTTGAAATTTGGCACACACATTTAGTATATCAAGTACTATTTACCAGATTTTTTTGCATGGGTACGTTCACACAGGGCCGCCCCAGAGGGGCCCAAAGTGCGAGAAAAAATTTCCCTCCGAAATTTTTCTTTTGACATCATTTTTCCCGCTCCTGGTATATGCATGCAAGTGGTATCATTTGAAAGCCAGCTCCATTTGAAGAGAATGAGGTATGAACCATGATCCTAGGATAAATAGTGACGATGCAGTAGCTGCTTGACTGAAAGTATAAAAAATAGCCCAAAAAACCAGGTGCCGGAAAGGGATATACAGAACGCAAAGCTCTAGATGTGCAGCCTTTAAGTGTATCATATAAATCTAAGTATTTCTCTTATGTTTTATTTTGTTTCAAAAAGAGGGTATGGAATATTTTGTAGTAAAAATACTATATACAATTTTGCTTGTTATGTATGTATTATTTTTAAAGAAGTGTTTTCTTTTAGGGTGGGCTGGTTTACAGAAGCAGTTTTTTTTTTTTAATAACTGGTTTAAGCCAAAAAAAAAAAAAATAAATAAAAACGAAAAATGCGAATCGTGTGAACTTTATGGTGACGTTTCCACATATCAAACCATCTGCATTAGTTTTATTTCTTTTTCACTTTTAAATCAAGGTGTCCCCTGTTCAATTCTCGGTCCAACCACATCCCTTCTTTCATGCGTAAATCAAGTAGCGGTCCTTACGTCACTTTAAGCGAAAGTATTCTCCTTGATAACCTCGGTATTACGTAAGGATGTTAAGCCTAAACATACAAAACGAAACCAAATTGTATATTTCTGCATGCCTGAATGCCTGTTGTTTTATAAAGAATCCAAGGTTACTTAAATATATTGATATAAATTGGCAAAATTTATCGATTGCCTACGTAGCTTCCAACATCAGCTTGGATTAGAGTTTCAGTGATATCTACATACTAAATTTGTAATTTAGTACCTTGGTTTTAGCATACAGATTATGATACGTCGACATTTAAATTTTACTTGCAAAGCAATAGCAGTATTATCCCGTTATTGTTTTACATTTAAAGTAATGACGGGATTTTCCCGATGGCTAGTGCGGGAGTTTCTCAATTTAAGAAATTTACTGACCGGACTTTTTTAAGCTTATGGGACCTCTTCCAGCATAACCCCGTTGTTGTATAATAACACCAAGGCGAAACAAACTTATTTCTTGAATATGTAATATAAATACATAAAGCAAAATATCTAAATCAAAAAACCTGGTTTGTACTTCCCCCCAAAAACGGGTTTTTGACATTTTCAAAAACAACCATGGTTCTTGCCAACCCGGGTTACTTTTGTACATAGGAGGTTAAAAAATTCTTATTATATATATTGGTTAATCCTTTGGAATTCATAATGTAAATATGTTGAAGAAAGATTGTTTGAAATATCTTTTCGAAATTCATACTTTATTTTCGAGGTTTTATATTATTAACGGCATCAACCACTAATTAAATGAGTTTTTGTGTTATAGAGAAGCGAAACAAAGTCTGCTTTATCAATTTAAGGCAGAATTTTGAAAAAAAGCCCAAAATTTCCCAAGCAAAAAAGCGAAGCAGAAAAAAGCCGTTTTTGTTTTCAAAAAAGCCGTTTTTTTCCCGAGCCCTTGCATCTCTACAATGCATATACGTGGGACATAAAAGTGAAATATTACATTTCATTTCATTTTGTTGCTCTGTGGTGTCACAGTTCGCCTCCTCCGTCCCAAGTAAACCAGACGAACAAACATACGGAACAAATAAAAAGCTGAATGTTGGAAAAGATAATGTTGACAGGTAAACAGGAAGATCAGTAGTGTAATCGATGGTTGATGGTGATGTACTAAAGCGTGGAACAAACTTGATGGCATTAGAAGGCGGTGCTCTGTGCTACCTTTGAAGGCTGTTCGCAAATGAGAGAGCTGGGGAGTTGCCAACATCTTCACCTCTTCGTCTGTACTTGCTCTTTTGTTCGTGCTATAGTGTTTCTGCTTAGTCACACATCTTATGACATTGCAATTTCGCGTTACAGCCTTCATTTCATTTACTTTGATCACACGCCAACAAGTTTTTTCCCAACAATTTACTCATAGCCAGGGCTGTAACTTGTGAGGGGCATGGGGAAACTGCCTCCCAGGGAAGCTTCCCGCCGTTTGAGGGGGCCCATTTTAAGACAAAATTGTCTTATACCACATATGATACGAACATGAAATTATAAATTAAGCACCAAACAGGTACATTACATTACATCAACAAAACAGCACGAAAAAAGGTAAATAAAACAAAAAATGAATCGTGGACCACTTCAAGTAAAAAAAAAGTCTACTATTAGGTGCCCTAGAAACAATATTTATTCGTATGGCTTTGAGATTTGTCAACATTGTCTCCTTAATTAATGTGTCATGTATGGAGCGAGCCCAGAGGCGCAACTAAAGGCCCCGTAGACTTTGCCGTTAGGGAGGGCCCACAGGCTCCGGGGGCCAAAAAGAGTAAGAGAAAGATGGAAAAAGGGGGACCAAGAATTGGTAAAACAACTTTTCCTAGGAGAGCTAATACGCGTTTAATGTTTGCTCCCCAGAAAAAAAATCTAGGTTACGGCGCTCCTCATAGCTTCATCGTTACTCATAATTATACACTTCTCCCCTACTCCCCTTCCCGTCCTTGGCTATAGATGTTTTTCACTATTGAAGGTTTAAGCATAAAGGCATTCTCTCCCTTCATACATCTAACAATTAGAAATGACTGCTTTATAAAAGGGAGCGTTCCTTCCAAGCTTTATTGATAACTGAAAACCGTTGATTGGATAATAAGCTTTAATATACATTTTAATATATTTCTAATAAAACACAGTTCTGACCAGAGCAGAATGAAATATATTAAAAACTATACTTACAATGTGTTACAGTTTCAAGGACCTAACGTCCTCTTCATCAGACACAAACACTCTTGTAACACACTGTAAGTATAGTTTTTAATATATTTCATTCTGCTCTGGTCAGAACTGTGTTTTATTTGTTACTCTACTTATCCAGAGCCATGGAGTTTGTTCATTAATATATTTCTGCCGAATAAAATTTATGAAACTAAAACACTGTCGTATAAAGATTTGATAATTATTAAAACTTTTCTTTGTAAATAGAGTATTCGAATGGTGGAAGCAAAAGTCGTGAAAATGAAATGACATTTTAGTTTAACGTCCCACGTTTATACCCTTTACGCTAAAAGAAATGGATGATTAATGCAAACGAATGATTCTGAATTTTGTGCTCTCCCACTGGAAATCGAACCCAAAGCAGAATTCGTATATGCTCAAGTTGTTTAATTTTCAAGATTAAAAGTCGACAACCGAAAACTTTTCCAATTTATAGTGGACTTTAATGACAAAATACCTATATAAAAATACCCCTGATTAACCATGTCAAAAGGTTTTCTCATATCTTCCCCATCAGGATCCTGCCACCTACAGTCGGAAAAATTTGTCCATGCCGACCAGATGCCGCGGTCCGATTGCGTTTTTCCGCGCGATTTTCGACCGCGACGAATAGTTGCCTTGCCAAGCAGTCGGAAAACAGCCGGAAATGAGCATTAAATGCGCCGGCGCCGCCGTCGGAAATAGGTCTTTCCGACTGTTTGGCCAACTCTGACGGTCGGCAACAGTCGGCAAAGGGCATTTTATTTTACGATTTTCAACTACTTGTCGCCTCGGCAAAAGGTCGGCAACTTTGAACAAGTAGATCGTCGTGGCGCCACGAACAGTTGGCGGCCCACCACCGTCGACGGCGGTAATCCCTCTTTCCGACCACGACTTTCTGATGGGGTTAATATTAAAATGTTTTAAAATTCATGAAAGCTCATCATTGGCAATTATTCCTTAAATTCTAGGTAAATACACTAGACGGTACACAGCTGAACTTCCTTATGATTAACTGTAGCACCTACAGTGCAGGAGTTCTTGTTTCGGTTGCTCGTGGGAGTTTATGTAGTTCAGATACCCTGTGTAGTTGTAGGTCTGTGTCTTATGTAGGATCAATACTGAAAAAAGTACATTATTCTCCATACCAACAAACTAGACGACGTAATAGCATATGTCAATAGACACTTTTTATTATTATTATTATTATTATTATTATTATTATTATTATTATTATTATTATTATTATTATTATTATTATTATTATTATTATTATACAGGTCGTCAAAATATTTTTTTCGCTCTCATCAGTCGAATTGGATGTTTCTTATAGATTTCACGTTGTAGAGTTCAAATCTTAATACCATTTTGCTCCAACACGTACCACTTCTTCGAGGCGGAGAATTTTACACTGCAATTGTCCACGATGAAGACGGGAATTTTCTTCCATGCAATTTTTACGCTGTCAGTATGTTTTGAACCATGTATGTTACAACGTAGCAGTGTTGCGCAAAATCAAAGGAATCAATTGCAATTGATCAATCAATTGAAAGTAATTGCTCTGAAAATTAATTGCATCTGAAATCAATTGCAATTGATTTCAATTTGTAATTGACAATTAATTTCAATTGCAATTGAATTTAATCATAAAATTTGCAATTAAATTTTCGTCAATTGTTAATTGTTAATTGGTCACCAGGCAATTGAAACTTTTAATTGTTAATTGTCAATCGCAAATGGTGCAATTGAAACATTTAATTGTTAATTGCAATTGACAATTGAAACTTGTAACTGTTAATTGCAATTGAAGTCAGCAATTAAAACTGAATATAAGAAGATGTGTGTATATTGTGTTGTCCACTTGTTACTGTTTTACATATTTCAAATAAGGTACTTATAAGAAATGCTGGGTAACTACCATCCTTTCGCCCCTTGGGAAGAAAGCCGTGGAACTAAGTATTTTTTAAAAAAATATATTATGTTTTTGGTTCTATCCCCCTCGAAAGAACTCTATATGCCCGTCATGCATACAATAGGGATGGGCACGAGCGAGTTCGAGCGAGTTTTCTTTAAAACTCGACTCGACTCGAAGCAGACATCTTTGAGTTCGACTCGAGAACTTGGCTCGAAATATTTCTCCAACTCGACTCGAATTCGGATCGAGTTTCCAGTCGAGTCGAGCCAAAACGAGCCAATTAGAGCTAAATCCTTTGTGTAGTTCCAAGTACTACTCTCTTCAAGTATCCTACATAGACAATATAATTATCAATGATACTACTACTACTATTATAACTAATTATTATTACAACACCGTGTACCTGTATAAACATGGAATATAGGCGGTTTGTATCTGAATACTAAAAATTAGTTGGCTGTCGATCTTGGTCGTCAAGAAATCTTCAGGAGGCAAGAATATCGGTCACGAGGTTCTAGGTTTGAGTTCAGGAGGAGCAAGTATTCGGGCTCGAGCCAAAAATTGTTAAAAGTTATAGGACTCCAGCCAAACGTGTTCAAAACTGCTCGACCCGGGTTTAGGGTTGTCAACGACTCAAGCGGCTCGCTCACAGTTCATTCACTTATTGAGCCGAACCGAGAAGTGAGCCGAGCCAACAGCTCATCCAAACGAGCCAGCTCGAGCCGATGGCTCACACGAGGCGAACCGAACCGAGCTGATTGCTTACCCCAACTGAGCCGGTTCCAGCCATCGACTCAGTTAAGCTGACTCGAACCCAGCCTATGGACTCGTTTCAACGGAGCTGGTTCGAGCCATTGGCTCCAATCGAGCCGAGTCGATGACTCGTTCCTACCGAGCCGGCTCAAGCCATCGGCTCAATTGAGCCCAGTCGATGGGTCATCCCAACAAAGCCAGCTCAAGCTGTACTCTCAATTGAACCGAGCCGAGCCGGTTGACATCACTATCCCGATTGGGCTTCTACTTTGGCTAAAAAATTGGACCTTGCAGTTCTCAGCCTTGATGGTAATAACTACAGTATATACTTATATTGGTGCTCACGGCATCATAAACTTGTTCCTCCACCAACGAATTTCGAGGTACTTTGTTTTGCATGTTTATTGCGTGTTTTGTGTCGCTTTATGCGCCTATTCCCACATTTTGTGCGTCACCGGAAGTGGGTCAAAATGGGTATACAAACATGGCAGAACAAGTTATTGCTGTTCCGCCACCAATGAATTCCCTTCACATCGTTTTATGCCGTTTTGTGCGTTTACTTCCACGTTTTTTGCGTTATTGGAAGACGGTCAAAATGGGCCTCAAAGGTGGGACGAAAATGACCCATTGCTCCGCCACTACCGAATTTCGAGGTCCTTCCTTTCGCATCGACTAGTAAATTTTCGTGCCGTTTCGTCCCCTATTTCATCGTTTTGTGTGTCACCGGAAGTGGGCCAAATTTGGCTTTCAAGATGGGACGAAAATATCCAAAAGTTCCGCCACTATCGAATTTCGAGGTCGTTAATTTTACATCGCGTACCCTTTTGTGCGCCTATTTCTACGTTTTGTGCGTCACTGGAAGACGGTCAAAATGGGCCTCAAAGGGGAGACGAAAATGACCCATTGCTCCGCCACTACCGAATTTCGAGGTCCTTCCTTTCGCATCGACTAGTGAATTTTCGTGCCGTTTCGTTCCCCTATTTCCACGTTTTGCGCGTCACCAGAAGTTTGTCTAAATGGGCCTCCGAAGTGTGATGTAAATGACCCACTGTTCCGCCACTATCGAGTTTCTAGGTCGTCTCTTTCGCATCTTTAGTGCCTATTTCTTAAGGAAGTTTTCTGTGCCTACTTCCTCGTCTTGTACATCATCGGAAGTAAGTTAAACGGGCTTTCAAAGTGGGAGTTAAATGACTCACTGCTCCGCCACTACCGAATTTCGAGGTCCTTCCTTTCGCATTGAATAGTGCCTGTTTTGTTCCGTTTTGTGTCCCTATTTCCACGTTTTGTTCGTCACCAGAAGTGTGTCCAGATGAGCCTCCAAGCTGTGACGAAAATGACCCACTGTTTCGACACTATCGAATTTCTAGATCGTTACTTTCGCATCGTTTAGTGTCTTTTTAAGTTTTGTGCACCTATTTTTCGTCTTGTGCATCACCCGAGGTGAGTTAAAGGGCCTTTAAAGTGGGAGTTAAATGGCTCACTGTTCCGCCACTATCGAATTTCGGGTTCGTTTCTTTCGCATCGTTTAGTGCCTGTTTTGTACGTTTTGTGCGTCACCGGAAGTGGGTCAAAATTGACCTACGAATATAACGAAACAAGTTAATGCTGTTCCGCCACTAACGAATTTGGAGGACGTTTCCTTCACATCGTTTAGTGTGTTTTTTTTCACCGTTCTGTTCGCCTACTTCCACGTTTTGAGCATCACCAGAAATGCGTCAAAATGGTCCATCAAGGTGTGAGGAAAAAGAGTCATTGTTCCGCCACTATCGAATTTGGAGGTCGTTCTTTCGCATTGTATAGTGCCTGTTTTGTACCGTTTTGTGCTCCTATTTCCACTTTAGTGCGACAACGAAAATGCGTCAAAATGGCCTACAAGTATAGCGGAATAACTTAATGCTGTTCCGTCACCATCGAATGTCGAGGTCGTTTCCTTCTCATTTTTTATTCATGATTTGTGTCGCTTTGTGCATCAGTGGAAGTGCACAAAGGTCAAAATGGGCCTTGAAAGTGGGATAAATATGTCTTTTTCTGTCACATTTTTAGTTCTTTGACCCACTTTCGTTGGGGCACAAAACGTGAAAATATGCGCAGAAATGATACAAAACATGCACTAAACAATGCGAAAAAGCGACCTTGACATTCGATACTGGTGGGAGAGTGGGTCATTTTTTCTTCCCACATTGAATGCCCCTTTTGACCCACTACCATTGATTCACAAAACGTGGAAATAGGCTTACAAAACGGTAGAAAATACGCACAAGACAATGTGAAGGAAATCGTTCCTGACAGTACAGCATTAACTTGTTCCGCCATATTTGTAGGATAAAATTGACCCATTTCCGGTGACGCAAAAAACGAGGAAATAGGTGCACAAAACGACACAAAAATGGAAATTTAGTTTAATTACATGTAAATTTCAAGTTTGTAAGCTTAATCATATGGAAAATTTAATACATTTTTTCCTTTACGTTGGTCTATTTTATATTGATTTGGGACTTTCATTTTTTTTTCTTTTTTCCACTGAAAAGTATCTATAATTCAACAAGGAAATAATTATTAATTATAATTATAATTATTATCTATATAATTGAATTCATTGTAATTTGGTCCATGACAAACACTTTACCATTTCGTACTAGCTGTTATACCCGTTCTTCGCACGGATCAGATAAAATATCAATGTAAACAAACTGGACAACGGGAGAACAATTAAGAAACATTTCTAAAATTGGATATATTTTGTGTGAATATATATCCAGCAACGTACATGCGTTTTCATTGGAATGGCCGATGGGGGCTGAATTTGAATGTAAACACTATCGGGGGTGTCACTATACATCTGAGAAACCCCGATCAATATGGATTCGACACAAATATTGTTCATTTTCTATTACTTTTACATATCCCGGTGAACGCCATCTCAGACCCCCTTGGTTCGAATTGTGAAAAAATCACCTCTGGCCCCCAGCCGATACTGCGAAAACTATGAATATGAGACTAACGTCTGCCATTTTCTACTACTTTTTACATATTCCGGTGAAAGACCCTATGGTCCTCTGGTTCCAATTTTGAAAAAAAAAAAAAAAAAAAAAAACGCCTCTGGCCTGCAGACGATGGGGGCTGTATTTAGAAGTCAACGCCTGTGGAAGTATCACCATTCACCTCAGCGATAGCGAAAACTATAAGTTTGACACTAATATCGGTCATTTTCCATTATTTTTACATGTCTCGCAATTCCCCCCTCCCCCCAGAGACTCCTGTCCCGCATACAATGGTGGCTAAATTTGAGAATAATCGCTAATGAAAGTATCATCATTGATCTCAGCGACCGCGAACACTATGAATTTGACACTAATATCGGTCATTGTGGATTATTTTTACATGTCTCGTGATCCCCTTTATAATGCCCCCGTTCCTTAGCTGGTTGGGGCTAAATGTGTAAGTAAAAGCGGTCTTGAGTTTCACCATTGAGCTCAGCGACCCCGAAAACTATGGATTTGACATTAATATCGGTCATTTTCGATCATTTTTACATGTCTCGGAACTCCCCCCTCTGGTGACCCAAGGCCCGCATACAATGGTGGATGGATTTGAAAGTCATCGCTAATGGTAGTGTCACCATTCATCTCAGCAACCGCGAAAACTGTAGATTTGACACTAATATCGGTCATTTAAGATTACTTTTACGTTTCGGTATCCCCCCCCCCCGTTGACCCACGGCCCGCAGCCGAATAGGGTGATTTTGGAAGTTAATGCGATCAGAGTTTCACAATTGATATCAGTGACCGCGAAAACTATTAAATCGACACTGATATCGGTCATTTTCTACTACTTTTGCATGTCCCGGTAAACGCCTCCCTGAGATCCCTCTATTCGAATTTTGTCAAAAACGCTTCGCCTTGGTGTGGGACCTGGACCAAGGTATCTTTGACCAACATTTGAAAAATTTCGGTCCACTCGTCTGGTTCACAGGCCGCACAAAGATAGACAGACAGACACGAACAAACTCTTTATTTTATTTATATTAGAAAGGTCAGATCCGCCGTTGTTGTAATAGAGCGGTGCTTGAGCGGTTGATCGTAGAAATTCAAACTCCGATGAATGATAATTTCATAGGCTTGTTTTATTACAAGTTTAAACTCTTTAGTCAGTAGAGAAGAGGGCGTGAATCATGGGTCAGAGTTGATGACAATGGGTTTTGGTGGGTCTGTGGGTCACAGTGGGTGAGAGTGGTCCATGGTGGGTGGTGGGTCAGAGTGGGTCACGGTGGGTTGTGGGTCACGATGGGTGATGTGTCAATTGGTCGTGGCTAAAGTTTTCATTGCCTCACGCCCTCTCTGAACTACAGTGTTAAAAATTAATCAGTGAAAATCAATTGCAATTGATCAATCAATTGAAAGTAGTTGCTGTGGGAATCAATTGCAATTGAATTAATTGCCAATTAATTTCAATTGCAATTGAATGACTGAATTCAATTGCAATTACTTTCCCCTGCAATTACTTTCAATCAATTGCTTAATTGCAATTGATTCTCCATTATCAATGGCCAACTGCAATTAACAACTAACCATTACTTACTTCAATTGTTAATTGCAATTAACAATTAAATTTACAGATTAATTGTTAATTGCTAATTCAATTGAAATTTGCCCAACACTGCAACGTAGGAAGTAAAACGAAAGCACTTACTTCATGTCACTTGGTCTTCCTCCTTCTTTTGTAATGTTTAATTGATGCCTTGTGTGTGTCTATCTAGCAGAAATCTGCCAATATACTCTTACTATATTTCCCACTATATCACTTTTTCCATATTTGTAATTGATGCTGAAATCTCTATCGTGTTCGTAGGAAATTTGTTCAAAGTTATAATGTTTAGAAGGGAAGTCAAGATGAAAACGCAGGAAGTATAACTTAAGTGACATGTCATACCTATTGCACAATATTATGTAATAAATCAGTTAATAATTTGTAGCGGCCAAGAAGGTGGTGAATGTGTAGAGTGACATGGAAGGACAAAATTAAGAATGCAGTGGTCCGGAGAACAGTAAAAGTGAAACCAGTACTAAAAAAAAAAACTGCAAGAAAGTAGACTGAGATGGTTTGGGCAAGTAAGAAGAAGACCTTTGGAATAGGTAGCTCACCTAGTGGATGCTATAGTACTGCATGGGAAACGACCCCGAGGCCGACCGAAGAGGAAATGTGGTGACTGTGTTTAAGAACGATATGGTACAGTACGGTGTCACAGCGGATGTGAATCAAGATAGAAACAGGTGGAGGACAGCGGTTCGAAAAGCTGACATCAGATAACTGGGAACAAGGGCTTAGAAGAAGAAGAAGAAAAAAAATAAAGTACGGTTGTAGATGTTCTGATTGTAGGGGTACAGGCAGAAAAAGATCATGTGCGACAGGTCTGATAGTGAATGATAAATTAGGGTACTGTATGTTCGGGTTTGGGGTTAAGGAGTGACAATAATAATAATAATAATAATAATAATAATAATAATAATAATAATAATAATAATAATAATAATAATAATAATAATAATAATAATAATCCTGTTTAGGATTAGCTAAAAGTGCAGAAGTTCTCTCCAAATATAATGAAGGAATGCCTAATTGTGGATAACACATTTTCTACGTTATAAGTTTACTAAAAATGGCTCCTACAAAACAATTGGTATCCTGGAATATTTAATAAATTCGTAATCAGCAGCTAAAAATCTACATTTATAATCGTTTTATTTTATCGTGGTTGGATTTTCACTCCTACCAGCGTTATATTTTCAGTGTGCTACCTTATTGAACACTGTATTGAATGTGTGGGTCTTAATAGTACGTGCAGTTAGAATCGCAGTTTGTAGAAAACATATCAATAAACTGTTCGTAAGGAAATTTACAAAAAATGTTTATGGAAGTGTATTTGTTTGACTTTGCATTTATATGAGAATATATTCCGTTATTCGATAGTATAGCAATAAATTCGCAACTGTGGACTATTTAGACACATGAGAATAGCAAAGTGAATAATTCATTTCAGTTATTTTATTTTAATGTGTTTCCCTGTTACTTTTTTAAAGTATTAAACAAGTCCAATAAACACATAATTCACTGGTTCGGGGCCTCAATTACCCCCCCCCCCTCATGGCTACAGTCCCAATTAAGAAAAAGCGTTAAGGAATTTGCGGCAATGCTTTACATTGCCTTTAAATGAGAGCGCCTCAGCGTTGCTACATCTCATTATTCGCTTGTGTTTAACCCGTCAACGTCCAGTGTCACACGTCGACTTCGAAACTTTTTTGTGCGGTGATGCAACATATATAGGGAAGAAGCTGGTGCTACAGTGGTTCACTAGGACCCTCTGGTGGATGATTGGTGAACAAGAAGACAGCTTTAAAGTATTGTCACCTGTAGGTGACATTGGGCGTTGACGGGTTAAGCACGAAACGAATGACTCACCTTCTGGAGATTCAATGTGATTAGCTACGTATTCTATACAGTGTGTCCAAAAAGTAATGGTAAAATGAAACCACGGATTCCACAGGTACCCAAACAAGAAAAAATGGTTTATATGACATGTAGTCCAGAAGTGGACAGTGGCGAAACTAGACAACTCCAAATGTGGGGCGAAAGGAACTTCACACCTGCCAGCGGAATAATGATAGGAGCCAAGAAGGGGGTTCGTAAATACAAAAAAAAAAAAAAAAAAAAAAAAGAAAAAAGAAAGTCATATTGGGTTGACATGTTATACGCATGTTACATAACTGCGCCAGAGATCATCCTTACATCATTTAGGGATTCACCGAATGTATCAACGGCAGGGGTAATGAAACATGGAATGATGAAAACCATACAGAAAGAAGTTGTTGTCCATGGCACGACTGCACGTTCATGTGTAATGGGAGTCAAAGTAAATACCATTGAGCATGATTGCATAATCTCAGGGAGCAATGGAATGTAGTATATCAGATAGAAACTTGCAGAGAGAGGGTAGAAAGAAAAACAAGTGTAACTAGTCGTATAATGTAATGAAATAACAGGCAAAATACACAACGACGTACTGCATTTGTAATGAAATATCTAGCATAGAGTAGTACTACACACTACTAGGTCATACGTGCTAACCATAAACGTACATACAGTTGTTCAAAGTGCTGTCCTCCCATATCTATGCAACGTGCTAATCGTGAGTTTCGAATGCATTCCTTCACTTCCGGTGTGTTGTCTAACTGTTCATGCACATCTTCAATGCGGTTTTGTAATTCGGCAAATTCCTTTTTTTAAGTGTGAAGTTTCTTTCTCCCCCACATTCGAAGCTGTCTAGCTTCGCCCCTGTCATATAAACTTCTTTCCTTCTTGTTTTGGTACTAGGAATCTGCGGTTCCATTTATCAAAATTTACTTTTGGGACACCCTGTATGGTAATGTCTCTATGCGTAACTACATCTTAACACCACCAGACCATGTTTCTTTTTATAATTGACCTCATTCTCATATATTAATTGTATTCAACATATCCCTGGGTACAACTTCGCATTACGTCGGCAATTTTTATACAGTACAAAAATATATTTTAATGACACTAGCTACTTTCTATGCTTTGCAGTATCTCACACAACTGACGACCTAGTATTTGTATGGGATCCAATTATTCCTCTTGTAGTGGATCCTATCGAACTACCCCAACTGGATCTTGTGAAGAATGATACAGGCGATTGCACACAAGTTTATTCAACGGGTAAGTAGATTTTCTGTTTGTTTTATCCTATTTTCTAAATTAAATAAAAGTGATGGTGGAAATTTCAATGAACTCATAGGTTCGTTTTAACGTTTTGAGATGGAGAGAATACACTCGTGATTACTTTGCTTCGATAATTAACCCAATAAGCCGACAATCCAACACTATACTTGTGAGTAAGCTCCTTTGTGGCTAAGCTTTAGCATACACTTCTTTGGCGTAGAAGAATCGAGTTCGATTCCTGACGGGAGCTCACGTGGCTCGGATCTCACGTTTAACTGTAGGTCCACGTCTCATATAGCGTCACTGCTGAAAGGGATGCTAAACTCAAAATCAAATCGAATCAAAATGTACTTATGAGTAGATATATGTCTTACATTTCTGCGAGAGTCGAGAGTGTCAGCGTATGTTCACCAAGTGTAAAAGTTGAGGAAAAACATGGCCATTTCTCAGCAATATGACCATGACAGTCCTTCCATGACATGCAAGTTGGTGGTGAATAACATCGTGTCCAAGAGTTTTCTCGTATCCTCCTGTCTCATCCAATACTCTCATTCCACCAACTATTTGATTATCATTCACTTTCAGCAATAATCCGTATCCTTTAGCCTGCAGGGCATAAATGGTGGACGTCAGACGAGAAATTTCATTTCATTTCAAATGAAATCTTTCAGGTTTACGTCCCACGATTATGCTGGCGAGACTAATGGAGACGGTGATGATGAGAAATGAATGAAATGATGGAATGAATAAAATGGGGAGAAACGGGAGAACCTCGGTAAAACTCACACACACTGTGTTTGTCCACCGCAAAGTTAACTTGAAGCGACCTGGGATCGAACCAAGGACCCCATGCACCAGAGGTGAACGCTCTACCACTGAGCCACTGAGCCCCGATAATTTCATTTCAGTAGTATATAAAAGATACAGGTCTGGGAGTGTTAAGCAATCAATTTCCTTAATGTTGCGTCAGCGTCAGACAGTTTCTCTCTTGTTGGGGATATAAGTAATATCCCCAATTCTACATTCACATTTTGTTTCTTGCTCATAAAGTTAGGTAAGCTACAGGGGAGGAAAGGTTCGTCCCTTTTCGAAATGGGGAAAATGCACGAGTCATTATTTCCAATAGTGTAGGTTTAGGATTAGGAATTATATTTTTGGACTTCCGACACCTATGGCATGTTAGCCCCTAACTTATGAATGATGATGCCCCTCAGTGATCACACTATCCGAGGAAAGGGAAGAAAAAAAGATTGTGAAAGGAAGCGAGCGGCCTGGGACCTGCATTTTAGGTACCATCCCGGCATTTGCCTGGCATGAATGAGAAAAAAAACACCAAGAAAACCTTACTCAGGATGGCTGACCAGAGAAAAAGCTTTTAAGTTTTTCGACAGATTGTCCCCAATGAGAATCGAACGCGGGACCGCTCACATCAAAGACAAGAGCGTTAGAAACTACTCTATGTGGGGCCACGGTTCCGATAATGTAGATAGTATCTCTGCCTTAATCTGAGGTAGGTAATGCTGAGATTGTAGCCTAGTTACATGGGCTTCTCTGATCATAGGTTGAACTCAGCCAAGTTGAGATTATACCGTAGGAGTCGGTACCTTGCAACGTTGGAACTAGTGCTCTCAACGGGTCGGGTCGGGTCGGGTTGAAGACCGACCCGACCCGACCCGTGACCCGAATTGACTGACCCGACCAGACCCGACTGACCCGAACCGTGATCCGACCTCATTGACCCGACCCGACAACCCGACCCGAGCTGACCCGACTGACCCGACCCGAATAGCCTGACCCGACAACCCGACCCGACCCGTAACCCGACCAGAGTTGACCCGATCCGGGTCGGGTCGGGTCAACCCGATCCGTTTGAGAGCACTATGGTCACGACACTGGGTGAACGCCAAAATGCACTTCCATTGGGAATTAAATCCGGACCACGTGTCCCGAAGTCTTACACGTTAAGCACTAGCTAGATCAAGCGGTGGATTTGTATATGCATCTTAATGAATATTTGGCACTTTTGAGGTTTGGTTATTTCTTTTTATAACTGATACCAATGTCCGACGTGGGAGAAGTTTATTATTTTTTTTCTTGCTTTAGTTCTATGTGACGAAATTTTTATTCAAGGTCAGTGCTCTCACCTGCTTGAACGGCAGGGGGTCTTCTCGGAAGGCAATAGCAAGAGTCTCTTGGCGGAGACAAAAGGAACTCGTTTAACTACAATGATAAGGGTTGAGGAAACAGGAGAACACCTGTGATTTTTTCCAAGCCTTCAACTTTCATTCCAAAATAGGTTCTTATGATTCCGGGACCCGTGCCACTTTGATTTTTCTTTCTTGGTACCGTAATTAAAACGTATTTTACAGTATATATAGTTGCACGTAAGAAGATAGATAATATGAATTTTGTAATTTAAAATTTAAAAATACAGTATGATATTTAATTACAAAGTACTAATTTTATTTCATCAATTTCAGCCCAACAAATGAAATTCAAACAATTCGCTCCCTGGGTCTTGGTCATCAATACTGCGTCTTATTCTTTGTCTTGCAGTCAAGTCTTGGTCCTGCATTTCGTAGTCTTGCTGGTCTTTCATGCTATACAAGAGCCAAGAATGCTCGCCTCATCGGTACAAATGAAGACCAAGTGTGATTTTGATTATGGTCTTTCATACTATACGGAAAGCAAGAAAATATGTTCATCGCTACTTGGTGATCACCAAAACAAGGCCAAGAGCAAGATTACTATGCAATTCGTCTTGCATATCCAAACTTTATCTTGTTCTTGTCTCGATGTTTTTGGGCTTGGTGAAATAAAATGAAATACCTGCTTGGGCTTGGTCGTCCATATCCAATCTTTCTTTTAGCCTTGCTTAACACGTTAGCTGCCATGTGGGTCCGATCGGGCCTACTGGAGTGATCTAAGAAAATGTTCTTGTAGGTCCGATCGGACCCACAATGTATAATTCGTCGAATTGACGTTAGAGTACTTGTATTGTTAAATCCTGTTTCTACTGTTATTGAACTGTGGTGTTTTTATTACACATGTAGGTTTTGGTCTTTGATATTGATTATTAACGCCGCTAGGGGCGCTAAATACCAAGTAACAAGCATTTGTTGCTTTTGTAGACCCGATCGGACCTATGATTTGCTTTTTAAGTGACGTGTTAAAAAGTTTAACAATGGATTCATTATTTATTCTAATTTATTTTCACAAGGTGTCAGTGTCCCTGTCATTTGCTGAATTTTCAGAAAAGTCTAGATCACTACACTGCTATTACTAATGAGATCGAGTTCTGCGCATATTTCTTCGTTTTTCATTGCACAAAGATATTACTTATTAGCACTAAAAGCAAGATGAATATATCCACACTTCTCACTTCTGCACATGTAGTAATAAACAAATAACTTTCTAACAGATTTGCCAGTTCAACTGTAATTTATCTCCTTGCCCATAAACAAAATATACACACGTAGGTCCGATCGGACCCCCAACTTTTATGCACGCGGATTCAATACCATGCCTTAGATTATGTTTCAATATTAATATTATGTTTAAAAAATATGAACAAAGCAAGAATAATGTAAGTAAGTACGCTTGGCACTCTACCGGTGAACAACAAAATTCACCCTTGGCATTAACGTGTTAAACAACTCCTAGGTTTGTTCTAAATCCAGACTCCATATTGGCGTAGATATTAATATTACAGTCGATTGGTAAAATCAATCTTCCACATTTACAAATTAAAGTACACACAAGTACAAAAATAAGCATTTACCATAAAAACACTAGCTGCAAGTGTTCAAAATAGATTTATGGCTTCTATAAAATCAATTGCAAATTGCTATTTTTAATTAGGCAGCTAGTGAAAAACAGCAGCTTTCGACTCCTGCCGAGTTTAAGCTCAACCTAAACTCAGTTGACCAAAGTGAGCTGACCGACTGACCCGACCCGATAACCCGACCCGACAACCCAACCCGAGCTGACCCGATTGACCCGACTCGATAACCCGACCCGACAACCCGACTGACCCGACCCGACAACCCGACCCTAGTTGACCTGACCCGACCCGACCCGTAACCCGACCCGTTTGAGAGCACTAGTTGGAACGCTTCATGGCACCAAAACATTAATGTTAGCTAGCCTTAAAACTCTCCGTAGCTAACGTTGCAGATACTGTTGGACTCTCATTCGCTATGGAAATTCCCTCCACCAGTGGATATAACTAAGAGATGGAGGAACTTCCGCTTCTGTATAAGGGAGACAAAATGCGCTTATTCTTCAAAGCAACGCAAGGGCATTGGATTCAATGAACTTAGAATTCAGATTAAACTTACCTCGTACACATAATGTAAAAAAATATATGACGATTTTTACAAAATATGAACATTTTGTCAAATTATTACGAAATACGAAAGTTTAAAATGTGCGATTTCGACTGAATATGCCATAAAATATGTAGATCCTTGTTCTCGTTGCCATAGGAGGCATGGTTTAAAATATGGAACTTCACATTTTGCTTCTCTCAGCTTATAATATTGTGTTGTTAGTACATTCCTTCGTCCGTCTGCTACTCTGCAGGATAACTCTTGAATGGAAGCTATTTTTAATTCTTTTTTTTTTTTTTTTTTTTTTTTTGCAATAAATAGTTAAAACAATTATCTCTGCCGAGTTATTTAACGGAATTTATACATTATTATCTTAATGGGTAACGGGTAGCAGTGGCAATCTATAACTCATATTCTTTACATAGTGTCGATACAAGTTTTAGAATGCTTCTTCTTCTTCTTCTTCTTCTTTTTCAGTAGATTAATGGGAAACGGCGATTTTAACTTGTCTAACTGCATCACATATCCCATATATGTGAGCAAAATTTTATGGTAATTATTTTTTCTTTTTTTTCTTCCTTTCTTTCTTTTCTTTCTTTCTTTTTTTTTGGCAATATATATAGCTAGAATGATCATCTCGCCTGAGCTCATTAATGAGGTCAGTCCGTTAATATCTTAACATGTAACGGCGAATTTAACGGTGGCTTTCTGTAGCTCATAGCTCATGTCCCACGTACTACAGTCAGAGCTCCTCCGTGGCTAAGCGGTTAGCGTACGCGCCTTTGGCGTGGGAGACCCGGGTTCGATTCCCGGCGGGAGCTCACGTGGTTCGGATTCCACGTTAATCAGTAGGTCCACGTCTCATATAGCCTCGCTGCTGAAAGGGACGCTAAACTAAAATCAACTCAACTCAACTCAACGTACTACAGTCAATAAGCTCGTGGACTGGACGCAGTGTGGCGCTAGTGGTATACTACATTGATAAGTGATAAACTGGAGGAAACAGTGAAGTGCATCTCATGACCCAGCAAGAGACAAGTCTGTGCATAGAGTGTAAAGGACGTACTGCTTCTTTTGTGAAAGGAGTTGATTGCACTGCGGCAGACTTGGAGAATGCTGCCGTTGATTGAACGTTCCTGAACCTAATAATAACAGGAGATGAAACATGGCGTTTCCTCTACGATCCATAACTAACGAGACAAGCAGCCACTTGGAAGTTGCCATCATCTCCAAAACGCCAAAACCTAGACAAGACAGGTCAAAAGATAAAATGATACTTGAACTATTTTGAAAATCAGTGTGGATCCGTGTAACAATCTATCTGTGTGTGTGGACGTTCACATCGAGCACAGCAACAATGAGTTTTACTGGTTGCCTATATTATGGGTACTAGTCCACGAATCTATTGACTGCACTAGTATAAGTGAACGTTTCATTTTTTTTTTTTTTTTTTTTGCAATAGATTGATAGGGTGATTTTTCTCGACCGATTTGGTTAATGGAGTCAGATCGTTAATATCTTAACAGTTAACGAGTTGTTTAACTCTCAAGTAGGTGAACCATGTTTCTTAACGTAAGTAGGTGCGTGGAGATATAAGATTCCCCCATCATAAATTCGAAATTCTTAAGTACTAATGACACTTTTGATGATATATTTTTCAAGGGTAATTTTTAAAGCATTTCCCCTTGAGTGAATGATTAACAGAACTTACTTTCTGTGGTGATTTTTTGTAATGTTTTAACAGCTTGGTTTATCCAGATAAGACAAAAGTAATATACAAAAAAATATTATTTTGAAATTAAAGAAAAAGAAGAAGAAGAAGGTAATTATTAAGTTTGCGTATACGACTGAGTTATAGAAGTAGGAAAAAAACTGGTAAAATTTTATACTTGAAAATGAAATGAAATCTTTGAGTTTTACGTCCCACGGTTATGCCGGTTAGGCTAAAGGAGACGGTGATGATGAATAATGAATGAAATGGTGGAATGAAAAAAAGTGGGAGGAAACGGGAGAACCCCGAGAAAACACACGCACACGGTGTTTGTCCACCACAAAGTTCACTTGGCGGGGGCTGAGATCGAACCCGGGACCCCAAGCACCAGAGGTGAACGCTCTACCACTGAGCCACCGCGGCCCCCATTTTTTTTTAATACTTGAATATGTTTTATTAACGAGTATTTAAACTAGTATCAATTACACGCTTCGTTGGGTTAAATTAAGAAAAGACATGTAATATATTTCGTTAGTTAGTCAATTTTTACTATTACTAAAGCGCTCTCTGGTATCAGCCATTCTTGATGATTTTTAAATTTCTCGCCCTTCTCCCCATGTTGCGCGTCTGAATTTAGATTTAAACGACATCGGAAGTGTCACTGTTCATCACAGCGACACCGAAAACTATGGATTCAACATTAATCTCCGCCATTTTCGACAATTTTATTTATCTCCTCCCTCCCCTATGTTACAAGTCAATTCATTGGCAGTATCACTGTTCATCTCAGTGACCCTGAAAACCATGAATTCGACACTGATATTGGTCATTTTGATCATTTATATATATTCCCCTCTTCCCACCTGCAAGTTGCGGTGCTGAATTTGGATGTACACGGGATCGAAAGTGTCACTATTCATCTTATCGACCCCGTAAACTATGGATTAGACACCAATATTGGTCATTTTTGATTATTTATAAATCTCTCCCTTTCCCTCCCAAGTTACAGGGCCGAATCTTATCGTAAACGGGATCAGAAATGTCACTGTTCAACTCAACGACCCTGAAATATATAGATTCGACACTAATATTTGTTATTTTCGATCATTTTTATATATATGTCGGCCTTCCCTCCCCCAAGCTGCGGGCCTGAATTTGGATTTAAACAGCATCGAAAGTATCACAGTTCATCTCAGTGACCCTATCGGTCATTTTTGATCATTTTAAAATGCCCTTCCCCCTCCCCTAAAATGTGCAGCCAAAGTAATATGACAAAACCCATCTCAGGTTGGAACCACATCTATGTTCAAAATTTGATCAAGATCGATCAGGTGGTTCAAGAAGTTTCAAGTTTTACTTATATTATATACATCTTCCACTCCCCCACACCTCTTTTAGGTTCTACCATCAAAGTAAAATTAGAAAAAAGTAAAATAAAATAAAAATAAACTTTGCAGTTCCGAACTTCATCTATGTTGAAAATTTTATTGAGATGGGTTTTGTGGTTGAAGAGCTATTAAGTCACAAACTAGCCACTTTCGTTTTTATTCCTATTGATTTTCGTATATCTCCCCTCCTCCTCCATCCGTACATTACTCCGTCAAAGTGAAATGACAAAAAATATCCCATTCTTGAACCTCATCTATGTTAAAAATTTGATCGAGATTGGTCGTTTGGTTCAAGAGTTTCAAGATTTATTTATTTTCTATAAATCTCTCTCCTCCCCCACCCCTAACTTTTGTCGTGAAAGTGAAATGACAAAAACACTCCTAGCCCGAACCACATCTATATTGAAAATCTGATAGAGATCGGTAGAGTTAGATTAGGAGTCACAAACGTAGTCACTTTGAATTTCATAATATAGACTAACCTTTGGCTAGCTGGGGGATCCGCCCCCAGACCCCGTGTTTGCTCGGCTTACGGTATTGCACGTCTTATGTATCACCTCTGCATCAAAAGTGAATTTCGTGCATTTGCTTTCTAATTACATTTCCTGAATTTGGCCCAGCTGGGGGCTTCGCCCCCTGACCTCCGCATTTACTCTTAAACTCTTGCATCTCTTAAACTCACAATTCTATTAAATTTCAAGTTTGTTTCGTATTTCAACTATTTAAAAAATAAGATTTTGTATCCCAAAAAAGCACCAATTTAAATAACAGGGAAATTTTTTCAACCCCACTTTGCATCCCTTAAAAACTAAAAGTATTCACTTTCGGCAATTTTCCTGTTGACTAGTCCCGGAAGGCTAATATCATGACAAATTTCATCATTCTAATCCTGCCAGCAGTGCCTAAACATTTTGGGGTGTAGAAGATGTCCCATATGTCTTTACTATGGGAAAGATTTTTCAGTTCCCCATTAAAGCACTCTACCTTTGGAAGTTTTAACATTTGGCGTCTTACTTAGTTAAAGCTAACAAAAACATATAAGCACATCGAATTTCAAGTTTTTATTCTTATCCCAAGTACCTGAAATATGAGATTATATGTTAAGAAAAAGACACATTTAAGTAACAAGGTGAATTTCTTCATCGCCCATTTAGACCCCTAAGACTTAAAGATATTAACTTTTGGCAATTTTCTTCTCTGGTAGTCCTACAGGACTATCTACAATCATGTCAAATTTATTCATCGTAGTCCTACAGGAAGTGCCCAATATTTTGGGGGGATATAAATGGTGTCCCACATAAAAAAATACAGACAATTTTTCAGTTTCCCATTAAATCACTCTAAAGTTGTTTTTTTTTTTTTTTTTTATATTTACTGATTTACTTAGTTAACGCTAACAAAAACGTACAAGCATACCGTATTTGAAGTTTTTGTTCCAATTGCAAGTACCCAAAACATGAGATTATAATTTCAACAAATGGCTTATTTAAATAACATGAAGAATGTCTTCATGTTCCCTTTAGACCCCCTAAAAATTAAAAATATTCACTTTTGGCAATTTTCCTGCGGGTTAGTCCCGGACAACTACAATCATAGGCGGCGCCAAAGTGGGTGCAAATTAACTTCGATTTTCAGATTTCCCATAATCATCCTTTCTATTTTGTATATTTCTTGTTTCCTGTGTTTGGATATATTTGAGTGACTTCTAAAGTATCTCATAAGTTACTTGCTATCATAGAGTGTTTTTTTTTTATTATTTTTAAGTAAAAGTTAGGGATTATTTTTGAGATCTTAAAAGACTCAATGTTGCAGAGCGCTCTGGCAACAAAGTTAGGATGTGTTGTCTCTTTCTAGCCTCTACCCACATTTCCAAATCCTGGCCCGCCTATGGCTACAATCATGCCAAATTTCAACTTTCCACGTCAACCGGAAGTACCCCTTTATTTTATGTCAGTTCATGTTGTTATATATATATATATATATATATATATATATATATATATATATATATATATATATATATATATATATAGAGAGAGAGAGAGAGAGAGAGAGAGAGAGAGAGAGAGAGAAAGAGAGAGTTACGGTTACCAAAATTATCTCAAGTATCAAAATTTGAGAGCTTTTTATTTATTTATTTGTTTTTTATTTTAGAATTAATTTCATGCTACGTTAGCAAGATAAACCTAAAATGTTACTTCTTTCACCTTTCAATTTAATGTCCCACACGTCTTATAGGCTAACGAAGACGATGATTAAGGCAAATTAATGATGCTGGAGGTATTGGTGGAATGAGAAAGTGGGATGCAATGTGAATACCCCAAGAAAGTTACAAACACGATGTTGTCCAACACAAACTTACATGGCCGGGAATCGAACGAAGGACCCCACGCACTAGACGTAAAAGCCATATCACTGAGACACTGTGCCCCCAATGCTACTAATATACAATTTATTATTATTATTATTATTATTATTATTATTATTATTATTATTATTATTATTATTATTATTATTATTTTTATTACAATTATATGAAGTCGATCTCATGTAATATCATATTTTCATTATAAAGTTTAGCAAACGTTTTCATCAACCAAAGCAAAGAGTTTTATGAAAGAACTTGAAATCTTGTAACATACCAAACGCTTTAAATACGATAAACACTTAAGAAGACTAGTTATAATTGAGTAGTCCTTGAAATTGATATACATACGCAAGTATGTTCTCTTTTGATTGTCCAGGAAAATATCACAAACAGTTTCCATGTGAGACAAAGATATTCCCTTGTCACTTACAGTGAAATGCATTCACTTCCGTCATGTGTTTACCTCATGTTTGTATTGATCAAAACCCTGGGCCAAATCTAGGCTCCATACAAACATCCAGTTTCAACGTAATTAAGAACATCATTTGAAAAATTCTTTGAGTACCAGCTTGTTCTATTTCAGACGATATTTCTGTTTCAGACGATGTATAAAAACATGAAAAGCACAATAACTCGGCATAACTGGGTGCACTCCATAGGTTGATGATATTAAATCGTATTATCTCAGATAAAACTGTGTATTTCAAACTTAAAAAAAAAGAAGAAAAATATTTTAAAAACATACACAAATGTAGGAAGGTGCTTAGAGTATGCCATATCCTGGTTACTTTGCGACGTTCTCATAATTTAACGTTTTCCCAGAAAAAAGTACACATTTAACTTTAAGTGAAAACATATTCTAATTCAGGAAAGTAATAAATATCTAAACTTTGTAGACAATCGTGTATTGAAAAAAAATAAATAACGAAAACAATTATCTGGAGTATGCGATACCCCTGCTTCCCTACTCACCTGTTAACAGTGGTGATATACCTACTTCGGAAAGAACTTTTATATTGGTAGTTGGTGAGTACTTCAAATTGTATGCCCGTAGTCAAACTCCCTCTAAAAAAATGTTGCGGAAGTACTGCAGGATTCTAAAACATGTATTTTTGGATAGCGCACATATTAGTGACTAAGTGAAGTTTTGACCCGATTACGTTATTTTCCACAGTGTTGGAGTTATGGAGCTTTAAAGTTGTTTTTTTTTTTTCATATTTTCGACAGCCTATAACTCCGAAAGGAACCATTTGTGTACACAGGTTGGTCTGTACTTTTTGTTTTATCTTCGTGTGAGGAATCACCTTCCAAACATTGTCAGTGTTGTTTTGAAACACCCTGTATATATATATATATATATATATATATATATATATATATATATATATATATATATATATATATATATCCATTATAACGTCCTGTAGGTAGAGACAATAACAGTCCGGGATTTTAGCCCTTTACCTAATTATTTTATTAAAAAAAGTATTACAAAATATAGTTTTTGTATCTACAAGGTGAATATTTTAAGATCTTTATAACAAGTGAGGTGAAAAAAGGAAATGTTTTATACGGGAATCCTTTAGCTCATAGCAGCCTCCGAGGCGTTTTGCAGCAACTTCGGGATTCGGAACTTTGGTAACTTTCTTAGCTCATGGCAGCGTCTAGATGTTCGGATTGTAGTTAAGACATCTTAGCTGATGCCAGCCTCCAGGAATTTAGGCAAGGTAGTACTCCTCCATCCAGGGTGACCTCAGGAGTATGTGTAGGTTAAGTGATCAGTGAACAGCTGATAATTCTGTCCTCTTCGGGTCCATTTTTATAGTAGATTTCTGGGCGACTCGTTTCTCCTCGGTTCCCGTCATGTTGGCTTTTCGTATCTTTCTGGTTCCATGTGTATCGTCTGCTGTATTGATGCTTGTAAACCAGAGCACGTGTTGCATGAATAACATGTGCTCACACTGAAAGAAGGAGATCCTTACAAAATTGTATATATATCATATGTCTTGCGCTTAGTTTAATAGAGTCAATCCGTTACCACTATAACTGGTAATTATGACTTTAATTGGGAAGCTTAATACAAATACAAATACTTCATCTCTATACATCTTACCATTTTTGTACAACGGAAATCAGTATTGAAACCGGAAGTAGTAATAGGTTTCAACTACTTCCGGTTTTGGTATAGTATTGTAAGTTGTCATAGTATGTTTTCTTGAGATCATGAATTGTTTGCAGAAAACCACTTGTCGCTGTTTAACATATTTTTTCTCTCTGGTGATATATATTGAAACCGGAAATGGTTAATTTGATCCACTTCCAGTTTGAATAGAAGGTTAACACATAATATAAAACGTATTCTTGGATCCCTGAATTAATTGCAAAAATTGCATCTTGATATATCTTACCATTTTTGACCTGCGAAAATCAGTATTTAAACTGGAAGTATTACTAAATTTCAACCATTTCTGGTTTCGGTAGAGTGTTGTGGGTTGTGATAATATGCTCTTTTGAGACACTGAATCAATTGTAGAAAACTACATGCATCTATCTGATACCATTTTTATGGCGATAAGTCTTTATATCGAACATGGCTAATTTGAACCACTTCAGGTTTGAATAGAAGGGTAATGAGTAAAATGATTTTTTTTTCTTTTTAGGACAGTGAATCAATTCAGAAAACCGCATCTCTATATCTCTTACTGTTCTTGCTCTGTAGAAATCAGTATTAAAAGCGGAAGTAATATGAAATTTAAACCACTTCTTGTTTTGGCTGAGTGTTCAGGATAGTCATGGAACGTTGCCTTGAAACGCTAAATCGATTTCAAAAGACCGTATCTCGCCCTTACCGTTTGGGTTCTAAAGTGATAAAAGTTCACACCGGAAATGACTAATTTGAACCACTTCTGATTTGAATAGAGAATTATCGGAGGAGATGGAACCTATTCTTGAGGTGCTGAATCGCTTACAAAATACATCTCGATATCTTTTACCATGTTTGCTCTGATACTTGTCGACAGATAGACGGACCTACAAAACCGTTCTATAAGATTTCCAATACATATGTAAAGCATGGTTTGGAAGTCTAATAATTGTAATCCCCGCCCTTTTTGTTACCCCATTTTTTTCTTTGTTTTAGGTCGAATATCAGAAAACGTTGAAACATGTTTCAAATTATTTTAATTGAAAAGTTCTTAATATTTCATGTTTCTAACCGTAACATATTCCGAAATATAGACATGTTACTATAATAGTTGTAATTACCATGCATTTTTCTTTCCGCCAATTTCCTCCCCTTCTAGGTCAAATATTAAAAAAAAAAAAAAAAAAGCGGAGAAAACGTTTGTTATTATTTTAAATGCAAAGTCTGCAAACCAAATTTCGTGCCTCTAAACTTCAGGATTTCCGATATTCAGACATTTTTTATGGCAATTAATGCCCCTATTAACAGCCTTCCTCGTCTACTTGCCCAAAATCATTTCTTTATGGTGTCTTTCTTTATAGTCACAAATTCTTTGTCCTATACAAATTTCAAGTTTTATAGCTGTGACGTTTTCGCTTGGGCTTTGATCAACCAGTGAGTCACTCAGGACTTCTTTTCTTACATATACGAGTAGAGATTGATTAGGGTACATGTTGCATGCTAAATACTTAACCAAAATAACAAACATTGGCCCGACATTCTTAAACAGTAAACAATATTTAAATAGTTTAATCGAATTCTCTTAAAAGTGTGAAAAACTGAGTCTATGTAAGAAATATAAAATTGTAAGAGTAAAAACCAAATGTGAACCACATACGTGAATATCATTTGGTTGTGTCACTGAATTTAACTAAATAAAACTTAATACAAAATAGCACAGTTGAAGGAATATTTGTTCTGGATCTTTGAAATTATAACATCTTCATCAGATACATCAGTGCATCAGACAATGTGTGTGATAAAGATAGTGTAATGGTTAAAAAAGTGGCAAAGATTGATAATATTGTATTTCCAACTGTAGTTTTAAATATAACTTCGTAAAAATAAGCGTAGTACGTATTTATAACTTCTTATCAACTGCAATTCTAAATAAAACTACGTAAAAAGTGCAACACAAATTGATACTATTTTGTTTTTAGCTGCAGTTCTAAATAAAACTCTGTAAGAAAGATAGTGTGGCACAGATTCATAATAGTCCTTTACAACTGTAGCTTTAAATAAAACTCTGTAAGAAAAACAATGTGGCACAGATTGATAATATTTTATCTTCAACTGTAGTTCTAAATAAAACTCTGTAAAAAGAAAATGTGGTACAGGTTGATAATATTCTTTTTCCAACTGTAGCTATATCTAAAACTCCATAAAAATGCAATGCGGCACAATTTGACAATGTTTTCTTTTCAACTGCAGTTCTTTTGTATGGAGATTCATTTCTCTGAACATAAAACAAAAATATCCAGGTTGAACCTGAAAGATGTACACAAACTCTAGGAGACGATTCGTGACTTCGAAAGAAGACAAAATGTCTTCTTGCATATTGCCGAATTCCGTGTCGTGTTTTTAGAGTGACAGGGGGTGCCAACTTGGAATCAAAACTCGAATCCTGACAATTGGAACGGAAAAGCAAGTTGTACACATACTTCGGGAGGTGATTCGTAACATCAAAATAACACAAAAGTACTCTTGCATGTTGACGAATTTCGCCCGATGCATAGTGACATATCTCTGTTCTGTTCCAATTGTTACGATTCGAGTTTCCATTCCAAGTTGGCACCCCTTCCAATCTTACACGACTCGGAATTCGACAATATGCAAGAATACTTTTTGTCTTCTTTTGATGCCACGAATCACCTCCCGGAGTTTGTGCACATCTTTCAGGTTCACCCTGTATATTCCAGATTAAATCGAATGTCATTCATTTCAAATACTTTAAATTATGTTGGCAAAGCACATATGTGAACAATATTGACATATCTGAACAATGTTGCAGGCAACTTCACATGTCTTAAAGTAGTGTTCACATTGAAGCGTCGCCTGGGCTACTACTTGTTCCACACATATGTTCCCACATGTCTGATTGTGATTATGTCATGGATTTCATTTTGGATTAAACCCGAGGCAGTCCCTGCACGAGTTACCCTGGGGGTCACTTCTCTCCTCACTCTCTCAACTCAACACGCTAACTCACAAAAGTCACTTCCGCCAGTCTCCTACATTAAGGTAAGTAAAATTATCTGTAGGTAAAACTGTGTGCATGGTACTTTAAATATTGTTTTGCACTTAATTCTCTTCTAGAATTTAGCAAGTGTAAGCTTTAAAATGGTACATATGTTGTATGAAGTTCATAAATACATGATGAGAAAGCATAAATTAACTCCAGTACATTAGATAATTTCTGAAACATAAACATTGTCATCCATCAATTTTCACTTTCCATTAAGCCATTGATTAGCATTCCATTCACTGATTAAAGTTACATAACAACCACAATTACGCTGTGAGTTCATAAACGCTCTTTATTCTTTTTGTTTGCCCATCCTTTGATTGGAATCGGAAGCTAACAAAGGCAACGGTCCTTCAATTGGTGCTACTCCACGTTGAAATCCATTCATCAACTACGTGAACAAAAGTGGAATAATTTCGACAGATGATGTTATTTAAAACACCCATTCACCTCTCCACTCCTCCAACATTATATATATATATATATATATATATATATATATATATATATATATATATATATAACAGGAATAGAACTAACTGTTAATGCAAATTTCGAGTCACGTATGATATTTTAAAGTGTGACAAGATTTAACGAGTGCGTGACAGGTTATTCAATATTCAATAAAATATTAAATAAGCGTTGTAGTGTCAGCAGAAATATCAGTGAACGTTTGTTTGATTTTTTTAAACAATAGCACTGAATAAGTATTAAATATAATAGTTGATCTCCTGTTAGTTTCGTTTTCATTGTTTCTACCTACTTTAATTTGTATATCTGGGTTTTCGTACACTAAAAATACAACCCGCTGAGCAAAGCAACGTTTATTTTTTTTTTTTTAATAATAAATGTGTGATAGTTTTGCCAACTAACTGAACATATTAGCGTCATCAGACACTAAAAAAGAGAGAGAGTTGTATCTAAATGTAACAGAATCCCCAAAAATGTTTCTGGGCCACGCGAGGGACACGGAGCATAATATTAATTGGTGTGAGATTGAAGTGTTAGTACAGGAATAAAGGATGTTAATAAAAAAAATGGAAGCCATGTTCATTGAAAAAGAGAAAAACTTTGTTGTGAATTGGAATACAGGACCTAAAACTGACGAATAGTGGGGCAAGTTATTAGAAAGTCTTAATTTGTAGCTTAGTTTTAAACTGGACCAGGGAGAGAAATGGATCTGCGGTGTTGAATTTCAGTTTTGTCAACTTTCGTTATGATTGGCTGAATCTGTTTTGATCAGCGAATCAGCGTTTAGAACCATTTTTTTTCTTCGGATTATGTTATATTTAGATGCAACTCTCTCTTGTTTCCACAGGATCTGATGAAGTCAATATGTTCATTTAGTTGGCGAAACTGTCACACATTTATTATTATCTTAAAAAAAAAAAAAAAAAAAAGTTGTTTGGCATAGGGAATTGTACTTTTAGTTTAAGTTATTTAAGATAGCAATGCTAGTATGAACCAGTTAGTTACTGGGTTTTCTTGAAAACTGCGCATGCGAGAGCGTTTCTCGTGTGAATGCGTGGCATTTTCATGAGTTACTCATCCGCTGATTATATTAACTTCTGGAAGCCAATTAATGAGTAAATGAACGTACTAAAAGAGCGCAAGATTTTATTTTATTTTATTTTTTTTCCCGAAATGACCTAACTACTTGATAAACGATATTGTGTCAAATGCTGTCCTACGTTAGCGAAACCATGTATAAATCATTCAAAACAATCAGTAAGCTTTCGAAAGGGTAAAAGGTTCGTAAGTCCCAAAGTGCGTAAATTTTAGATCTTCCGCAATTTAGGATTTACGCACTTTATAGCTTGTCATTTTTAGGGCTTTGCAGTTTGCAGTTGTGCACCTAGTTGATTTCAATGCAATTTGAAACTTATACACTATGGGAGTTGGACATTTTAGGACTAGTACCGCGTCTTGTTTCGACGACAATGTTATAATTCTTATGGCTTAAGAGAACAGCAACTGTGCAAAAAATCAACGTAATGTTTAAAGACAGAGTATGTAGGCAATGTAAACTTGACAATTCTCCTAGCACAATGTATCCACCATTATTTGCACCCGATTCAAACTTCTTTTTGGTGAATTCGCTATTCTTTGGTTCGTCAAGTTCCATACTCCCCAAATCCTACACACACCCACCCACACACACACACACACACCCACATATATATATATATATATACAGGGCCAGATTTAGAGGGGGATTTAAATATACACTATCTAAAATAAGAAGCTAGCAGTGAACATAGCAACACTTTCCGAACCTTTCTGCCATCATGTTTTGTTTGGGGCTTAAAAGAAAGCAGAGCTTTGCAAAAGCAATAGTTTAAGTTGATTTTCTGAAGGTTGAAGGAAAAGGATTCACCAAGCAAATATTACATTTGTCGGTAGGGACGAGGAAACATAAGCCAGGAGGAGATAACATTTTTTTCCTGCATAACACTCGCAACTCTGTTTAAAATACTTTCCTCCGTTCTATGCATCAGCGTTGTCAGGAATAAAGAATATTGTCACATGTCACTTTGAAGAGTTTCAGTGTAGTTGGTTATTTTGGTAGTTATTGGTGCACCCCCTCAGACAATCCTGGATCCGGCCCTGTATATATATAGAATTTAGGGGTCTGAAGGATCGATGAAGACATTCCCCATGTTATTTACATTGGCCTTGTTTTGGACATATAATCACATATTTTAGGTACTTGGAATTGGAATAAAAACTTGAAATTCGGTATTCCTTTACGATTTCGTTAGCGTTAATTGAAGACCTGAAGTAAATTAGGATCTAAGTGCCATTTGAACAGTTTAGAGATAATGATGTTTTTCCTCGAGAATTTGTGCCGTGCACATATGCGTCACGCATTCTATTGACAATGATCTGGATTACTACGCACAGGTTTGGCGCTTAGATCCGAATACACTTAAACTGGCTTGGTCCATAGACCATCATTCCGGTTATAAATCGAAACTTCAGAAAATGGCACTTAGATCGAAATTTGCTTCAGGTCTTCAACTATGTAAATCGCTAAAAATAAAAATTTACAACCGTATAATAGTTTTATGGGGAACTGAAAACTCTTTCCCACGTTATTCATATGGAACATCTTCTTCTATATCCCAAAATGTTTTTCACTTCCGCAGGATTAGAATGATGAAATTTGTCATGATTGTAGCCTTCTGGGAATAACCCACACGAACATTTCCAAAAGTGAATATTATTAGTTTTTAAGGGGTCTAAGGGAAATAAAAAAAAATCCATGTTATTTAGATGGGCGTTTTCTTGGGATACAAAACCTTATCTTTTAGACAGTTGGAATACGGAAAGAAACTTGAAATTTGATAGAATTGTGAGTTTAAGAGGTGCGATGCCGTAGGCCGAGGAAACGTGGGGTCAGGGATGAACCAAATTCACCCCCAGCTGGACCAAATTCAGGAAATATAATTAAAGACCAAATGCACTAAATTCACTCTTGATGCGAAGACTGATACATAAGAGGTGCGAGGTCGTAGGCTGAGCAGGCACGAGGGTCTGGGCGCGGATCCCCCAGCTAGCCAAAGGCTATAGTTATACGTTTGACTGTTCCTCGAGCTGAAGATACTGCTGAGAAAGATCTGGGTTTAGTTACAGAAATATTGCGTGACGGTTCACCTGTAAGAGACATTAATATATTTCAGCTATTCCGGAACTGCTGGAAGGATTGTATTCAATATAAAAGGAACTACTGTGAAGAGAAATTAATGTTTAGACTTCTAGATGGATAATTTTCGGAGAGGCTAAGATCTTTTGGAATATGTCATACACACATATATACGCACACATCGTATTCAAAGTATCCGGGGGGCGCGATGGCTCAGTAGTAGAGCATTCACCTCTGGTGTTTGGGGTCCCTGGTTTGATCCCACTCGCGCCGTGTGGATTTTGTAGTGGACAAAAACCCTGCTCGTGGG